>NC_090946.1:50741457-51099790 GCF_040807025.1 Struthio camelus
GCAATAGGGAAACTAGAAGATTTACATCTTGCCTGCAAAGTCAGATAAATACAAGCAATTAACAGAGGAAAAATTAGGTTATATTTCTGAAATCAGAATGTTATATGTAGGTTCAGTTAAATATCTGTAATTCAATTATCTAACAAGTATTTTATCAACAATTCAGTCGAAAAGAAATTATGCCTTTAAAATATAGGACAATAATGAAAGCAGCACACAGAGCTAAACTTATAACTTCCCAGTGCTGCCAGCTATGATTGTCTGGTAACACTGGGCTCCAGTTCTATTTAGCTGTGTGTTAATAGGGACCTTGAGCTTCCAAGTCAACCTTGAAATCTTTGAACTAGTTGAAGCAGATTTTCACAGAAAAAAACATAGTAACTGTTGAAAAAAAACTGTCTGAAATGTGTGAGAAACAGAGATATTTTCTACACTACATAGACCTGAAAAAAGATTAAGCCATCATTTTGGGTTGTATGGAGGCAAGAACAAAGCTGACCACAAAGATGGAAAGAGGGAGGAGGATTGAGATGCAGGAGGTTGAAGTTTTGAAACAGATACCAGAGGAAGACATTCAATGATTTTTGAAGCTCACGTAAGATGTAGAAGGCCCTGGTTCAGATCTCCTCTCCGTTTGGTTCAGGAAGGTGAAGAGTCAGCAGATCGAAGCCCGTCTGCCTGGACCTGTTCTATTTGGAATTAACAGCCAAAACTTCTGAAAGGGA
Source organism: Struthio camelus (assembly GCF_040807025.1). Taxonomy (NCBI): domain Eukaryota; kingdom Metazoa; phylum Chordata; class Aves; order Struthioniformes; family Struthionidae; genus Struthio; species Struthio camelus. Next base: position 50,742,183 of record NC_090946.1, read on the forward strand.
GTGGAAGAGAGAGAGAACTCTAGAAAGAACCTCTTGTTTTGGGTGTCTGTGGGTGGCATAGTGGACTTTGAGTCAATTCACAGCTCAGATCAAGCAGTGTCTTAACAACTTGATTAATATTCTGTGAAAACATTTTTGTCAGGTGATTCATGACTGTAGCTGTGAACCTCAGTAAAGGGCAGCTGTGTAGAAGGAGAACAAAGCCCTGGAAAGGGCCTTTACTCAGTTCCGTAAAGGGAGCACAGTAATTCTTGTAGTAGCCTTTTCGCATCTGCTATAGGAATTTCTCTGAATAGCTGGAGTTGCACTGTAGCAGAAACTGCAGCAGAAGCTCTAGCAGCTTGCCATGGTTATTCAAAGGTCTTAATTGCATTTCAACAAAATTTTATTTTGTTTGTGAAGGATTTCTTGCTTTCCAAAGGAATTTATATTGCAATCAGACAGGATTTTGTAAAAGATGATGGACATTATTAACATTCACTGTGATGGTATTATGATTGATTCTGGTAAAGTCTCAGAACAAATAATTTGGATCTAGATTCAATTTAAAGCTACAGCCTCTGCTAGTCCTAGTGAGAACTGCTGAAGAATAGGAGATACGCACTAGGGAAAGATTTTTCTCTCTAAGACTATAAACAAAAATGAAATTTTGAATGTGGCCTTTGGGTCAAATGATTTATTCATTGCTAGTATATTATTCAGGTCGTTGAGAAATACGTTGCTTTAATTATTGAAAAATAGAAGAATTTTGTGAAGGTGGTGAATGGGGAACGTTTTTAAAATGTCCTTAAAGTACAGACTGATGGGAACTGCTTCATAGTTAGAAATAGTAGCTTCCATTCACAAAAGCAAATGCTGCTACTGCAGTATCTCAGATGAAAATCTTTCTAGAATGCCTCTGTTTTGGCAAAAAGCCAGGAGTTTGTTGACTTTTTTCTTTGAGTGCAGAAATGCTTAGACAATTCCTTTGCCCTGCAAGAGACAAAATAACAGAGAAAATGTTAATTTACAGAGCAGAGGCAATAATCTGTCATAGCTGCAGTTATTTTTTTAGAAAGATGTCAACCATGAATTTCCAGATCTAATATAAAGAGTCAAAGACCACAGAAACATTTGCAGCTATGAGTTTAAAATAACACCATCAAAAAATTTAATGTACATACTAGTTTTCTAAGCATATGTGTTGTAGTCAACTTTATTGCATGAAAATCAGCTTGAATTCTCTCTATTAATATATAAATAGATCACAAATACGCCTATGTTACTGTTTGACCTTTTTTTTAAATTATACACTTATAAATCCTATAAATATATTAGAGATATAGGTGATAGCTATTTCAACTTTATTGCTATCTTCAGTCACTTTCATAAAGTATTCCTAACTATTCAGAAACTAGTACACTCATTCCTGTGATACAGAACAGCTAGATCTGCATTTGGCCATTCCTTCTATATGCAATAATCTACCATCTAACTTTTAGCCACTGTTATTAAAACTGCTGGGGAAAAAAGCGGCTAGGAGGTACCTAACAGTCTGTCCCTGTGTATCTAATTACTTCCTTATCTGTTTAGTTTTCTGTGATAGTCTCTTTTAAACATGATAAAATGTGAATGTTTGTTTGTTTGCACCTACATGACAGTGATTGTTACTCCTGCATGAAATTTCCATAATGAAATCACAGTCCCCACACTTAGTGCTGCTAATCTGAGCCTTATGAAAATAAGAACAGAGTTTGTAGAAAAGAATGTAGCTGAAGGCAGAAATGATATGAAATGTGGTGCAACGTAAATGATTTGATGGCAAACTACATACAGTCTTGCTTTGAGAAGTGGGTTATGCTGAACACTCCAAGAAAAAAATAAAACAAGCATGAAATGCTGAAAAAACAAGTAGAGCAAAGTGAAGAAAATCACACATACCCTACTTTTCCCCAACATACCTAATCACTTCCATCCTGCTAACAGAAGCAGCAGCAAATGCACCCGTGCCAAATAAATAATTCCAGGTGTCAGCACTGATGATTTTCTCTAGTTACTTTGAGGGATTGCAATTATTCATAGTAACAAAGGCTAAGGGAAAGGTCCAAAGGCACTGTGAGCACTGCCATGTCACAGCTCTCCAGAGAATCTCAATCCCCCATTAAGGCAATGTCGTTACCATGACCTGCTCAGAAGCTTGACTGAAATTTCTCTAACAATGCACGGTGCTGTAGACAGGATGACGTTATTCCTGCCCACCTCAGCTTTTTCCAGGGTATTAGCTGAGAAAGGTAGATTTGAAGATGAACAGAAATCTAATAGAATGTCTAAAGAAAGTGGAAGCTTACTAACTATACAGTACCTAGTGTTATATATAGCAAAATATATAAGCTAGCATAAAAAAAGAGAGCAATAATAGAGGTTGCTAAAAGTGCAGCATTTACCATCATTCACTGTGTTCGTACTTAGGTATCAGAGCCAGCACTGCAGTTTGTTTACTGAGATTTCTCATATATATGGACAGCCTCTAGAAATATGATGGGGCCATCCATGTGTTTTCACTTTTTATTTAAGGGCATGAATTCTTTCATAGGGTAAAGCTAATGCATTGAGTCAGACTCCTACGTAAATTGTCCTAGGATCCTAATTTGATGTACTCTGGTGGAAAGTGATTAGGGTCAGAGGACTTAAGCTATATTCTAACACATATTAGATTTAAATAATCCTGTCTCATCTCTTGTGGCTCCTGCCCAGGTTATTTTAATGTGTTTTGCTGAGTGAGTTGGTTTATAAAGTTTAACCAAGTTTTAACAGCATTTAATGACATTTTACCAGCAAGTAGACAAAACCCACAAATTCAGGCTCCAAAGTGCATCAGCTTTCAGTTTTCACAAGACTTCACAGTAGACTCAATTTACCAAAGATTTTTATTGTTGAACGTTAAGGTACTTTGATAATATTGGAAAAATTGGAGAGGGTTGGATGGTAATGAAATATACCGAATTATATACAGGTCATACAATTTTGCTTTTTTTCATGGTAAAGGCTGGGATGATATTTGTAAGAGGTAACTGTACATGGGATACATAATTTTATCTCTATGAAACATCTTGGAACTAACCAATCTAAGTATATAAGTAAGTGATAGTAAATTAAACTGCCATCTATGAGGTGTAATTCTTGCAATTTTAATTATTTTAAAAAGGCATTTCCCAATGGATTTTCTCCCCCTAGTCACTTGTGAGAATACGAAAAAGTAGTAATTGTCTAACTTCTCCACAAACATATGCTGCGGTAAAATACAAATGCTATATAAGCAACTGACCTTGATTCTTGAGTGGCCTATAAATTATATAAAATGTCTTGGGATAATATCTTCAGAATTAATCCATATAATATTCATAGAGATCTTGAATCTTTTTTTCCATCAAATGTATTGAGGGAAGAAATTGATGGCTGTATAATCAGTCCCAGAGTGTTGTGAATTCCAAGGTCAAGCAATGTTTTTTCTCAATAAATTATAAAGCCATAAAACTTCTACCTTTATAATAAGTGTGGAGGATATCATCTCTTGAGATTAGATTACTCATTCAATAGAATTTAACTAATTTTTCTGTTACCCATTTTAAAATCTTAATTAACAGAGCCTAACCAAGAACATCTAAGACATCTGAATATCCACTCATATTTTCTGAGTGTATCTTATTTAGTATTATTTTTAAAACTTAAATAATATATGATACATACGTGCTTTAAAAGACATCAGTCAGAATGAAAAGAATCATAATTCCACCCTGTATAGTGCAGGCATGTTCAGGTTTTGGGCATGGAAGAGAGAAATTTTTCACATTCACCAGTGTAGAAGTTGAGGAGGATTCCCAAATCTCTCAATACCTAAACTGGAAAGTCTCAAAGAAAATCAAGGAAACATAGTTTGTCTGAGTACATATCTCAAGCCTTCAAAACTACGTACATATGCCCGTGCCATTACCATTCCATGCACAAGCTAGTTATTTCTCATATTTCCTCTGTATCAGCTACCCATGGCAGCTTGTGTTAAGTGAGAAAGCTTAATGTGCAAAAAGCTTATTAAAAGAAAAAGCAGGAATGCTGCAGCCTGTATTTTTAAAGACCTTTGGCTTTTTAAAAGTAAGCTGGCAGCATGTGTCAGGGCTCTGTATCTAGTCCTTGTAGCCTCCCCAGAAAAAATAAGGGAAGGTTTTGCTTCTTCTCTTTCTCACCACTCTCCTTTCTTTCTGTATACATATATTGTTCAGCAATTTGAAAACAGTGCATGAATCCTAGCTAAAATAAATATGCCTTTATGTTAACTAAACTAGAAGAAAGAAGATAGGAAGAAAGTATGAAAAGATAGACCACAGGGGCATAATATGTTTTAAATGATCAGTTTAATGAAATAAACTTGAAAAGTGCATGAAAATACTGTCATTAAACATTTAAATTGGAACTCTGGAAATACTATTTTTTCTCTTTACATTCCACAACCCTTCATTATTGCAACAGAAATCACAATCATAATGCAAAAATTTTTTTGATTCAAAACTAATCCTAGTTCATTTCATTAAAAAGTCTAGACTGTATACCACTGAAAACCCTACTCAGAAATTAGGATAAAAAAAGAAAAAGGTGATCAACATTTCTTAGGGTGAGAACCTGACACAGAAGATGGCTCTTTGGGTTGGACACCATATATTCTTATTACCTCAAGGTCATACAAATAATTTTACTGAATGTCATTCCAGAGTCCATGGGAAATACCTGTACCCACCCGTTTCCTAATACTGTATTGTATAGAAATAATAACTCTGGCATATGGGGAAATATTTGTTTATTACAATGGAAACAGAATTCGTGCATCAGTAGACAAGCTGTGGACTTCAAGCAAAGAGCTTGAAGTGATTGGGCAGAGACTGTGAAAGGGCAGAGCAGACTGGTGTAATGTACTTTCAGGGAGCTGAGCTGGCTGCAAAAAACTGTGTGGACACAACTCAGCATCATAAAATAGGGCCAGAGCAAAGCGTATTTTGAATTGACTGAAATACTTAAATATCTTTTTTACTAATTGTGATATTGGGTTGGAAACTAGCACAGTACAAAATCTGCAAGCATGGAAAATATAAATACAGGAGTTCTAGACTCAGACATCCTGAACAGCTCTGCAATAAATCAAGTTTAAAACTATTCCGATCCATGCACCTGTTATCCCAAGGGACTAAAATTTAACAGCCTTCTTAACCTAGTTAGTTATCAGAAACTTCTAACTTTACCATTATTTTTAGCACATAACAGACAGATCAGGATAACAAACACAAGGCTCTTTTCTTGTAACGCAAGCCAGGCCATTTAAGTAAGGGAAAAAGGGAGAGAATTTATATTAAGAAGGGAAATGTCTGACTACAGACTTCTCACAAGTAATAATACTTAGACTGTGATATAATGTCAAGCTGTGCTTGGACACCACGGAATTCATGAGGTTATGCTTCTTTGCATCTGTAAATACTTAGATGTTAAAAAAAATATGGTTAATGTTTTTAAAATATGATTCGGCAAGAGAAAGAGCAATGCAGTGAGATAAAAAGATGATTTATCCTGTGGCCAGTGTGCTTCAAATTGACCAGAGAAAGTAATCTAATCAGACTTTATTAAACTGATTCTCCAGTACATCCCCAATGCCTGGAAGCATTGTCTGAGCTGGTCTGCAGTCTAATCCTACTTTAGGAGGCTTGCCAACTCTTTAGCCTTTTCCAAGCAGAAATACAGCCACACAGAATTTAATTATTATAAACTGTTTTAATTAGAAAAAAAAAAGTGAACTTTTAATGATGGCTGACATCTGAGAGAATCTACTTTTGTGACAGCAGTCCTCTGAACAGGACAAGAGCATTCACTTATTTGGAGCAAGCTACAGCAAACTAGCCTGAAGGGCTACTGCCAGGTTATATAATTTCTGAGCACTCAGCCAAGGTACTCCTGGAGGCTAGCACAAAGAGGAGAATTGCTAAAGGTTTGTTTTTACTTCAGCCACTCCCCCATTGCATGACAATTACTCTCCAATATGGTTGGCAGCGTTGATGGTGACTGTTTCATACCTGTATAGAGAAGGAAGCTCCATCTGCACATCAGAAAACTCCACTAGGACCACCAAAGAAGCACCCTCACAAAATAAGGGCAGACTATTGTCACTTCTTGCTTGCATAAGCGGATATTGAAGTTGCTCTCCTCATCCTTTACTTGCCTAGTTAAATCTCAGTAAGTTCCCATGTCTTCTCTGGTAAACAAAGTACATAGGGAACCTCCTCTTTGCCCACAAAGTAGAGGCCATGCTAAGAAAAGAGCTCACCACACTCAATGAAGGCATGAAGTGGACTATATTTCATGCACATCAGTCCATTCAAGGAGATGTTGCATTTCCTTGAGCGCATTCTCTTTCACTGATGTACTGAGGTTGGTGCAACTGTTTTCTGTGCTCTCTCCCCTGATACAACATTAATGTAGCACTTCACTTTAAAATCTCAGAAAATCTCTACTTGCTGATCCTTGTCTTTAAGAAATCGCTCTCTCTTTTTGACCATCCCACTTAATCGGTCGGTTCTGTAGTCTTTAATCTATCAACATGCATTATTCCTTCTCTTCTCTCCCTCCCAGTTAGGTGTTCTCTCACCCTGCTCTCTGCAGGACCATCCACACCGTTCCTTCCTATTTCTAACTTGGTGAATGCTTCTAGAAAAAGTCTTAGATCTACCTATATTTCCTCCTCTCTCTCCTGGACAAGTAATACTACTTGTTCAGTTCCACTGATCTGACTTTATCAGTCAGCCTTAAATTGCTGACTCTATCTCCTCTCTTGAGCCTTCTTGGCCTCTTCTTCAACATCTTTCTTCTCTGTTTGTTTATAGCCTTCTGCCCTTTAAGAAACAAGCTGATCATCCCTGTAGAACTGCCAAAGTCTATCAGGACTCAAGTACTGGATTCTCATTGCCTTCCTCTCTTGTCCTCAGTCAGGGAGGTCCTCAGGGATACCTTGCTAGATATTTGTATGAAGAAACAGGCAAGTCTTGAGCTTTCAGAGTGCCTATGATTTAAGTTTTCTATAGAAAGAAGTAGAAAAAAGTCTCTCTCGTTATACGGATAATATTTCATTATTAAAGTGGTAGAGAACTATCTCCGTGTGCTATTATTTTTCTTGTCCAGACTTGCAGTCTTGGTATATTTCTCCCTTGAAATAATAAAACTTAACAAAATACAATGGTATCTGTCTATTTAGGTTGCCTAAACTCTGTGTGATACTATCTCATTATGCTTAAAATATTTACTATAAGGTTTCTGTTGTGGAGTGACAGTGCATAAATAGTAAAATTGACAAGATTCAACATAACTGGAGGGGTTGGGTACCCTATTTAGGATCAACAGTGAAATATGTGCCGTTTTTGTCTCCAGTGCTAGATTGCAGTATTGAGTATCAGAAAGTTTCTACACGATGACGGACGAAGAGCAGAGAAAGATGCACAGGAGAATTAACTCTGTCCTCTATAGGTTACTGTGTGGAATTCAGGTGTCTTGACCAACAGTAGAGTCTTTCTAGAAATATTTAGTTGGGTTTCTCCTCCCAGTTACATATCTTATTCTTTCTCTGTGATTTCTCCTCATACTTGTCAGAAACTATTTCCAGAATTTGCTCTTTCCTTTCTGCCTGTAGTTCTGGATCTCCTTTCATGGTGGTATCTTAAAAGCTGAGTTTCTCTTATGTTGGCCTGTTTATGAATGATACACATCATTCTTTCCACTTTTTACCATATATAGCTAAATCATCCACTTTTCTGGTCTTATCCTCATTCCACTTCTCATTCTGCCTCACTCCAGTAGCTTATAGTTGTCCACTGCTCACATTTCTCTTTGTGTTTGAGATCTCCTCTATAAACCAATTGTCCTTACTACGCTAGCCTTGTTTCTAACTGGCACTTTGTATCGCTCCAGGACAAACATCTTTGTATTGCCCCATGTGTCTGAAAATTCTATTGTTAGTCCTCAGTGCTACAGCGAAAGTATAAACAGGTTTGGAGTAAGGTCTCCCGTGTGGGCCGTGTGAAACAAGCGTATGCCAGTGTCAAAAGATATGATGAGGGTGGAAACTGTACACTGAATCAGTTGTCCTTACTAATTCCCATCTGCCCTAGTCCTAGCGCTGACATTACTTGAATTCCCAAAACAATACAGCACGACAGTTCCTCTCAGTTTTCTAACTCGAATACGAATAGGTTGTGATCACTTTTCTTTGGAGTGCAGGTAGTTCCAGTGCTCTAGAAAGTCACAGGTGGAAACTAACGGAAGTTAGGAACACCAGTGCTCGCTTCCTGAAAAGTCTGAGCTTGAAGAAATGCTGTGTATGCCCTCCAAAGTTTTTCTTGGGATCATATTCTGTAAAAATCATCCGACCAATGACAACGGGATTCCAGCATGCTCGCTGATTGTCTACTGCACATACACTTTGTGGAATTGTGTCTCTCCATGTGTCTGCAAAACACATGAGATATAGATTAGAATAGCTTTGTCCTGAATGAAGTGTCATCAAAGTACAAAAGAATAAGCAAAATGTTTCAAGCCTCTGAAATTAAAGGTAATTACTCACTATGCTAGATGTCTTTCAAAAGTAAATCGTTAAAAGGCAGGGTTTAGACTAAACTCAGTGGTCACTGAACATCGGCCCTCATATTTTATCCACTGCCTCTGAGATTTCAAAGTGCAAACTCCACAAAGCCCCATATTTCAACCTTGTTCCTTTAAAATGCCTATGTTTTGTATGTGCAATGCCCATTCAATTATTTCATTTATTTATTTTGCTTTTATGGTGGCCTCACATTTGGAAGGCCGCCTGAGGAAAGATGCTCAAAGGAATAGAGGGAATCCAGATAACAACAAAAATAACTTACATTCTTTTCACAGCAAAAATATACAGGCATGATGCCCTCCCCCTACTTTTAGTACTGCAGCTGTATATCATAAAGAAGACCACACCACAACTGGCCTGGTGTGATCTTTTGTGAGATGGGGATAGCGCAATGCTGTGATATTTACAGCATTGTGCACTTGGTTTGGTGGCAGATCTGCAGTGCAACGCTGTGATATTTACAGCATTGTGCACTTTGTTTAGTGGCAGATCTGCTAACAACGGCAAATCTATTCTCAGTTTTGAAGAGAGGAATTCTGCCTACTCACTCTTTCTTTTTTGCACTGGCTTCCTGTTGTCATGTAGGTTACATTTAGACCTTTGATGTTAACTAGAGACCAGCCAAAAAGGAAATTTGAATCTGAATGCTTTCAGATTTCTGAGCGTGGGGTGGATTTGAATTCCCAAATTAGAAGTAACCCTTCTGATTTTAGTATTGGGCTGTGTCCAGAACCATATGGGACCTAATTTCTAGCTGTATTTCATATGCAGCCAAGAACTCACAGCCAGGCTGAAGAAACCCGGGAACAAGCTGACAGAAATATTCCAAGTAGAATAACAATGAAAGATTTACACCAAAGAGGATAGCAACTTCACAAGCTTTAATCACTTCAATCTTACAAGACTGCAGAAACTGATCTCTGCTTCTGATGTGAAATTAAATTTCCCACATGCTTTAAACATTAAGCTCTAGATTTCACATGAAGCTTCTGACATGGTATATGCTACAGCCAATAGCAGTCAAAGAATAGAAAAAAATTGCCTTGAAGTTTTACAGAGGTTACACTGGCACTTATTATCTTCTGTGATAGAAATGTTATGAATCCTATTCTCATCACCTATGTAAATCTGGTGAGTGCATGAAAGTTATTAAATCAGGGGGAAAAAAAATCTACTTTTTTATGGTATTAATCTGCTAAAAATTAAGTGTACTTTTTAAACTAGTCGTTCGTACCCCATATGTAGCAGATTAAGACAAATAGGAGGACAATTAATTCTGCTTGTCTCTGCTTGACACCTAACTTATTAAACTGAAATGAAGTGCTCTTTGGGCCTCATTTCTCCACGAACCGCAGAGTGAGCCTAGACATATGATGTTTATATATCTCAGTGTTTTTGCAGAGCTTGATGCTCCCACCCTTTGTGTAATTTTTACACACAGAAACCATGGAACAGAGAACAGTATGACTCCCATTTTACAGCTATCCCAATTGCCATTTTTTATCATGAGTGTTCTCTACCTGAAGAAGTTAAGGCAAAGATCAAGTTCTCATAGTTTTCCACAGCCTAAAACAAGAGAAAAGAATTTGCAAAATATAGTATTAAATGGGGATTGGCTGAAGAGTGTTCATCCGTAATGAAAATAACTTGTTAGACTATGCATAGTCATGGCAATGTTTATACAAACATCAAAAAAGACTTTAAAAAGGATCAGTGTTTTAACCTTTAAGTCTTTGGGACTTGGGTAATTGAAAACTACCACTTTAATTTTACAGATGGAAAAGAAAAGTTAAGCTAAGAGATAAAAACAGTACTTATTATTCTCACTCTTAAAGCTCTACTTTTACCACATTATCATTCTTCCATCTCTCCAGCTCAGCAAATTAACTGATGCTAGTTGTCTCAAAAGCAGAAATGTCCTTACTGTATATGAAACATTTGATAAAAGTGCATTTGGGCTTCCCCAGGCAAAAAGAAAGATGCCTCCAACACACCATTCACATCAAATGTTGGGAAAGAGCTGTACACCTGCTTTCCAGTAGCTTCCCCAAAACACCAGCACAGAAAGTACCTCTAAAAGAGCTGTAGTAGAAATCAAAATCCACATGAGGATTTCAGCAACTCTGAAGAAAGTGACGTGCAAAACAGTAGTAGCATGCCTGCACGGCAGTCAGCCTTCAGCTATCAGGAGCTCCAGTTACCACATTCCCCCACTTCCACAGAGCATGAGGATGCAACACATTTGTGACCGAGCAATCCGAGCACTCGCTCCCTCTGCATCACATGAATGGCTGAACCCATCATCACTCACACAGGAGTATAGGCAGCTGGGAAAAACTGAGCCTTGACATTTCAGTCCCTATAAGCATCATGGAATGAGAAATTCTTAACCTATATAATGCATTTGAGGCCTGTGAAACATTTTTACTCTGAGCATTTAAATCCAGGGATGAACAGCCTGTGGCCTGTTGTCAGGAGGTTTGCTAGTCAGTGTTTATGTCCTGTTTCTCATGTCCTCAGACTTGGGAAAGCAAACACATGGATTTGTTAAAATCCTGAAAATGTCAATAGAATCCATGTAAAGTTAATCATCTGTACAGGTGCTTGTGCAGCTGGGCCCAGAGTAAGATGCAGTCTTCACTTTAACTCTGAATATCTATTGAATTTCAAGGGGCCTATTTCTGAAAAAGTTGAAAGATAAATTGGAAATCAAAAACGGAGGAAAAGGAAGATGCATTGTTTTACCGTTGTGATTATTTTAGAATTGCATATTCTTGTAAGATCTTGGTGGTTGTATGGAATAGGCATTTTTTGGGGCAAATGTGACACCTTAGAAATTAATGCTTCCTTCTTTGTTCCCATTGACCACAGGCTGTACTTTAAATTTTCATTTCCGCCTTGTACTTCAGTTTATAGTGTTATTATTTCCCTGCCACACTACTGTGCTCCGTTGTCTAGCTACACTCAGCGCAGTCTGCCTCATTGCACTAGTCTTTAGAGAGCTGTTATCCTTCATCTAACAAATGTGTCCCAAAAACTAAAGATTCTTTGCTGCACCTCTTTCAGAATTATATGATTTTATAATAGTCCTCTTTCCAAAATGTTCACACAATGCATCTTTTTACAGGATCTAATCTTGAGGTTCAGCAGGCGTCATGTGTTATCCTTCCAGAAACTACACAAGAACAGAGCGTTTCACAAAATACCATTTGAGTAACCTGCAAGTGATATTACTCATGAGCTAAGAGCTGCACCTACATTGAGTCCTAATGTTTTCAGAAAAGCTGGCTGCAGATGATCATTTTGCATGCTTTCAAATGCAAGACTGAATCTTAACTAACCAGAGAATCCTGACAAATCAGAGAAAGCGCAGTGAAAATTGTGTGTCCTGTTTCAGGACTCCATCATCTTTCGTGTTTCTTTGGGAACATTTATCAGTCAAGAACTACGAACAATAAAGTAGTTTATACAGTACACGAACTGTTTACCACTTCATACTTTTGTTCCAAAACAGCTGAAATAGATCCCACCTAGACAGAATTTCCTGCCTTGCATATTTTATACGTGTGCATAGGTATATTGGGCACTACCCTGTTTTCTGGTATCAGCAGCTGTTCTGATGTTGTTTTGTGGCCCTGTAGAATAAAAAATCAATAAAATTTAAATATCAGTATCTGAATGTATTAGTTCTTTACTCACATCTGCTACATATGCAAGTGTCAAATTAACTTCTATTAACTTATTTCAAACTTTCTATTAAAAATCATGCTTAGATAAGTCTGGCAAAGTGAAAAAAGCAAGACAAAACTTTATGCAAATTAAAATATTTCTTATGCAGAGACTAATAGCTATTTGACTAACGAAGTGTGCATGATGGATATACATATAAAATCTTGGAACAGAAAGGCCTATCTTGTCAACATCATGATATGCCTGAAGGTGCTTATAATTCAAATGAATACCACCCCCTGTCCTCACAGTAATCGTATCACATAAGATTATGCAATGTTATGTATACAATAATACAGTGCCTTGAGATTCCTGTATCTCAGTCTGGCTGCACCTATACGGCAGTGCAAATGGTTACTTCTACTTCATGCAGTCCCCAGTTTTTTCCTCCCTGGATACTCAGGTTTCATTTTAAAGGAAAGGAGGTTGTGTGGGGACATGCTGTGCATACAGGTACCATTCTGTTATACAGGTGTTTGTCATATAGCTGAGACGCAGCCAGTGATGTGGCTGTGAACACCCCATAGTGGACAACTTCTCTGAAAAATGGATTCAGCTTTTCTCTTCTAGACACTCTTGAGCAAACATCAGGCATCTCAGTAGCATATGATGGCCTTGTCTTCCTGTGCAGACTTGACTGAGTAAAAAGTGATCCCTTTGACAACAAGAATTTACCTACAGGCTCTACAGGATTCCTATATTTAGCCATAAACAACGTCAGTAAAGGAACATACTGTATTTTCTTTCTGCTCCAGTTAGTGCTAAGTGTTACAAAAATTAACTGATATTGACTGTTATATTCCTTGCAAAAATCTTTGTGGAATGTGACATCGCCATGTGTCTTGTAACTGGTGAGACATTTTTTTCCCCCATGTACTTTGTTTCTAAATAAAGTAACAACTATTTTGCCCTCCTCCCTTTTGTCTCTGGTTTCTAATGCTGTGATATTAATAAGGAGTGACAGGTTTAAAGCCGTTATTTATACTGGTAGAGAATATTTTTGCAAAATATATAGTGTAGTGCTGTAAGATGAGGACGTTTTATGGTGATATTTGTAAGGCGAGGGAAGATTTTTCTCACAAAAGAAAATCATTAGCCAAATCAGTAGATGATTACAGTAAATTAAGGGACAAATTCTTTTTGTGGACATTTCAAGCAGTGTGATGCACACAATTGCGCTCTACTTAAAAGCACTATGATGAAATATTTGTCTCTGTGACCCAGTTAGTGTTGGGGGCATACAGTGACTAAACAAACTCATGTGAAGATATAAAGAGGCACTCCTTTCCTCCTGTGCAGCCATCCTGAGCAATGCACTGCTTACTTTGGCCAGGCCATAAGATTAGGTTCAGACTCAAAGTGGACATAAGAGGAAAGGAAACACTTTCAGCCAGATAGCAACAGTTGTTATAGTATAATAAAGAGTTATAAGGCTGCTGATGCACTTTCTTCTTTGTGCCCTTCCTAGGTATTCTCTTTACTGGATACTTTTAAGTATTCAGGGATGGTTTCCTGTGGCCTGCCACGTGCATCATGGGCTGCTGTTTGCTACTGGAGTTGGCTCAAGACCATCGTGACTTTTAGATTCTTCCTCCACAGTGCAGAACAGAGTCCTCCCTTTTCCTTTCCTCTGGGAGACAGCAGGAGAGGTTGCTTCTGAGAGCATCCTTCACTAGCTTTGACTCCAAATGATTTACAGCAGCCATTTCTTGGTGTTTCTTACCTCTAAGCTCATCAAGTTAGATGACGGTCCGCCAGTTTGGTGCTGGGAAAGAAATAGTCAAATTCAGCTACTGGACAGCAGGTCCAGGAGCTACAGGACTGATGAGTCTGGCTAGATTTTGAGTCCTCCCTGCTGGGAAAAACAGAACAAATTCTTTGTGGAATGAAAGGAGTGGAGATAAAGCTATAGCCCTTTCTTAAACCTGCTCTAATCCAATCCTAAGACTGACCTCTATACTTAAGAATAAATAAATGTTGCCCCAAAGAGCAGTGAAGGTAAAACAGGCCTTGCACATAGCAGATCTTCTACCTCACGCTTCTCAGAGACATTCCTTAAGGACACCACTGAGCCCTCAGTAGTTACCTTTTTGATTAAAAGACAAAAATGACCTAAAGGCCATAATCTTCATCTCACTAGTAATCATAAGCATTTAGGTCAGACTGAAAAGAAGAATACCAGCATTGTGCCCTGCAGAATGGAGATCAGCATTACAAATACTGACACAGATGGCTCCACTTTCATATTTAGTTTTCCTATATTCACTTAAGCTTTCCAAAACTTTTCCTATAAAACAGAACTTCGGCTAATTTTTTCATATTAGCTGGTTAAGAAGATATGTCACTAACAGCACAGCAGCTTCATGCGTTTACTTGTAGGGTCTATGCATATTAAAAATCAAAAAGTTAGTTACCGGCATTAATTTGGAAAATACATCATTGTCCTAGTACGTAACATCCTACAGAAGTTTACACACCTATTGAAAGATTAGATATATCTAAATATTACATACGGTTTGCTGCTAATCAGAAACTCTAGTGAGTTGTTGGCTTGCTATGCTCACTGAATCTTGGACTGTTAGTTATTTTTCGTTAAAAAATGGAGACTGTCAGTGTTGCTTAAAATCATATGTTCTTACAAAAAGGCTAAAAGCAGTGGAGCAATGGAGGCTTTACTCACAGCTGCTGAAAAATTGGCATAAAGAGTACCTAATGTGCTATTTCTTATTCTTCACCCAAGCAGTGAACATTTCCCAGTCTAGCTCTGTAAGGTATGTTTGAGTGTCCTACTGCATGATTTCATTTCTGAATCCATTCCCAATTCTTTAAGACATAAAATTTGCTTTTCTGAAATTTAGTTTTTTTCTGCAAATTGAAAGCACAAAAGTGAAATAGCCTTTATGTGAAACAGCTTATTCCTTTTCTACAAGTTTTTCTTTTCCCTAGCTGGCGGGCTGAATTTGCACAGAATTGCTGGATAACATTAGGGTACATGTAGTTATTGGGGATATTGTTGTTGGTGGTGGTTTCTTCCCTCCAAAGCACTTATCTTACCTATTAAACATCTGGGTTATAAAGCTGAGGAGCACTTTGAGCATTTCTTTAACATTAGACAGAAGATTTGGGATGTGTTCTCTGATAGATTGGCTTGGAAGACGTGAGTGACAAGCAATTCCTTGTTTACTTGTGCTGAAGTTGCCATAGTTTCTAAAATACTCTTTGCAAATACTCTCTGCTATGTACAGCACAATGTGGCTCTATTCCTGAAAAAAATTGTTCTGATTTTCACAGAATTACAGAATAACTGAGTTTTCTATTTTTTTTAGAGTGGAAATGAGACATACAGTTATGAGCAAGCAGTCCTGAGTTGATTTTTTTCATCTGTTCGTTTACTTCAGCTGTTCAGTATTTTCATACAGTTTCATATTGACACAGACTGAAAGCAACTGCACTTTCAAAACTCTTCACTCAGAATGCCAGCTTAACCACACAAGCTGAATTTATAAAGCGCACTATATAGATTCCTTTCCAAGATATAAAAACCCACAGTGTATTTTCAATTCGTTTTGTGGCACAAGAAGTTTAATATCTCATTAGGGAACATGGCAGACATTCCTCAACAGGTGCATTCTGTAGAGCAAAGGCAACATACGCATAAGGCAATACGCACCTGCTTTGTCATTCCTTGACAGCTCGCTCCTAGCCTGAAGTGATGAGCTAAGACTTTCAGAAGATATAAAGTATGCAACTTGAGACACATTTAGATGTTGATTTTTAAGATATGTCTCTACCCACTGTTTGAGACACTAAAAGGTTTCTTTTGGGCAAGAGAATCATGCATCACTTCTGAAAATCCTGACTGTCCCCATGGTTAGACAGCTGCACAAGATACCGGGATGCCATTTCCAGCAAAGCTAGTTGGCATCTTCTGACACTGCAGCTAGAAGATTTATCTGGGATTTTAACATATCAGAAATGAATCCAGATCTAGGTTTACCATGATGTAGGTTAAAACAAAGAACAAGGAGAAAATAAGCATGAACGTTTATTGTGTTTCCTGTTCATAAAAAAAAGGTTTGTGAAGATAAAGATAGTTGCAGTTTTTTTGTGTATATTCTTAGGTATGCAAGAAATGTGGATATATTTTTTTTTCCAAAGGTTTCTTTAGAAATTTTAGGAGCGTGTAGTCTTTTTCTCTCCCTTCTGACAAAGGGAGTTGAATGATATAACACTGTGTACAGGGAAAATTCTGGATGTTTAAGTGAAGGGGCCAGCCCTCATGAGTCATTAACAAATGCTAAATAGGCATTTTCGAATAGTTCTTAGCAGCAAAACCCAAAACTTTAAATAGCCTCAATAAAAATCACCTTCCTCAGTTCTACCTCTCTCTCTCATTGTTTCGTTACTGCTCCTTCAGTTACCCATAATGTTTTCTGACATAGGGAGGACCTAAATTTGCAGCATACATTTCTGTGGCACCAAAAGCATGTATTATTTTGAATGTTGAAAGTATAAAAGCATAATCACAGTTTCCCTCCCAACAGTATTAAGAGCCTTTGTTTAGGCCCATTATTATATTAAAAGATTTAGAGAATATTAATGCTAGGAAACAAAACAAAGTCTGAGAGCAGCAAGAGGAACTCAAACACGTTTTAGTTTTCTCATACTAACACCTAGCAAATGCTAGGTCTAAAATCTTTGCAAATGTGGTCATCCAAAATGTGGGCAGGTTAATCATCTTTGCAATAGAACTGAACCAGTAGGATGCATTTTCTGGTAGTTTGTATCTAATTCCTGTGGTGTACTGAAACCATCTCTTTAATTTATCTAATGAACTTCTAATATAATTTTAAGCATCTACCAGCTTACATGTAGGAAAAAAGGTATCTGCATACAGATCTTAGCATTTAAATTAATTGACATCATTATACTGACAGCTAAAACTTTGGTATAGGGGTTTTATATCATTTTTACCATACCTAACCCTACATTCCCTTAAATAATAGAGTCTGAAATTTCACCAAAGAAAATAAAAAATCTATCACTGTAATATCTAGTATCTCTTTTCTTTCTAATCATTTTCCAGTTGTTATTAGACTTCTCTAAGGAGGTTATCTGGGTCTACGCAGTTTTGAACTGCACTATGCAGTGATCACTCTTCAGTCACTTACCTGCATCTGAACAACGGCCACAAGAGTTGATAAGGAAATCAGCAGCAGCAGCAAGATTGCCTCTTGCCCTGGTTTTATACTGTTTTTTAAGTCACTTAAAAACTCTATTGTAATTTAGTGGTATGTTATCCATGGATAATGTTACAGGCAACAGAAAGCACAAGGCAATGGGAACTCCGCTACGGTGCTCTTTCTTCCAAAGCACCAGGCAGGATTTAGCTGTTCTGATTTCCAGTTACAAGACAGTACAGTGAGAGACTGGGATCAAAATGAGGAACTTGAACTACTGGAAATATTTCAGATGCTTATAAAAGACATTCCTGGTCTCTTCAGGAAACAAAATCTCAGTATAAATGACATTGTTAATGAAAATCATATAATCTACGTGAACACCCCAAAATCTCTAGACCTCAAAATACTTACCATGCAATATCTACTCTAACTTTTTTTTCTCCTTCTGTGCTTGTGTACCATGAATGAGTCAAGGTTATATTGAAGTTATATTATTATTACAATTCCCTTTTAGATATACCATATACAATTGTAGAGACAGACAGTTTAAAAACCATTTCAGTTATATTCAGCAAACTTTTTCTGAATAATGATAACATATAAGTTTATTTTTATAAATAAAAACTCCAACTGTTCGAAAATTTCATTCTCATAATATCTGTTCAAGAGGTCTACACAGTGTTTGCAATCAAATTATTAATAAGCGTTACGAGAGTGTGATTATGTTTCCAAAACCATTTTTCTTTTCTTGTTAAGAATGAAATAATTAAATGAAACAGTAGTAAATACCAGACATATTTAGGTTAGAGGAGGATGAATAGCAAGAAGTGATGGTGGAAGACAATATTTGTGCTTTATCATCTGTAATGCTGCCAGATTACCTGCCAGTTGCACTTTTGATAATCTCTTTTTATTTCACTTTGGCTAAAAGTATCTCAAAAGCCCTCGGTGAAGCCATAATTTAACAAAATTCAATATCCTGTAGGAAACAACAGGGTTAGGTAGTCCTAAACCATGCCCTAGAAAAGCCAAAAGAACATGAATAATCTACAGTATTTCTAGGAAAAGACTATGTCATAATTCTGTGCAGGCCACAATAAGCATAGATTTTAAATCTTCTCCTGAAAAATGTTAACCCAATAGCTGACAAATTTCAGGGGAAACTTTTTGAGGCTTTTCACTGACTTTAAGAACGACCCAAACATTATTTTTACTTTAAGCAACTGATATATTAAAAATATCGTGACATATTGCAGATGAATTTTATCTGAGCTTACACAGTTTTCTATGTAATGTTTAGTCAGCTGAAAGTTGATGGAAATACCCTTGGAAAGAAGAAGATTGCAAAAGAGTAGTGGGAAGTATGTGGTCAGGCACAGGACAGAAGTTAAGTGCAGGACTCTATCTTCATTCAAACCCGTTGGTTTTACTATAGAACTGGAGAAGAGTTCATAAGATAGACTTAGATTTTTCAATTATTGATGCTATGTCAGGGCAAAAAAAGAATGCACTTGTTATTTGAGACTGAGACCAAAAAAAACCACAAGTCAGCCTTTTATGCATCTGATAGCATTCATGTTCAATTAACTTCAGTGCCATCCCACAAATTACCTACGAAGGGATTTTCCTAGCACAATAAGAAATAAAAAAAAAATTTAGAAAAGTATGGCAATCATCCCGTGGGGGGAAAAATGGTTTTTCAGTAGCTGAAATACCTGAAACCGTTTTGAGCATTTTTTAACCAACTGTAACTCAAGGTTATAGTGTTTCTACATGCAATTATGCTTTCCCATGAAGTAAAGATGTCATCTGTTACATGTGATGTAAAACTTATTGGGTTTTGACAGAAATGTCTGAGTGATCTTCAAGATAGCTTTATTTGGAAGAACTTTAAAAAAATAGAATGATCAGAAAGAGGATATCTGTTTCATTCCTTTGGGTTACTCAAAATCCAAATATTTTATCTGTAGCTTGATTTATGAGCTGACATTTTAGTTCCGCTGTCAGCTCTTCAGTGTACATAAGCACATGCATTAACTTAGTCAACTGTACGGTTCAATCAGTCCACCAATCGCATTGCAGGTGCACAGACTCCTAGAGAGCTCAGTGGAGTCTGCTATGGCCTGTCAAGCTTGAGTAAAACACAATGTAAATGCAATGATTTTGTTTCCATAGCTCGAGAAGTAGCCACACTCTCGTTGCATAGAGCTTGAGTTACTAAGCATCACTGAACACAAGCTGGTTTTATGTAGAGGCAGTCGAAATACGTGTGCACTGCAGCACTTCCGGTTCTGGCTGAACGTACTGTTTGAGATGCAGCAGAGTAAGGAGCTGGCCATACTGCTGCTAGACACCTATCTCCATGATCTCACATACTCCTGCACCCAAGACAAGAAAGCTTCTTGGAACAGGCTATAAGGGAGCGCTGAGTGCAGACACTGAGCTGGTTCTGTGTACACCAGGTCCAGAAGACGTCGAGCTAGTGGGGATCCTTTCTTTTAACCAGTGTGCTCATTTTCCAGAAGCCATCAAGCTAGCTTTCTTTTAACGAGTGTGTTTCATTTTCCCCTTTCTCTTTTCCTGTCTAATAGAGAACAGACTGCAGGCTTGTCCTGTGATGAGCAAGGGTGCCAGAGCTTGGCTACATTAATCTGGCTAAGGATACACGTAGGATCAGTTCCTTCTCCTTCCCTTCTCTTGTGGTCGTGCCAGCAAGCAGAGCGCTCTGCCCTTGCCTTGAGTACAGGAAGCAGCACAGGGGCTGGCTTATTAACTCCCAGGGAGAGAAATCAGTGCAGCAGAAACTTGCAGCTGCCCTTCTAGAGTCCTTCCCAGCTTTTGCCATGCTTGCTTTGACTCTGGTCGACTACTTATCAGCATAGTCTAATAAGGTCTATCCCAGGTAAACCCAGTGTGCATTTTATACCTTTTTCTTTCATTTCCGTATCTACAGTCTTTCCTTCAAAAATCTACCTAAAACAGAAGCCTTGCACACAATGGAGGCCAGGCCTGTATTGCCTGAATTGCTTTATTTCTCCTTAAACTTGGTAGTATTTTTCAGTCATTCCCCTCATCTACTCCCAACCTTTGCTTTTTTTTTTTTTTTTTTTTTTTATGGTACTACTCAGAATGTCAGTGCAGACACTTTCTATTTTCAAGTTTCCACATCATACCTGGCCCTGTGGCTGGTGTTCATTAATCTGCAAATGTTCCGGTTCCAAAACACATGCCCCATCTTAGGCTCTGGACTAATGAAGCCTAAACCTGTCATGAACATGACGTATATAACTACCAGAGGCAGCAGGTTCTGAATATTCAGTAATGTTAGAGCAGTATGTTGCATGGGCTATATGCTGTGAATATTATTCATAGTTCACTTGTGAGTCAATTGTTTGCTGCATTTGCTGCAGGTAAGTAGGGTTTTCAAGCTTTAAAAATAATTCTTAACAACTGGCACAAATATTATCTTACATACACATAGATGTGAGTGGGTACCACAGAGCTACAGCTAGCCATCTCAGAACAGAAGCAAACAGCTGCATCAACACAGCACAGATGAGCTGATTAGGCCTGCTACAAACCTAGGTTTGCTCTAATGTAGCTGCATTTCCTGTGAAAGTTATGCCATCTCACCACGTGGCACTGAATGTGGATGTGCCAGCCTGCTGCGGACTGGCTCGTAGTTACTTATTATCATGCATCACTGCCCAGCCACCCAGGCGCACACTGACTAACAACCTCCAAGTCAGTGATTCAAGTGTGGTGGAACTGGTTTTAGTCGGTACAGCCTTTGCGCACCTAGGTTTGAGAAACTATGCCAGATGGTGGGAGGAAGGAAATGTCGCACTCCTTTGTCTCATCTGGCTTCTGGAATATTTGCAGTAAGTACTTCCTTTCATGTAAAAAGTGTTGACTCCTGTATGCCACACAGACTCATTTGCTGCAAGGATAAAAAGACAACACCTGACAATCTTGCCAAAGGTAGAGGGAAAAAATTCAAAGCTAACAAAGTGACAGAGAGAGGGATCCAAACTGACTTCATAAAGAAAAATGCACAAATATATATACATGCAAATACGTAATGTTTGAAAAGAGAGTTGTTTTCTGTATTGTGTTCAGCATCTTAAGTGACTTTCTTAAAATATTCCCCTTCTTTTAGAGATATGGAACTCTAATTCTTTAGAACAGTCATCAGGATTTCATTCCCAGTAAGGCTTGCCAGTCCTGAAACAAGTGGGGCACTTTGCTACTCGGTTCCTATTTGTCAACTCTGGCCGGGTAATGGGCAACTCCTTTTGTTATTTGATTTAACACAAGGCTTAAAAACATATTTCAATAATACATAAGGCTCACATTATAAAAAAGCAAACACAAAACAATATTAAGTAATTCTAAATCATGAACCTAACCTCTGCAAATACTTGTATCCACCTAACACAACCCAGCTGCTTACTTGTTTCTGTAGGACACTTCACGTTAATAAGCAATATTTAAGGCTTATTTCTACAAGAAGACACATTTCTGGATGAAAATAGAAATGGCTAAACTGGATCTTTTTGTCACACTAAATTATGATCACAAAAACACTTTAGGGACAATAAATCCTAAATAACATGATCTAAGTTTGAGCTAAAATCAGCATGATCCTAATCAAAATTCCTGAATTCAGACTAATTTGACACGAATGGGATCATTCTTATTTATTTTTTGCAAAACCAAAATCTGACCCAGATTATGAAAAAAACAATGCCAGTTACAATTTCACTCAACTGGCAATTAGATTAAATGGATTAAACGATTGAAAATGCTGTCAGAAGAAGATTTCTGGGTGGGGGTGGCTGCGGGGTCGAGAGAAGTCTTTTAATTTTTGCTTTCTGATTGTTGCAAGAGAAATTGAAATGATGAGTTTCAGCAACCCTTCTCTGTTTCCCTAAACACTCTTAGTTCAGGAGAATCCTAGAATGCAGTAGGTGTCAGTACAGATAACACCTTTACATGTATGCTGCTCACTGACCTCAAATTGCATGAATAAAAGGCCAAGAGAAACCATGGTGGAATTAGATGCAGTGTTTTAGTAAGGAATACAAGTTCTGTATTATTTGGCACTGTGCCATTCTGTTCAGAATTAAGGGATGGATTATTGTGGATTTGTTTTCTTTCAGGAATTAGGGCTGGCCCTGGCTTAGCTTCAGTACTGCGGAGGTATTAACTGAAATGCATTTCTGTCTTACAGCCTCATCCCATTTAGCCATTGTGACTTTGGAGTGACTTCCAAAGCAATCCAATCAGAATGAGTTGGCAGATTAATGTTAACTTTCATGTCAGGACTGAAGGCAATGCAAAATGAAAATGCTAAAAGAAGAGGCATTGCACCAGCCATACTGTAGCTAAAAATAAAACTGAACTGTCTCATGTGAGCTAATGAGCCTTTGTTTAATCTACAAATGGGTAAAGCATTAGTAAACTGCCTCTGTGTATATAAATCACTCTCAAAATTTAAATAAAATTGATGCTGTAGTGTCTGGCCAGTCTAATAGATCATACTCAAGGGCCATTCTTTATTCATCTGAAATTTTGGATTGCCACAAAAGTTTCCATCTTCCTCAGCCTTGGCAGCCACTGAGTTTGTGATAAATTTTATATTGCAGGTCCTCAGGAGCAGTACTGGCAAGATCAGAAGAAGATTCACTGTTTCACCTTTTGTTTGGGCAACGATTCAAATTGTGCCTTCCTCCTTGCAAGACATCAGTATAGAGTAGGGTTGATACATTTTAGGGATCAGATGCCAAGTGGGGAGTTTGGATCACACTAACTTACACCCCAAATACAGTTTGAATATTTATGCTAATCTAGACCTCAGAGATCAAATGATTAGGAGTGCAACTCCTTGGCAGGAGCGCATGACAACTAACAAGGGCCTCTCTATGTCTTGTGTGACTCAAGCTTCTGCTCTAACATATTGCCCTCAGTCTGATGACTGTAAATCATCCTCATAATCTAAAAATATGTATTTCTTCCCAACTGAATAGTACTAGATATGGAGAAGAATAATTTTTGGTTTCACTACATTGGAACACTGTATATGATGACATCTACCTCTGGATTTCCAATTGAGGAATTTCTGTTCTCCGGGAATACCAAACATGCAACAGCGAATGGTGCTTTTGGGAAGCTGGTTGAAGATTTTCTATTGACTATCATTTAACACCACTGGCTTAAATGATATTTTGCAGTAGCAAGTCTGAAATATTTTCTCTCAAGTCCCAAATGTTTTTCAGCTTTAGCCTGTAGCTTTAGAGACCCATTTCTTCAGCAGAGCTGCTAACTCCTGGACAGCTAAATTCTGACAAGCATGCAAAAATAAATAGTTAAATGTCACATGAAACAGTTGTTCCCACAAAATGTTAGCTATTGCTGTTAACTTAGATAGGATATTCTTAACATAAACAGATAATATCAACACTAAATATCTATCAGAACTATTCCAATTTTTACCTTCTCAGATCAGCAAAGCTGGTGAGTTCCAGGTCACAATCAAATAAACCAAGTATGCTGCTCAGCCTCAACATTAAAGATATTTTCTTTTCACCAGGGCATTTTTCTGTGTCATTCTATCTCATTATTCTATTTGCTAGAACACAGTTCAAAAAAATTGATCTTCCTGTCTTTGTGTTTACTGCATTAATAACCCTTTGCTTTAATATGTAAATATGCTTCTCAGTACGGTATTTGTTTCAAGATTCAAATATCTAATTATTTTTGTTGTTCGTAAGAGAATGGAAGTCTTGATATATAATTTTGTACGCCCATTCATTTTGCTTCTTATATGTTGGAAGAGAGCGTGACCGAGAAGACTAGCAGTAAAAATAGCAGGCATCCCTCTTTGGACGAGTCTTTAGTCTAATAATTTCTCATATTGATACAAAATGACACGGATATATTCTTACAAATATATTGATACAAAAAAGCTATTAATGAATAAATTAATATTAATATCTTTATAGGATCTAATAACTGTATTAAACCCTAAATAGGGATGCTGCAAGGGAAAGAGATACCTCCCCATACTTACCATACACAATGGCTGTAATGAAAACATTCTAGGCTAATAATATTGTCAGCAAAGTGTCATCTGCAAAGTTACTGACATTTTCTGTAAGGTCAAAATCTGGGAAAGAGTTCCAAAAATCGGATACAGAAATGATGGAAATAAGACACGCCAGCTTTGAAGGAAGAAAGTCACTACATATAGTTCATTAAATATAAACGACTGAATCTATTTGCATCACTTCCACTCTTGGCTGTTTGACACTCTCTTTTTTGCAGATTTGGCCTGTTTACTCTGGAGGTGGTTGCTGTGAGCTATAGGTTCACATGGGAAGTCAAGGTGGTCGATAGCTCATGCTGCTGCATTTCAGCTGATGCCAGCAGAACTGGCGGTCGGAGCGATGCAGCACTTACATAACAGCCCAGGGGCAGGAACTGGGCTTCACCAGCAAGCAGGGCTGCTCTGGTTTCCAGCAGCATGCCGCTTACACTTCTCGTTCTGCAGTGTCATAGACTGCTAGATATCAAACCTGTCACTGCTGAAGGACTGAATACTGGCCATTTGGGACCTCAGACCTATTTAATCTTTAGGCAATGCAGACTGGACAAAACAATTCCATCTTCGGAACATTTCTCTGGCATTTTTTTTGAATTGCTTTCTCCTAGTTTCTACATTTCAGAACCTAGGTACAGTGGTGATATTTATAACGTGAAATGATATCTTCAGATGCCCTGTTTGTTGCGTTCACAACTCAGAATCATTGTCAGGCACATGCCACTGAAGTTTGACCTGCATAAAGGAAATCACTTGTTCGACAGCTTTGGCTTTTCTTTGCTCAATGTAAAATACAGCATAATGCATATGACATTCTCCACAAGCCTAATATAATTTTGTTATGAGGAGTGGCAAATGCTTTACAGAAATCATTTACTTGCCCTCAAAGCTTTTAATATAGCATCCTTGACATATATTAGCCTCTTTCTCATCCTTCTGAATTTAATAGGATCTTGCTATTAAATTGAACTAGAACAGGAATAGACCCTACATGTGAAACTGTAAACACATTAACAACTCACAACATATTATTTTTGTGAACAGTACGTTTTTCCCAGATCAAATAAAATCACCTTCTGCTTAAAATAATTGACAGATCAGTTTATGTTGTAAGCAAAGGTCTTGCAACATTTCGTATAGGTGAAACAGGAGTAATAATATATGTTATGGAGTGGTCCTGCAGCTATAGCTTTTCCAGGAAAATTAAAGAGCCTGGCATGATTAAATTTCCCATGCCCACAAAGCCCGCAGCGTTCTGACCAGGGCAAACCAGAGTAATGTGTGGTTTCCTTCTGAAGGCCTCTGAGCTAGCCCCAGGCACCGGGCCACAGTCATTCAGCGCAACGCAGAGCTACAGCCAGTACAGCACTATCGGTTAATACTTGAAAACAATACAGCAGTGTTACTGTAGTGCTGCATACAGCCTAATAGGACAGACCTGTAAACCAGCTTGGTTAATTAACTCAGACACAGCGTAGCAGTAAAGTAGCTATATTGCTTCCCAGTCTGAAGTTGCTTTGCAAATCTCTCCCATTGCACAGTATAAAAATATTTAAGACATTTTATCTTCTTGAGGATGACATTAATGAGAGAATACTCTGTCCAGACCCTAAATGGAAACAAAACTGACAGATGCTGTGGCAAGAGCATTAACATGTACCCCATAAGATCTTGCTACTCACAATTTCATCATTTCCAAGTATACTTTGTTTATTATATCTGACTGGGAGCTGCAAAACAATATAACACTAGCTCAGTTTTTATGTATCAGATTTTTTTCAGTATACGAAAATACCACAAGCTCAATTCTAGTCTGAAGCTAAGCAAGCAAATTCTTCTGAAAAACAATACATTTAAGGAAATTATAGAGCAACTGAAGTATTAGGCATAAAATGGAATATGTTCAGTTATACTCTATTAATGAGGATGTGTTAGTTTAGACAAAATAAGATTCCAGTGTGCTTTAAACATTGCAAACTGCTAAATCCAAAGGTTATTTTAAGATGGCAATTTCCTTGGTTTTTAACAATTTTTTTTTCAATCAAATTCGGCTGTAATAATATGGAACAACATTAAACAAATGTCCTATTTGGCTTTCAGTTGTTCATGCTCCTTGTTCACCCACTTTGAGTGCACACCTCTAGAAATCAGAGCAGGAATTATTATTTTTAACCGTAGCTTTGTCCTTGCAGCTATGGAAATAAAGCATGTACATTTTTCTCTGAAATTATTTCAAAAATAGAAAATCTGCAGATTCTTGTCAGACCTTTAAGGTTAATAAATAGCAATTGCCTAAATTTTTTCTTTTCTGTTTTCAGATGTTACTAAGTATAAAATTCTTCTCTGTAGTGACCTTTTTAGATCATTAGCAGTTAAAATCTCAGATAAGGCTAATCCTTGATTTGATATTTTTACAGAGGTTATATAGTGAACTCTAACTGGATGCCAATTGTCTAGACAATCCTGACAAAAGCTGATTTTTCAAGCTAAGTCCATTTTCTGTATGGCATGCTAAAACCAGCAAAATATCTTTTTTAATTCACTTTTTATGATCTTTTCTAACAAATTCCTTTCATCCTCTAATAGTTTTCTCCATCCTCTTATGGCTATGATTTTTCTAGCACTGCAGGTGTGCCTCATAAATTAAAAGCAGATGAAAAGACACAGTACTTGCCTGAAGGGGCTTACAGCTGAGGCTACAGACTTGCAAGCAGTTCTGCGCCCACCCAGCCTCTCTTTATGACAAGTCCCTAAGAACTATGATCTCGAATCAGATCTGATTCTGAAACATTTAAGCCAGCAAGACTTTAGTATTGAATTCAAACTGCAGAAGAACAAACCTTTTTTAATTTGCTGCTAAAACTGAAGATCGCTACATAAGATATCCATTGCATAGCCTGCATCTATTGCAGAGTGAGACAGCAAAGAAAAATAGAACAGGCACTACCGAACTTGGAGTTTGGGCACAGGGGAGATGAAACAGCAAGAATTTAAATTTCCAAGTGGGATTAGGCTTAGTAGTGCTAATTCTTAGGTGCAAAGTGTCTAGGGGACTCCTCAGTCCAGATTTCGGAGCTTCTTGCACATGGAAAAGTTTAGTTTCCTAAGAGCAGGACCCGTAGAAGCCACTAGGTGAGTAAAGAGTCATCTAAGCTAGTCTGTAAGAAAGCCCAACTAAGCAAAAGAAAAGAGGGCTGAAAAGGGATGTTGCTAAGGTAGTCAGAAGGAAATTACTCTCTCCAGTATGGGGGAAAGGACCTAGTTGTGCCAATACTGGCCCTTCTCTGAAAAAAACCAGGAAGAAATGGTGTTTCGCATTTGAACAACATACCAGTGGAAAGATTCAGGTTCATATTGCCCTTGTGGGCCTGATTTGGAAGAGAAATCTGAAAGCAGATCTTCCAATTCTCCAGTAGTGAATTTTTCAGAGGTAACCTAGCATCTCCTCCTTCTGGTAATGGGATATCCGAAATTGATTTGATTGTTGGCATATGAGGATGTCTATAAGATTGGTCCTAAGAGACAAGCCAAGTCGTAGAATGCCTAATTTGAGAATCTGCCAGGTTCACATTCGCAGCTGCTGGGCAGCTTCAGGGTATGTGTTTGTGTTACCACCCAGCAGCCAAAATATGGCACCTAGAAAAATTTATTGGAGGGTATTTCTGTGCAAAGTTAATGTCAGTGTCTTTCAGGTTAAGTAGCAGCTAAGTAGGGCTTTCTGAGGGTCTCACAGCTGGATTTAGAGAAATGAAGTGGCAGTCTAAACTTAGACAGCTAATGTGGGAAAGGTAGAGAGCTAATCTTCTGTTGGAGGAGGACAGCTATTTCCAAGGGCTCTGACTCAAGGAAAGCATTTGCCAGTGCAGCTACTCAGATGCTGAGATTTCAGCACTTGCTGATATTCCTTGCTGAGTTGGGACTACACTGAGTAAATCATTTGAACCAGTTAATATCTCATGTATGTTCCTTATTTTCCTTACACAAAAAAGTATTCAAACAATCAGTTCAAATTCTCTGCTTAGTTACTCTGAATTAGCTCCTCATGAATCTGAATTCGGATTACTTTGAGTCACCTCCCTACTTAACTGGGTGCTCGGAACTAAGACATTTGAACTTACATACCTTAAAGTAGGTGTTGTTTATATGGCCTGAAATAGATTCCAAAGGGGAGATTTGGATACAGTCAGTTTAGTTTCTGTCTTTCTATACATCAGCTTCTGCTTCCCAGTTTCTTCTCCTTGCCCTTTAAAGGTTTGTAACAAACAGAATTTCATGTAAATTAGAATGAGTCCCTTTTTTTTAATTCTGTGCAATTGCCAGAAATATAGATTACCCTGCACTTCATCATGTAAATATTATCAAAGTATTTTTATTCTACATACTGCTGGTTCGAATGATTGATATTTCAAAATGAAAGGTTAAGAGAAGATTTGGACTGCTGTCTTGAAAATGCATGCCATTAGTACAAAGAATTACTCTCAGCAGTAGGATAAATATTTTGCTCTAAACTGTAATTTCTTTCTCCCTCTTTTTTCTTTTTTCTTTTTTTGCTAAATCTCTGGACATACTCTGCATCCTGTTTTGCAGAAAAATGTGTAGTTATATCAGTAGCAGCCTTTCTCGCTTTCATTCATGGTTGCAGTATCTGACAGTACTGTAGTACTAATTTCCTCAATAGTGGTTCATTACCAGCAGTTAACAACCTCCTTCTGGCAGTTAACTAATTACCTTGCCTTTGACTCTGGTGAAAGGAAATGGCTGTCAAGGGCATTGTTTGCTCAATTAACCAAAAGCAATAGACACATGCTTAATAATAATTGTAGAAGGAAATCCCTCCGAAATCCATTCATCTTACTGAATTTTTGATGAGAGCTGTGCAGTTTGAAATGACAAATTAAAGAAATTCAGAAGAGTTAACATGTGATTTTTTTAACTGTTTTTTTAATCAAGTACCAGGGCAAGAATGCGCTTCTGTAAAATGCAGATTCCTAGGCTCAGCCACAGTTCACAGCGTAAAGCAGAGTAATATCAGCCAGGATTCAGCCCTCCATGGTACTTAGCAACATGAAGTAATTGAAAACCAGAGAGGCAGAGTATTTCTGACGGGTAGACATCAAAGACTGGCATTAAGTCCATTAAATATAGAGCAATGCATTCAGCATATTTCTCAGGGCTCAAACTAAAGTAGCCGCAAGCAGCTATGGCCAGGATGGTGTCTCTGGTATCCTGAGAGCTGGATGTGGCTCAGGGGATGATTCTGCTTGGCCAGCGGCCCTTTCCTCCGAGGAGTTGCCGCAGCTCCCTCCACGTGGGCGGAGAGATGGATGGAGCGGGATGTATGCCTCCTACAGAGGGCCCAGCACCGCTGCCATATGGCCCATGCAGGAAAAGATGAGACAAAACTGTATCTGTCCTCATTAAAAATGCTGGGCTGTATCCCTCAGTCACAAACCCTTTAGGCTTCAGTGGCTGTAATCTGTGTAAGATTTATAATAAAAAAGCATCAACCTGCAAATTTATAAATGTTTACTGGCAAAAAGTTTTGTGAAAGGTGTTCTGGCATATTATGAAATAGTTTTCTCTATAAATAAAGAGAGTATTTATATTCAAAAAACAGCAGCTTTATCATTTCATCTGGAGGAAAAAAAAAGATTATACTTCTTAAATCTCATAGTGCTAAATCGGTTATCTAATACGAACCATGAGCTATATAAACTTAATGGCAGTCCTTACCTTTTTCCCCGCGTTCCTAATGCTTGTCAGTTCTTTCTGTCGTATCACTAGAACCCAAGCTGATGCCATTTTGTCATATGACCAAAATCCTACTGCAAGTTTTTTTTTTTTTTCATTTCTCCACAGATAATAATCATTGATTCAGTTGTACATGACTCACAGCTCTCCAAAAACACCTAAACACCACCTTCGGTTTTTCTTTCCTCACTGTTACTGTGATTTTAAACTTACGGAATGGAAACAAACAACAACTTTCCCTCCCTCAGCCCCCCCATGAACTACTACTATTCTCTGGCTTTGAGCAAAGGCAGACTTTCGAAGCCTGGAGATACAACTGCCAATAAATTATTTTTCTTCCTCTTTCCTTTAGAAATGATAGAAACACAGGTATGTTAGAAATTCAGAATTCCAGGACCATGTATTGTAGGAACAATTACAAAACATCTGAGAAAAAAGCAATGTTTGTTTTCTCCCTCAGAATATAACACTTATGACCTTCCCAAGCTAATGTATTTTCTCCTCAGTTCTCTCTTTCTGAACTCAGTTACACCACTTATCTTCGCTACCCTTCAGTAAATAAACCAAACCAGAAATCCTCTACCTGCAGTTTCTAAACTGTTAGTCTTTCCCATTGTTTTCTCCACTAACTCTTAGCCCCAGACTAGCTGGATTTACTTTACTTATTGGAATGGGTAAGGCTCTTTGGAGATCTCCCTGCTAAACGAATTAAAAGGGATGAAGGTAAAGTTTTAGACCCAATAGATCCTCTTCAAGTCTTTTGACTGAAGAATAAGATCTTTGTCTATGTCTAATGATCCAATGGCACTTTGATTCAACAGAAAGTTTTGAATTAATTTTAATGAGTAATCAAGTCTTAAAGAAGGGATCTAGAAAATTTATCTCTTACACATAACTACATATGATTAAACTTGCAGTCAGTGCTTAGCTTATGCCATTGAATGACTCAATTTTCTTGAATAAATTTTGGATTTATTAATGTTAAGAATGTACGCCTCAGATAAATATATATAAAATCATAGCACACGAACCTGAATACTATTTCTACTACCTAACGAAAGGAAAAAACTGCACGCTACTAAGGTAATAACTAAGGTGATAATAAATGCTGTTCAATGCTCCTGTTCACTCATTCCTTTCTTCGGATGTTCAGACTGAATATGGAACTAGAGACATAACCCTTAGTGCTGCAGTAGGTACATGAGAGGCTATTTGTCTACCAGCCGCAAAACCATAAACCTGTCATTATATTAATTAATAGGACATTAGTTTTAACCTAGCAGAAATTTTAGCATTATTTATAACCACGCCTTATAAATTGCTGACCCATTAAACAGGTTAATGTTGACTCACAGAACGACTATAAATAACATGGAAAAGAATCACCTGATAGTAAAAATTAATCTGTACAATATTTCAGAATCAACAAATTCCAAGCCTGAAGGACCATTCCTGCTCTTTAATTTAACTCTAGGTGATCAAAAGCAGACATAAATGAATTCCCATCTATCAGAAGCTTAACATGCAGTGGGAATTTTGTTTTTTTCTTTATTGTTTTGACAATGTCGACCACTTTTTGAAATCCTGGAGAGTTGAAGCGTTAGTTCAAGTAACTTATTTTATGACACATCTATCCAAGATAGAAAAGTTTTAGTGACCAAAAAGTGCCTAGATTCCATGCTGTTATCAGTCAGACACCATGAATAATGAATGATAATTTGGAAAATATAGTCTTCTATCCTATTGCTACAATGCCCAAGACTTCTACAGGCAAAGTAAAACGCTAATGTACAGTTCAAAGGAGAAGATGTATTTGACCAAAATATTTAGCAAGAACAACAATGAAAATCTAATTTTAAGAATTATATTACATTTGTGATTAAAACAGAAAACATTTGCTTCAGCGTAACATTCACTGTCTAGATTTTGTGCTTTATGCTGTCTTAAAACCATTTTTAAAAATCCCTTTCAAATGAATGGATGATGAAATGATGATAAAATAAAGAAGTCAGGTATTTATACCAACATTAGACTGCTGTACAGTGGCTGTGCAATAATGTGAAGACCTCATAGGACAAGTCCATACATTCTCTTGCAAAACTCTTAAACTACATACACAGTTATTAAGCTTATTCAGGAAATTCTACTGAAAAATTGTGTACATGCAAACTCCAGAGTTTAAATGAATTAAATAACTGTTGCAAGACACTAAAAATATACTACGAATAAATAACCTAGCTATATTTTTATAGTTATAACTGAGTGAAGAGTAAAGAAGTATAAAATCTGCATAAAATAAACCCAATTCAGAGAATCCAAACCGTAGTTTATTGACGGAATTCAAGTCCTATGTATCTGCAAAAGCGAAGAAGAAAATTATTCTCAGTAACACTGTGTTGTCAGGAAAGACATTTTGTCAGAGCTCTCCCCACACTCCGGATGGAGGATCATGCTCCAGCTTAGCATAAAGGCAGATGCAGTAACACATCATGCCTAGGGTAATGTACTACTTACACAGCAGATGGAACCCGGTAACTCATGCTAGTTTGGGAACGTGACCACGAAAGTGTTTTAGCGTGGAAAGAGAAGACAAACAAATAAAAAAGGCTTTTCGGAAAACATCAGTAATTTTCATTCCTCCTAGAATCATCACCAGTATCTTCTCAATAAGCATATCCTACCCCGTATTGAAGGAAAAAACCCAATGTGACAACCGTTTCTGGCCTGCTATGGTGGAACAGGCACACTGCCTTTAAAGGTGCTCACTAACATCACTGCTATAACCCTTTAAATAGGTGTTCACTGAAACAGATCATGGAGATGTTCAAAAGCGCTGTGCTGGTGCCCTACCTTCATTCCTGCTGGAGTCATGGGGAAAACTCCCCCTGACTTTCAGTGGCAAAAAAGGCTTTAAAAACCTCTACTTACAGTTTCATCTTACTATAAGCATCTATCTTTCTGGCATCATTGTATAATTTTTCATGTTTCTAACAGAACTATATGTTTATCAGTCATTCTGTAAATATTCAAACAAAATAGCTTAGTTATCAATTTTTCTGCTATTTCCACCAACAGAAGCTGTAGCCCCAGACGTAACAGAACAATTTATTAACTGTAATTAGTTTAAAAATTTTTCAGCAGTGTTACCTAGGATAACCCTTTTTTGAGTTTCTACGACATTGTGTTCTTAAAGCTATTAGAATGAACAGTCTATGCTATTTTGTAGGACACTTCAGAATGGTAACCTCCAGACTGCACATAAAATGGCTGTTTTCCACTATAAACAAAAAAGGGATTTGCATTGCATAACAGCTGCAGGGCTGGTTTCAGCTGTATTATTTCACATAGGGATGAATGTGAAAATTGCAAGGTGATCTGGGGTGAAGAGCACAGATAGTTTCCTAAACCAGAAACATCCAAAGCCTATTGATGCATCCTGACGAAACTTAGTTTCAAAACCATCAGAAAATACTTCAGCTCTTTAAAAACCTTCATAAATCTCCAGCACCTTGGCACTACATCGTGTTTGTAAGAATACCTGTGTCCTCAATAGCAAACATTCTTGATTACAAATTACTATTCGAGGTACATATTTTTCAGTCTACATCTGCAGTAGCCTTCGTGCTAGCCTCTGTGTGCAGATGAAAGGCATCCTCTGACGCTCAGCACTTGGAATGTTTGTCACTTCCATGACTGTTGCTTGAGGCTCTCAGATAGTCATGAGACAATCTGAGGGAGTAGCCAGAGGTTTGAAGTTAACAAAAAGTGACTAAGCTTATATATAGGACTGTGTTAAATAAGGTTAGGTCAGCTGGTTTAAGTAAATGCACTATTTATAGAGTATGCTGGATTTAAAATAAGTATTTTTCATGGAAATACTTAGGATACTGCCTCATTGTGTTCCTCATTTTGTCCCTTAAACCAAAGAGGAGCATTTGTGCCAAGTCATTCTGAGTTATCATTTGATATCATTTCTTTACCTATTTATCCTGTCCTACAAGAGTTAGGTTGCAGATGTTGGGGGAGGGAACTGCATGTGTACGCTGATGCTAGAATCTACAAAATATTATTTAACCGCTGAGAGAAAAAATAAAGAAATACAAAATATATGGCAAACTACTTGAATAAATCCTTATGTTGAGAAAACATAAGCTGTTTACAGAGGCTTACAGACAGAAGAGCCAAAATTTGTTAAATAATTTTCTCAGTTTGTTTTTTTGAGCAAATTGTGTCATTGAACATTAAACTGTGAAAAAGAGAGGACCTTCATTTTAAGCATATTATATTTCCTTTAAGTGGCTTAGCAATATTTTCCACAGAGTTTTCAAGAAAATGTCATATTCTCTTATTGTCAAGCTACTAGCAAAGAAGGAGACTTCTCAGAGGCAGATAATATCAACTTTATGACAGTCAGGGGGATTATCTGTGAAAGAGTATTTTGAATGGTGGCTGCTCAACACTGAACGGAAGGCTGGAAAAGAAAGAGGGGGATATTGCTTCAAGACCAGTGCAGCTGGGTTCCAGATTGTACCAACTCAGTGTGATTGGTGCTTGGGCTTCTTTTGAGGAATATCTAGAATGCATCAGTTTTGCATACCATGCTTCTTTCCAATCAGCTATTATCTGTAATTGCACATTTCTGGAGCACGGAATTTGGCCAAGAATCACCACTTCTTTGTCCTCCTGCAGGGACATACAGACGGGAGAGAGCCTAGCTGCAAACGCTCCTACGACCCCAGTAGGTTCTTATTCCAGAAGGCAAGACATATGATGAAATGGAGACTCAAGAACAACCCTCTTCATTGTGTAATTTATGGTTTTATGATAGCACTGGATTAATCTCATGCTAGTTTATCACAGGGACCTCCCAGTTTTAATACACAGTTAACACAAGAGAAGTGCCTACAAAATCTCCTTTTGATATTTTTATTCCTTCTGTTTTTTCCTTTCTTCATTTATACTTAAAATTTGTTCTACATTGATTATTTGTGTGTTCACTACATAGATAAACTGGCGTACAAGGGAGAGGCTTTTTCCACATTGTCTAAATTTATTTTAAAACAATCTATTTTTTACTTTTCTGTGCTTAAACATTTCTGTACTTTTCCTCTAATTAAGTACATTCTTGTACTTAAAATTTCCTCTACTTCACTTTCCTCTACTTACTATTTTCATCTCAAATGGTACAGTGTAAATCATACACAGATTATTTCTGACATAATCTCAATTCTAAATGAGCATCATCTACTTAACATTTTGCTATGGCGTGACGTATGAATAATGTGTTTGCTTCTGATGCTACAAACCATGACCTATGTATACCTGTAGGTTAATGAGAAAAAAAAAAGGAAGGGCAAAGTAAAAGTTGAGCCATCCAGTCTAATGCAGAAGAATATTTCTCGGTTTTTAAGTAGACTGATGTAAGAACATTAATTCATTGTGAGACATTACTGAACTGTAACAGATATTAAGAGTGAGGATGCTTAGTGCTAAAGTAAAATAAAACTGATGTTAGTCTCAACTCTGAGATGTCTTCCTATGAACTGCATTAAAGTGCTAAACATCATATACTACCATTTTTTCTCTCGTATATGATGATTGAAATTAGTTATTGGCATTGTGCAGATTAACCAAAGAGCTCAGATGCTGTGGCTTTACCATTACCTTCACATCCTACTCCCCTGTGGGGAACTAGGGAGTTACTGGGAACTAGATTAGTCTCTGCACAGCAGCACTGCTTCATCCTGACTCCCTGATGTCCAATATCAGAGGCAGGGAACAAGGCACGCGGCCCAAGACAAGAGCGGGCTTTACCCGTGAGGCTTAACTTGTCTCAGTGTTTCCTCTAACACTAGGACTGCAGCTATCCTTGTTGAAATATGTGTACAGGAGTGTAAAGCACTGAATTAACTGTAAGAATTACCATACTCTAACCTATAGATTAGGAATAAGCATCTAATCGCATTTCGGAGTCTTAGTGTAACTTAGTGAACAGTACATAGAACAAAGATTTTTTTTTGTTTCTGAATAATCTCAGTTCATTCTTCATTTTCAGTAATGTGAAGAAGGACTTGTGTGAATGCATTTCTACTTACAGATTACTTGTAAGCAAGTGTTTTGAGTGAGAGCTATTCATAACTTACTTTTTGTGCTATTTGCTTATTACCTGTTTCATCTCCAGATGTATCCCCAAATTCGTCAGTGTTTCTCAGGATAGTTGTGTGAAGATTTCCAATGAAGATATTTTCAGGGAAGTATGTTCGCATTGGCATATGCAACCTTCTCTCATTCTGCCAATACTCTTGTGACCAAAATTACTTTTGTGTGTATATATATGTATCTATATCTGCTCAAAACAAATATGATTGGTAAAAATTGCTTGCCAAACCTTGAACACTATACTTCACTAATCTTATCTTTTATTTTTACTTATTAGTTATTCAACAACAGCAACTGGTAGACCCAAAAAAGAACTAACAATCCATAGTACTAGCTATTGTGGCTGCCAGTAGCTGTCCAGCTGTCTTATCTTCAAAATAGGGGATGGATTAGTGCCACAAATTTTAACACAGCTATATTCAGGACAAGACTCTGAAGACATATGTACATGGACCACTTCTGGTATAAAATGAGAGAACCACTAATGAATATCCTCATTGAAATCCTAAATGCCTCTATTGAGAAGATTATATGCATTGAAAAGTGAAAGTTAGCATACAAGTCTTTGAACCGTTTCTGTTTTACCTATCATTCATCACTGATGAACTGTAAAAGATGTTTTGTCAAATTTGGTGACATAATGGTGAAAGTTAAAAAGGTGGCAAATGATAACAGATAGAGCATCTCATTCATGCAAGAAAATAGTATACAAGGAATACTAGTCTAGTATGGAGACTAACTGTTTGCTTATTACTCTTGAAATGTTACTTGTTCTAGATAAACTGATTACAACAATGTAAAGAACAACCTTGGCAAAATCCATGAGCTCATTTCTTACACTGAAGGCAAACTATTCTATGGTAATTGATTTTCAATCAAACTACTCTGCATTAAACGTGCAAGAAGGGACGAGTAATGAAAAGGTCATTGGTAAAGAGAAATCAACACTTGATACAGTGTTTTTAGAAAATGTTACACAAAATTCAAAATATTGCAATCAGAGTGCTCAGCTCATTACAGGGAATCCAGTGCAATGATCAAGCAGAACAGCAAAAGAAACTAACAGTGATGATCAAAAGGCAGCGGAGGGGGAAAGCAAGATTTTTTGACTGCTTTCTCACAGAAATGTATGCAAAGAGACCAATGTGACTCTGATAATGGGTTTATGGTAATTAAACTATACAGTTATGATCACAGTTAAGCATCTGACAGTTTGTAGCCACATTAAAAAGAATACAGGCTCTTATGTCAGAAATTGTACAGTTCAGACAATTAAGAGGAAGGGTTCAGAAGAAGTATGAAAGATCAGCTAGAAACCATTAAATCATGAAACATCGTCTTTTTTAATGATACTCACCGATATCTGCAGGCAAAGCTAGAAGGAGTATTCTGCAGAGGAGCTGGTAGATTAGGTTGACAGGGTAGAGAAAGGAACATGTGCATGGGAAGTCCAAGGAGGACGTACTGAACAGACATGAGAGAGAAGAAACAAAACAGATATTAAGCAGTAACATTCTTTAATGTGGACACATTTCTATATTATTTGTGAAATTGTTACTGGATGCCTTGTGGAAATGAGCAAGTCCTCTTGGCTAAAGGATTAGGGCATCTGTGAGACTGTCAGGACATTGGGGCTTGCAGCATAAAATAAGGAATATATTCCACTTTCCGAAAGTAGTCATTCTAACCTAATCAGCTAGATACCCACTGTATCATAAGCATCTAATGTAGGGAAAAGGTAGTGGAGATCCTCCACTGACTACAAAGCAAACTAGACAATAGTCTACTTTTTATGGATGAAGTTAGACATAGTTGATTTCTCTCCAACTAACTTAGCCCCGGTTAGTGGAGGAATGACAACAGTTGTGGCAATCAGTCATGACACGGATTAAATCCTTATCCATGACCATCTCATGGCCAAACTGATTCTACCAGAGGAGCTGAGACAGCAACAACAAAAACACCCAGTGAAAATAAGATCATTTGCATCAGAGGGTGTTATCTTCAGCACAAGCCAGTGCTACATAATTGGAAGTAGATGCCATTTGGAAGGATGAAAGATTCCCAAAAGAGAAAACAATAACAGCTGTGACTAGGTACAACAAATTACGTTCATCAACACTTTCTGTGCACATGTGGAGTCTATCTGGAATTCCTCAGTATGCAGAATCCTGCTAAAACAAATATTGTGCCTATAGCTGGGACAAAACAGTGAAACAGTGAGCTCTTTTTTGGTTAAAAAAAAAAACAACTGACTTGCCCATTTGTAAGGTGGAATACTTCTTCAATGAAGCAATGGGAAGTTAAGCATTGAAAAATGTCCCAGACAATGATCCAGAGAAGCACAGGGGAAATAAAGCAGTCTTATAATTTCAGTTACTTTGTTATTCTTATAAATATCCTTGTTTGGAGAGAACAGAAGGCCTCAGTCTCTTTTATCATTTTCTACTGATGCATGACAAATGGCCTAAAGACACAGTACTGCATAGGATGGATCGCACCTAGTACTCGGATGGATATTCTCATGCAAGCTGAGAGGAATTTTTAGGAGCTGATACTATAAAGTCAGAGAGAGGTTCTGAGCCCATATATATTAGCAGTTTATCCAGAAGCAGCACCTGAATCAAGCCTGCATCTCTTTTAATTTCAATAGAGTTAGACAAAGTATTAGCATGGAAACCATGAAAGAAAACGCTGTGAAGAACCCGTGTCATCCACTCTCTGCCTCTACCAGAAGCCAAGTTAACCATAATTAATTAGCTTTCCAACTGACAGATTCTTTTAAAAGGTAATCTTCGCAATATACCTCGAGAAAAATCCTCAAGTCTCCCAAGTCACCTGGAAATGCTGGTTTATATCTGCTGTAGTTGCCAGGCAACCATCACAATCTTTCAGTTACTAAAAACGATCTGGCTGGAGTTGACCTTACTTTCATGTTAAGGTTATCCCTGCAGTCTTCCCTAAAATAACAAAATTCTGTCAATCTGCCAGAAACAAAATTCTGTCATTACACTGAAATTTTGCAGCCCATTAGTCCATAATATGAACTACTGCCTTTAGGTGTCCCAGAGGGATGAACTGCTAAAGCAACTGATTTATTTCATTTAGAAGTGATGCTTTCATTTTTTAGTGCATGTGCACTTCTTCCTTCCTTTTTTTTGAAGGAAATAAGTAAAGATTCCAAGCATGTAGACTTGGGGAATAGTTCTGCATTGCTTATATATTGCATTTGTCTTAAGCAAAATCTCAGTTAGACTGGATAGGACCATAATCTAATTTAAGAAGGCAGTATCTGGCTTTTGTGCTCTTATAGTAACAAAATGGATGCCAATAATCACCATGCATCAGTGTCACTGAACAATACACTGAACAATACCAATGCACAGTGGATAGCCCAGAAATTTCATGTCAATTAAATCACATTAGCTTTTAATTTATTTAGCATTTATTGCATATACTGCCAATAAGGAATGAATCAGAAGCTATTTTACAAAAGCAGGCAGATATAATTCCCACTTTGCAACCAAGCATTAAAAGGTGTTAAAAGGCAGTACTCAAATGGCCTAACTTCCACTGTTACCTATACTTGTTGCTCCTATTGGCTATTCAAGGAACTTTGAAAATCTCAGAAGAACTGTCCAGAAAGAAACTAAGGTATCAGCTAGGAAGCTACTGGAGTAAACTTTAGCTCACCTAATTTTACCCAGTTTAAATGCATATGTCTAGTCCAAGCTATACTCTATATATAAAAGAGACAGCTCCCAAGGATGGTTCATCCCATTGAAATCGCATATCTCTGTCTGTATTGACAAGAGTTAGATGCAATCCAGAAGAGTCATTTAAAATAGATACCTAACTTTTAGACAGCTGAGATTCAGGGAGATTAATTACCCACTTATAAGCAGTCAATGGAAAGCAGTGTGCAGATGGACTTTAAGGTCACAGTGCAATTATATGTAGCAAAGGTAGAACTACTTCTGGCCTCAGAGTGTCTAGCTCTGTGACTTATCTACTGGATACTACCCTTTCTGTAGATACTTTTCATGTGTTGGAGAGAACAATTTTTCCTGGTACTTTAAAAAGATATTTATTAGATTAAGTGACTCTCAGTTTCTTTCCAGCTGGATTTCCTTAATGTTCTGCAAGCTCAATATTTTGGCCTGGAAAGCAATACAATCATGTTATAACAGTATGGCTCTTCCTTCACTTAGTTAAATTCAAAAACTTCTAGTTTAAGGGCTGCTTAGGAAAAGTATAATATAATATAATAGTACGACGCGTAAGTAAAATATGAGGACATCTAATGAAAAAAATGCAGCTATGAAGGATCCCTCTTGACAAAATTCTCATTTAATTTTTTACATCACATTCAAAAGGAAACAAGCCTTAAAAAGGTAGAAGCATAATTTACTTCTATTTCACCACCTATTTAGGATTCATCTGAACAATACACTGAATGTAACGTAACCTTGTATTTCACTTTCCATAATGTTAATAGTCACACTTCTGTCAGTGAAGTCAATAACAAAACTAATTCAGTGGTACATAATGCTAATTTTATTTGTTCATCCACCATTAAAAAAAACATGAAATACTATTTTGAAAGTGGTTTGTACATTTGTCATAAAAAATCTCTGCCACATATGCAATTTTTTTCTAAGTCAAATGGAAACACTTTTTAGTGAGTTTTGCAGAGAATCAAGAATATAACAATAGTCTTTTTGCCTGCATTTATAAAATGCTGGTTACTGTGGTACCTTGGTAAGAAAATATGTAATACTTCAGCTGTATTATTCTTAGACCTTAACTTGAGGCTGCACTGGGCAAAGATGTCTAAATTAGTGCAAAACAATGGGTTTCACAAATGCTTTGAATCTGAGCTGTCATTCAAAAGAGACACTGACTGCTCTTCATGCTCATTTGCATCCCTATGTAGTTGTGTTCCTTATTCCCGAACAATTGTTTGTGAAGCTGCACAGTGAATGTATAGAGAAATTATGCACTGCAATAACCATTCATTCATGTACTTTTTGTGATGAATCAGTTTTTATCCAGGTCAGCCCCTTCCCCCCACTCCCAAGTTGAAAGTCATAGTCTTACAAATGTGGTATAGGGCACAAGGATGGGGAAGAGGCTTGAAATGGGATGGGGAGGTATAGAAACAGGAATGAATGGCTAAGATCACTTCCTTGTTTGACTATGCTAACTTCTGCTGATTTCATGGTTGTGAAAATATGATCTCAGGCACCTGAAGAGTGGAATAGCTAAAACGTCAATGTGGGCATTTTAGTGGGCTTATGCTGGTTAATATTCCTTCAAGCCAACTAATTTTTAATAATCAGATTTTTAAAGTAATCTGATGAAAGCAATATGAACAGCCAGTGACTAAATTGTCTTACGTACATGTTTAATATTAGCAGGTTTAGAATAGACCTGCAGGATTTTAAAACATCCAAACATATGGATATTTTGTTTAAATGGCACCTGCTATTTTTAATATCTGAGTGTTTCCAGTGGAGGTAGCAGCAGAGCAGGCAATGATGCATCTAGTGAGGCTGTGTACTCAAAGATGAATGGTATCTGGAAGTAAGACAAAAGCAGAATGCAAGCAGATATGCTAGAGGATATAATGACAGTGGCAGACACTATCTGGATAGCAAACACTGCAAGTTTTATGAATGGCTGTCAGGAGCCAATTGCATAAAATAAACCTTACACAAGCTGCATAGGAGCCTGGGAATAGACTTGTAAAATAGTCTGTGCTTCCTCCTTTAGGCTCAGATGGTAGATCTAGTCCAAGAACTGAACCTAGACAGGATTGACCTTGGTAGAGTGATACAAGATCTCTCTGAATTAATTCCTAACCTTAGAAGAACATATTTTTCAGAGAAAAACTAAATCAGTTTGTGAATCTAATGATGGATAAGTCACCTTGACAGGTCATTCCAGTAGTTAGTTAACCACATTACTAAAAAAGCAAACAAACCTAGTGTGAAATTATTTATCTTCAACTTCCAGCCACTGGATCCCATCAGGCCTTTTTCTGCTAGACTGAGGAACTCGTTCTGCTCCATCTAGCTGTTTGCAGACTATGACTAAATCACCCCCAACTTTCTTAGAGTTAGACTGAACAGATAGTTCCTTGATCTTATTTCTATCATCAGGAATGTTTTCT
This sequence comes from Struthio camelus, assembly GCF_040807025.1. Lineage (NCBI taxonomy): Eukaryota > Metazoa > Chordata > Aves > Struthioniformes > Struthionidae > Struthio > Struthio camelus. The sequence goes on from NC_090946.1 coordinate 50,784,947, forward strand.
TAATCTTTTAACCATATGGTGAGGTCAGGGTGAGGCTCAGTTTTAAGCATCAGGAAAGTGGGCAGTTCGTGTGAATGACAAACATCTAATGGCAGGAAAAATGCCTCCAAGAGGGGCATTTGTAGCCTTGGCTGCCCACTTTATCTCCACAGGGAGAAACAAGAGACAAATGACTTATACAGTGAAACTTTCCAAAGAGTTAATGTCCTTCTCCCTCCCAAAAAACTCTATTCTAAGCACAATGGAAATCAGCCTAACAATAAAAATTGCATTAATCATTAACCAAATATTTTCCTAAAAATATTTTTGCTAATAAAGGACATTTTATCTAAGAATTATAAATCACTCTAGCAATCACATCCAATTTACAGACATACAAAAACTAAATAGTCACTTTTACCTAAAGTCAAAGTGCTACTCAGAAGCAGATCTGGAAATAAAAAACAACCTTCTCTTTGAATGTTCATCAGAATATGCATCAAATGTGTTCTATGGTATAATATATCTATTTAAAGCAGCACTGAAGTTTTGAAAAGTTGATCTGTCCCTTGTATGTATTCATACTATGATTTGGTATGAATTCATACAAATGATGGCATCTAAAACCTAAGATGCCCCATAGAAAAATGTGTAAATATTTAAAATGAAATGTCTCTTTAACCACTATTTAAATGGTAGTTTTCATTCCCTCTGCCATCTGCTTTTAGTACATTTGAAATGTATAAGATCTTCCAACTACATGATGATCTGAATCTTTTTTTATTTCCATTGCTATTTATTTTTAAGGTTATTTGGTCAGGTACTATTGTAACACCAGGACCTTTAGCTTCAATAGATCAAATAGCTCTGACCCTAATGAATGAATAAATGTATACTTGCGGACATATGCTGCCCTAATTTCAGGCAGCCAAAGTTGTAGAGTCTCTCAACAGCTAGTCAAATGCATCATCAGTGCCCTCTGCAGTATAATAACATAGTTGCAGTATGCAGTATGATAACAAAAAGTACAGAAGAAAAGAGCAAGCAGAGCTTTGAACAACTAGTGAGCCAAAGCGTGAGGAGCATGTGTAAACTAGCAATGCAGTAACCTGAAGAGTGTTCATTTGATTTCTGCCAACTTAAAATCAGTACTTTGATGTAATATGATTGCAGTTTGATTCTGAAAATCTTGAACTTATATTCCACTCTCCAGTAACATCAGCTATCAAGATACCTCTAAAATAGAAGGCTGACTCTGTGCTAGGTTAATTGTATGGCATTACTATGAACGTGTCTATACGAATAAAATCATTCAGCCTTTTAGCTGCTTTTACTACTTCATGTCCAGAAAAGCTAAGCAGCACCCAGATCTTAAATCTGATACTAACCCTGTTTTCTGCTTGTCTTTTCTAACAGTGCCTCTTTGCTACTAACACTACATGAGAGAAACACAGCTTGCTTTTGCTAGTGCTGCTACTTCCTTTTCCTTTCTGTTTCCTTCTAATCTGAAGAGCATTCCCTCTGCCTTTCCATTTCCATCTTACAACTATTATAAACCCATCTATGCCTTTTTTTTTAAAAAAACTCTCTTGTTTTGACAATATAGGTAGGTTCCTCTTCTTATTATGTCCCTATACCCTTACCTTCAGCGACTTCTGACGATTATGTGTTTAGTTAACACCTATTCACTAGTTAACACCTATTCACTAGATTGCTACAGGTCTCTTCGCTCTCTCCCAATCTGATCTACTCCAATATCAATTCTCCTGCTCTCTGAGATGACTTTTTTCTCATACTGAATGTTGTTCTTGCTTTCATTACCCTCTTACTAAAGTCAGCCATTTTTCTAGCCCTCACCACAGCTCCCTCAGCACTACTTTATCTCTTTGTCTTTTCTCTTCTAAAGACCCATTCAAAATGCAAATATTGTTGACTTTGTGACAATGTTACTCTCTTTTCTGTACAGTTTGTCATCTTCTCAGCTATTGGTTCAACTTACTCCATTAACTTTATCCTGCTTAACCACAGTTATCCCAACCCTGACTTACTCCCACATCTCCTTCTCCCATTCCTGGTAAGTCTTGCTGAATGCCAGTGCTGATTATTTGCGTTGCTATTTGTTCTTCATCAGTATTTCCGAGGTAATGGCCTACATTAAAGCCTTATAACCTTTGTGTTGTATTGTGTACTACATGTTTCACATTTATCTGGTTCCAAATCCCGAAATGACTGCATACACCCTTATGGTGTTATCAGTAGAGAAGCATTCAGTGAAAGAACCTGCACATTCTAGACTCACACCCACGAAATCCTCAACAAGAGGGTGGCGTACCTGCTTGTGTGCCTGCTCTCATGCTGAGCTGCTGAGCTACACAGTGCTGGCAACAAGCCACCCCAACAGCTTGTCTCAGCCAAGGCATGGCTGATGGGGGAAATGCATGGAAGTAGATTAGAGTTCCCATACAACTAGATTAGAGTTTGCAGGATTTTTTTTTCTTTATATTTTCTCCAAACAACCATGGTAAATGTTTTGCAAATCCCTGAGACAGAATCGTTTTGTTTAGATTTTAGAGTTAAAAGAGAAGGGGAATTTTCATATTAGAGAAGGCTGTGCTGTGTGCAGAGATCACACATGACTGATGTTGAAAAGAAATTGCTACGAAGGTGTTCTGCATCAGGAAGGGAAAATGAGGTAGCTTGCATATTGAAACAATTTTTACACTGTTACACAATTAATGTTATTATGAGGACTTGGTCATCAAAACAATACACTATTTCTGCAATTTTAGCTAAATTATAAAATCAAAAACTGTAAATACTATCGCACTGTTGCCTCTGTTTAGAGTACAGAGTTTATAGGTGGTAGTGTGGAAAGTACTAAAAGTAACTAAAGTACTAATGCTAATTGTAGAGCATTCTTGAATTCCAGAGCATTCTTCAATTCCAGAAAGCATTTAGAAAGAGACAAAACACAACAGAGCCCATGCTTGGTCTAACCAATTCTGTGATAAATATCAGGTATAAAGCGTATGTATAAGCAAATGACATATTATCCAGAATGATCTAGGAGCTGAATAGTTTGATATGATAATAAAAGAAAGCATATTTTTTTGTCAACTGTTGGAAAAAAAACAAGACTGGATGTAGAACAGACAGCTCAGAGAGAGGAAGCAGCAAGTGTGAAGACAGCAGTTTGAGACGAGTACTTTTCTGACTCTAAACTTTCACATGAAACTCAGTAAGATAGCATAAAGCAAGGCCAAAGGCTGAGGCCAAAGGTTATTGATGCATTTTTTAACACTTTAAATAAACAAGACTGCACTGAGCTGCAGGAGAAAGCAAAGTTTCTAGAATAGTATTGGGCTAATGAAAATTACATATTTGTGTTAAAAAGACCTGGCACATTACTGCCAGCAGGATGAAAATTTATGAGATATGCTTGCATTCTCTGGAAAAAAGATACAGATATGGCTGCCAGTAAATGTGGGAGAGTGAGGGGAATATTTAGTTCAGTTAAAAAGTTTACTTTGCACACATCTTTTTCAGTATATCACACATGGCTGAATCTTCATGGCCCTATTCAAGTTTAAAATTTTAATCCTCATCCATAGGTCACCTCCCACAGGACAATCTCCTACAGCTACCAGCCAGTTTGTAATAAGAACAGCTTGTACAAAAGCCAAGTATTTGGAACATTTTAGTGGATTTGGAGTTTAAAGTGGGCCTTTACTTTCTAGATTCATAGCTTTTGAATCTAAAAGCTTTTTTTTACTAAGGTTAAATCTGTTTAGGACTATTTTCTGTTTCTCTTTAGGGTACACTTTCTAAAATTGCAGGCAGTGATGTGAGAAAAAAAACCAAAAACACCTTGTGAGAGCACAAGCAGAAGGTCCTGGGAACCTTGGGAATATTAGGGATTCCAGCCAGTAGAGCTGTCTCAAACCTCAGCCAGGAGATGCTCCTCTTGGACATTGGCCTAGTATTAAGATACTAAAGTAGATGTTCAGCTGCAGGATAGCCAAAGGCTTGTGAGAAAATCAGCTTTCTGTTACCACATGTAAACAAAATAGGAAATCTCCTGAAGACCACCCTAAAATCATGCACAAAAAGCTTGACTCCTAAAAAATACTTTGTATTTGCCAAAATTAAAACATGCATGCCTCTGGGGCTCTCCTCCTCACACCACTCGTCAGGCTTGATTTACAGCTCCTGGTTTCTGTATGCAACTTCATTATGCTCCATACAGAGGAGGCCTATGTGCATGCAAATCTACAAATATCCTCTTACTTTCTTTTTTACTATCCTATTTCATCCCTGGGGCAAAATATCTAAATCTGAACCTAGCTTTATCTGCCTGCAAAATATCATCTCACTATGTTGTCCATGTCCCATGTCAAAACTCTACTTTTTGTGATGGAAGGAAAGACTTCACTGTCTTGTCTTAAATTAGATAGTAAGTCCTTCTAAACAAGGACTGCCTTGTATTACCTATTTGTACATCACTAAGTCCAATAGCCTTGCATTTCACAACTGCAATGTGCTAAATTAATGTACAAGCTATATATAACTACCTAAGTAGGGGATTGCTCAGCTATTGGGAAGAAAGGTACCTGCTTTATTCCTCAGAATAATCCAACTCCCTTCATCACTTTCCTCTAGCATGGAGAAGGTCTTCCATAAACATTAGCCTTGGCCAAGTCTGATGGAGAGCAGAAAATGAACAGCCTGACTTCATAAAGTCTTTCAGAACACAGTAAATTTATACCTCTTTATTATCATCTCTACGGTATTTATCAGGAAAAAAAATAATCAAGTTCTGCTTGGCTTTTGTCTCCTATAAATCTTAATCAAAAGCTGAAGGTGCATGAATTTTAATGCCTCACATACTACATGAATTATATAGTGCTACACTTTATTACTTTGACCTTTTCAATATGCAGCAATTTACCTGATTGATCACTTTGATTTTCCTCTGTTTATAATTTCACTGACTTCCCTGGTTACTATCCAAAGTAAGCATATAAATACTAGAATTTACACTGGAAAAATAAACAGAACTTCCAAAATGGAAAGAAGTTCAGAATTAAAAGCTGACAACTTATTCTGAAGTACGCTCAAGTCAGTGTTGACTGTCATGTGTCAGAAGGTCTCACAGAGACTAAGAATAAGGCATAAAATGTCAACTTCATAGGTGAACTAAATGGCTAGGAATTTGTCTTCACTGTAGAATTAACTCTAAACATATCTTGAATATTGTCACTAAGTACAAGTCCCACCTCCCACCTAAATGAAGCCTGCAAGCTCTGGGCCATCTCCTTTTAAGGGCCATCCACAAGTACAACCCCCTGAAAATTATAAATCACAGAACGGTTGAGGTTGGAAGGGACCTCTGGAGATCATCTAGTCCAACCTCCCTGCTCAAGCAGGGGCACCTACAGCACGTTGCCCAGGATTATGTCCAGAGGGCTTTTGAATATCTCCAGGGAAGGAGACTCCACTACCTCTCTGGGCAACCTGTTCCAGTGCTCTGTCACCCTCACAGTGAAGAAGTTTTTCCTCATGTTCAGACAGAACTTCCTGTGTTTCAGTTTCTGCCCGTTGCCTCTTGTCCTGTTGCTGGGCACCACAGAGAAGAGGCTGGCCTCATCCTCTTGACACCCTCCCTTCAGGTACTTGTACACATTGATGAGATCCCCCCTCAGTCTTCTCTTCTCCAGACTGAACAGGCCCAGCTCTCGCAGCCTTTCTTCATAGGAGAGATGCTCCAGCCCCCTGATCATCTTGGTAGCCCTCCGCTGGACTCTCTCCAGCAGTGCCATGTCTCTCTTGTTCCGGGAGATCCCAGAACTGGACACAGTACTCCAGGTGAGGCCTCCCCAGGGCTGAGGAGAGGGGCAGGATCACCTCCCTCCACCTGCTGGCAACACTCTGCCTAATGCACCCCAGGAGACCATTGGCCTTCTTGGCCACAAGGGCACATTGCTGGCTCACGCTTAACTTGTTGTCCTCCAGGACTCCCAAATCCTTCTCTGCAGAGCTACTTTCCAGCAGGTCAACCCCCAGCCTGTACTGCTGCATGGGGTTATTCCTCCCTAGGTGCAGGACTCTGCGCTTGCCTTTGTTGAACTTCAGGAGGTTCCTCTCCGCCCAGCTCTCCAGCCTGTCCAGGTCCCTCTGAATGGCAGCACAACCCTCTGGTGGGTCAGCCACTCCCCCCAGTTTACTATCATCAGCAAACTTGCTGAGGAGGTACTCTGTGCCTTCCTCCAGTCACTGATGAATAAGTTGAACAGTATTGGACCCACTACTGACCCCAGAGGACCACTAGATACAGGCCTCCCACTAGACTCTGTGCCACTGATCACCATCCTCTGAGCTCGGCCATCCAGCCAGTTCTCAAGCCACCTCACTGTCCACTTCTCCAACCCACACTTCCTGAGCTTACCTACGAGGATGTGATGGCAGACAGTGTCAAAAGCCTTGCTGAAGTCCAGGGAGACAACATCCACTGCTCTCCCCTCATCTACCCAGCTGCTCATTCCATCAGAGAAGGCTATCAGATTGGTCAAGCATGATTTCCCTTTGGTGAATCCAGGCTGACGACTCCTAGATCACCTTCTTGTCCTCCACATGCTTAGGGAGGACCTCCAGGAGGAGCTGTTCCATCACCTTTCCCGGGATGGAGGTGAGGCTGATAGGCCTGTAGTTTCCTGGCTCCTCCTTCTTGCCCTTTTGGAAGACTGGAGTGACACTGGCTTTCTTCCAGTCCTCAGGCACCTCCCCTGATCTCCATGACCTTCCCAAGATGATGGAGAGTGGCCTAATGATTAACATCCGCCAGCTCCCTCAGCACTCATGGACAGCATCCCATCAGGGCCCATGGATTTATGGATGTCAGGTTTGGACAAATGATCTCTAACCCAATCCTCCTTGACCAAGGGAGAGTCTTCCTTTCTCCAGACTTTTTCACTTGTCCTCAGGGTCTGGAATTCCTGAGGACTGGCCTTAGCAGCGAAGACTGAAGCAAAGGCAGCATTCAATAACTCTGCCTTCTCTGTATCCTTTGTTACCAGGGCACTCACCCCATTCAGCAGCGGGCCCACATTGTCCCTAGTCTTCCTTTTGCTATTGATGTATTTGAAGAAGGTCTTCTTGTTGTCCTTGACATTCCTTGCCAGATTTAATTCCAAATGGGCCTTAGCCTTTCTTGTTGCATCCTTGCATACTTTGGCAATATCCCTATGGTAATGATTTCAGTTCAAGCTGATGGATCTGAAAGGAGCATACATAACAACTTAATACAACTCATTACCTTGTAGTATGACCACCACACAATGTGAGCACATATTACAGTCATTCAAAAGCCATAGCCCTTCTCTACTTTCCCCAGTCACCTGGGTAGCCAGAAGGAACAGGCTTATTGTCTTAAAAGCATTGGTTAAACAATTCATAGAACGGTTCAGCTTACTCTGGCACAAACAAAAATTAGGTATATCTCCCAGGCGACTTGCTGCCATACATAGTTGACCGCTGCACAAGAGCTAATGCTGACTGATTTGATTGGGATAACTTCATTGTAGATTAGCCATACTAACTATGCAGTAAAGGTACACAACTAGCAAACTTACAACTTTGCTGTGATCTCAAAATATGTAAATTATTTTAGAGGGCTCGTATGTGTTAGATCAGCTTTGAGAAACCTACAATGAGAAACAGAGAGCTATTGATCCCACATACTAACATTGTTATGATAATCCCTCTAACAGTGTCTCTCACTACCCAATACCATAGAAAAAACAAACAGTAAAATTTTAACTAGGAGACAGAAATAGTAGTAGGGAGAAAACAGAAAGTAAAAGCTAAATATATCTTTGCTATTCTATGAAGTTAACGAGTGGTATTATGCGGGGGCTCTTTTTTTTTTTGATAACTTTGCTTTTGATAAGTATACAAACAACACATCTGGCGCCACCTAGTGGCCTCATACAATTAACTCAGATTTTGATACCTTCTCTGACTACATACCATCATAAATGGTTTCCAGGGACATCCCAAGAGTTATTTCGGTATAGAATTCAAAATTAATGAAACCTTGATATTTTAGTTAAAACGGGCATGAAGGTCTCATTACTGATGAAAAGTCAGAATGATATGTCAGAAGCTTCTAAATAAGACTATCATACGAGAATCTATCCCTATTTCACATTCTAATAGTCTTAGATGACTAAAAAAAAGGTGTATGTGATGAAAATGCAAAACTCTCTGCAGTGAAATCTCCAGTTCAAATAAATCCCCATTAGGTGCTGAATTCTTTGGTTTCTGCTGCTGTGTCCATTGACTGATTGTCTGAACACAAAGTATCAGATATGACATCTGATGTGCCATCAGTTTCTGGCACAACAGCTCTTCCCTTACTGTCCTTCAGATTTCCCACCTCCTGGAAACTAGAATAGTCAGCTAATATGAGAAGATATTGGCTCTCTGGAAGTGATTTTTTTTTCCTCTCAGATCTTCCCCAGATTGGGCTGTGATTTCACAAATCTGTAGAATCTCGTCTGCCCCAGCCACTGAGTCATTTGCAGAATTCTCTCAATCATGAAATTATATTGCTGCATTTCTTATCTCAATCCTTCCTCATTCACTTCTCTCTTTTCAGGTAGGAAGTTCTGAGTTTTACCATCTTCTTCTTGTGGGTGTGCATTGTGTCTTCTAGATTTGGATTCATTCTCCTGGGTATAGCACAAACTAGATTATTGTGTTTTTTTTTTTTCATACAAAAAACTGCTGCTGTGTAAGAGTGGTAGGGCTACCTTTCTGTATTATGCAGAATGAGATCCACAAAAGCAAAAATATTTTTATACAGTAGGTGAGGCTACAAAATAATCGTTAAGTTATACAGTGAAGATCTGCAATAGATCATTGTCACTGCAAAATCCTCCTTTTTAAGTGTCTTGATGAATAAAAATTGCTTTCTAGTGTAAATAACATTAACTTGGGGGAGACTTGTCGGATTCTTTAGAATGCAGATGTTTTATTCCTCACTATTTTATTACTTTTCTGGTGCATTGGTAGGATTTAAGAGCAATCACTTAAAATCATGAGTACATATTCATGAGCTATACTTATACAATTAGAAAGCCTCAAGAAGCCTTCAAATAAATGAAATGTCTATAAGCAGAATTTGGTAAAAGCTGTCTGGTGATTATATAACTTCTAGAAACCAAATTGGAATGATTGCAACCCACGTAACTACATAAAAGTAAGAAAGCTCATGAATTCCTGTCTTTGGAAGAACAATTAATGGTGATTGACAGTGACAGACCAGTATCAAAATTCCCTTCAACAACAAAAAGATCAATTGCTAATATTCGCAAAGAGTTAAGCAAAGTTCCCTCAGTCTCTCTAGGGAGCGTGTTCGTGGACTTGTGCAGACAGTCCCAGTCTCATTCTGCCTTAGCTTCAGGTTAAGATCTGTTAACATCTCAGAAAAGCCAACTGGTTAGTGTGATGAGCTACAGTCATGCTGCTGCATTGCTTCTGCAAAACGAGCTAGTTTGGAGGATGCTAAATCTCCTTACTCAGCCCCATGCTATGGTACAGGCTCCTTACTCAAGTTAAGTATTTGTATCCAGCTGTCACAGCTGACTTCATAGGTTTGTACAATCTTCCTTTTTTTGGTAAAAAAAATCCTCCCCTCCCAATATATATGTCATTATACAAAATGCTCAGTGTTAGTCATCATACCAATATCCATCATTCTAATAAAGAACAGAAAATATAAATTTTGTTCTGGATTGGCAGTGATTGTTCATTAGCTATACAGTGTGACTCTAGATTTCACTACAGAGAGTTATCCAGTAGTTGCTTTACTTAAGTGATAGGTTGAGTGGTCAGATCTCATGATTTTTCTTCTGCTTGATAAATCTATCAACATGTCCTAGTATTTCTTAAGTCTAACATCTAAATCCAAAAATTTGCTATCAGGTATGGTGGAGATCAAGACTAAAAGTGATTTTTCAGGAAGAAATGCTTCTCCCTTTTCTTATGATTAAATCTGATACTCCAGGACCAGAGATGCTCCCAAAGAGGTCTCCCAAAGGGTGTTACTGTCACACTGACTTTATCAATTCAAGAACATTTCTTCACTTTCCTGATCTGTAATCAGCTACTTTAGTTTTGTACTCTTGGCTTGCTATTATTATTCTGTAAGTATTGCTTTGCATTTATCTAAATTAAATTTCTAGTGGCTGATATTTGCCCAGTTTCCTTGAACTCTATGCAATTATTTCTCTCTGTCTTTTCTCAGGCTTATTGTCTGTCCTAATTTGCTGTTGCCTCCAAATGTAATTATTGTACAATCATTTTCCCCTAGAATGCTTATGTTATGAAGATATTAATGGTACTTTACTCAAATAGATCCTTTCTTACTGCTTTATAAAACTTTTTAAATTTTATTGCTTAATTTAAAATATTTTTCTCATCACTAAATAAGAATGCGTTGTTTCCATAGCACAATATTGTATGTAATCGGCATTAAAAGAAAAATAACTGAATGCAAAATCTTTCCAAAAAAACTTCGACCACCTAGTAGTCCTCCAGCCCCAAGTGTATATAACCTTCACTTATTTAAAGCATTGTGAATCCAAATCAGCTGCTGCTGTTTCTCTTGCTGCATTAGGAAAGGAACTTCAGCTTAGGAAAGGAGACATTAATGAGAGTGGACAAACGACAACTTTTGTCTGATTCAGAAACTTCTACAAATTCCCTGGGTAGAAGAAGATAGATTTCAGTGATCTGCAAACACCAGAAACAGCCATGTAGCTGAGGTGGGAATTGAGACTCCTTTCTTTCACCAACAAATATTCATGACTTTGCCAAAGAGCCAATTGCAAAAAAACGTTGAGGCAAATCCAGAGATGGCAAAATGTATGAAGCATTGGCCTGAGAAGTCATTATGAAAGCTTAATTTTAGAAAGATATGAATATAATCTCCCATTGTGAAACAAGGGAGATGAAAATCAGACTGCTGAGCAATTATAGTTAAGCATTTGAACTTTCCTAATGAAATATTAGTATAATTCTTGCACATATTCAGTCTTATTACAGTTCTCCTTTCACCTCTGGAGAAAAGTTCAAGGAATTCATTACTTCTAAGAAACTGTTCACTAAGCTATTCTAGATGATACTTTCAAATCCTTATATTATTTCTTGATGATTTCCTACATCAACTCTTTCCAAGCTTTGAGAAATCAGCTATGAAATCCCCATGTGAGGCTTGTAGCCAGTGAATTTATAGAAACACATCTTTTTCTCAGTTGTTTGACTCTGAGTCTGGGAGTCTAGATATACAAGGCTCATGTAAGTACTGGAATGCTAAGCAGTGCAACACCTGTTTTTTTCTGTACTGTCATTCTACCTAGTGCAACTCACGATGCCAAGTAAGATAACATATTATGACTAAGAGGAGGGGGGAAAACTACCAGGCACTAGCCAAAGTGAAATGCCCAAAAGAGAAAAGTAGGCCATGTTCTCCAAAGAACTACCTATCCCTCTAATTCAATAATCAATCAGGAGTCTCCTTTGTAGATGTCATTGCCAAAGCGGGTCATCCTTTCTTCCTCATCAAAAATGAATGAAAAAAACAAAGAAAAGAAGGGAATCTTTCACCTGTCTTTTTTTCCAAACAGTCACTATCTCATAGTTAAAATACTCATGGACATGAAAGATCCAACTTCAAATACCTAAATAGCGCTTGGAGCAGCAAATGGAATCCAGGCTTTTGGCCCCGGCAAGTACTAGCAGCTACTTTTGACTATCAATTTTACTGACCTTGCAGGCAGGACAAGTAGGAGAGAGTCTTTTGTCTCAGACAGTAACTGATTCATTCTTTGTGACTGCAATTTGCAGGTAAATCCCGGGCTTTGACATCTAAAGGGGCATCCAAATTTCTAATGCCACCTCCTCTTAACAAGGCTAAACAGCAAAAGCTTCTCCCACCAGGTGAAAAAAAAGCAGAATTCACTACCAGACTCACCAGGAATACTGCTAGTCTTGCCTTCAGGGTGTCTAAGATCTCTTGTATATCATGCCCTATTTGAGTATGCATTGTATAACTAACTGACTAATATCTTTTTCTTGTTCTGCTTTACATAAAAGCTGTGACAGCAATATATCTGCCCTTCTGTTCTGGTCTGCTACCTTCCCTGTTCCTATGGCTTTATAAGTATATGGCCACTCATAGATTGACAAAGCCTTTTAATAAACATTTAAGGATTTTGAATTGCCATCTCTTTTTGCAAAGTTAGATAGGGCATGCCATTTACTTGGCTTAAACCAGTTTTCCTATTAGGGGATATTAATTCTGAATTATTAACATAAAATCTGTCTGAATCAAAGTGCTTTAATCTTGATTCTTATCATAGCCGCATCATAAAGAGATGTATCCAATCAGTACTGAAGTCAGGGGCAGTTTTTCTAGTGTCTTCAACACAAGTCGGATCAAACCTAAGAATAATAATTTTTTGAGGGAGAACTTCAATAAGACTAGAAAACGTGACTTTATCACCACAGCAGTCAGCCTCTAGATGCTCTGTTACAATATAATATTCATTGAATTCTCTGTTGTATCAAGACTTTTTGTGCCAGGTAAATTATTACTTTTCCTGTTACTTTTCCTTTACAAAGCAACAATACTGAAGATCATGTTCTCCATGATAAAAGTACATTATCACTAGTAAAAAGATCTGTATTTATTCATTCATAAAAATATCACGTTTCCCCATTCCCTGAAAACAGGAAATAACTCTACTGTTAGCAGAAGAGAGTTGTGAAAATTATTTTTTAGTAATGATCAGCTTTCCTACAGCACACTGGTATAAACTACCATACAAATGAATTCTCTTACATTTTCCACACTATCTTGCCCGTGCCAGTGTAATGCTTCCTGGGCTGACACTAATATTCTAACCCTGCTTGTTCAGTCCAGGTGGGAACAGCAGTTCCAGCCCTAGCTCACCTGCCATTCATTCAGTTAAGGTCTCATAATCGGACACTTCCCCCTACCTCGAATTTAGGTAGCTTGTATATGCCCTTAGAGTCAAAGAAAAACGGCTACACTATGGAGGGTGAGAACATACTATAAGAGATGCCATGTTACCTTCTTTCTTCATGAGCAGTGTCAGCTTCACGAACTGTCAGCAGACACATTAGTGAGCTCTAGACTGGCATAGCAGAAAGTTAGATAGGTCATGGCAGGTTTCACTGGCTCATATAAACTGGGAAAGAGGAGAAGCTGAGTTCTCACTGTGGACACCGTGCTCAGCGAGGAGGTAGCATTAGACAGCTCGGCCTCCTTGGAGAGGCTACAGCCTGCCTATGTATTTATCCTTCACTCTGCTTTACCAGGGGTTGAAGCTTATGTACCTGTTTTACTTTCCACAAGAGAAGCAAAACAGGGAAAAGGGCCTGCAGAGGCGGATGCACATCTCCGCTGAACGACAGCTCTTCTGCCTCTATTCTGGTGTGCATCAAGCAGATAGGTTGAACTGACCTCTTTCACTTCAAAAGGAAACAGCATTGGGGAACGTCATGCTTATATAGCTTGCATCAGTCTCACTCAGGAAACTGTAGTTATCTAATGAGAGACAAGGCCAGTGCCAGCTGTCTCCCAGCTGTAACCCATGCTGCCTGTGTAGTTGCAAACTGGACACTTGCCAGGCCAGATTCCAAAAAGGATGCCCAAAGCATGTAGCGGTGGCAATACTAGTGGTCTAGGCAGCTACACTGTCCTCATGAAGAAGGGAAAGAACAAAAAACATGGCTGATGTTGTGCTCTTAAATCTATATCTCACAGAGCTTTGAGAATGTCCAGGGTATATTAATTGTTCAGAAGCAGCTGTAATATAATTTCTACATTAATAACAAAAACAAAATGAAAAGCAAAGAACCCTGAAAATTTGCATTTAACAGTTAGTTATGGCTTTTCTTAGTAAGGAATGGTGTTCCTAAACTCATTACATAAAATAGGTTCTCAGAAATCATTTCCCATTTAACTAATACTCAGAAATATGTTCTTTTTTTTTAAACATATATATCTACTCAGATTTTGCTCATAAAGATAACTTCCCTTCTGAAAACTTGAGCATAAAGGCTCAAAATTATTAACTACACTAGGTATTAGAAAATCATACTTTCTGTTTTCACAAACATGTTTTTACAGATATTATTATTATAGCCACCTCTAAGTACATCATAGCATCTCATTTGTGATGACAAATATATCAAATTCTTCACTATTTCAATAGATACTCGAAATAGCAGCACAGCCAGTATAATGAAAGTCCAACAAGCAAGAAGCAGCTAAACAAGCTTGTCACAAAAGAGAAGCAATCAGCGATTCTCAGCTCACACTAAATGTTTTAATTAACAAATGGCAAAATATAAGGCGAATAAGCTAAACGACACCTTAAGATAATGCTTCTGGGAAAGAGTGGCCTTACAAAACCTTTTTAGTCTCATCTTCTCCAAATGTATTTTCATCTAAAGCAGAAATGTAACAGCTTTCTGCAACTACTAGGAAAAAAAAGCTTAGTTTCTTTGAAGTAGACACACACTAATGTACCTTCACATCCATTATCTGATAACCGGTCATTTCAAATTGTAAGAGCTGTAGCAGAAACTAAAATATACATGTCACTACCAAAGCTGTAACAGGACTGCAAAACATCTTTCCTATTGTACTAATGACGAAATAAGAGAAAGCAGAAATAAGCACTTTATCAAGAAAAAGTTTAATGTCACTCGAAATTTTCTTTTTCATGCTCATGTGAATATGTAACTCCTTGCTCACATTTTTTTAAAAGTTATTTCTTATCAGCAGTTTCTCTCAGAGGCTACCACTCCTACACACACTTATGGTGCAGGCTGAGTATAGATTTTTTAGGTTTACAACTGCTTATTTGACCATCCTGGAAATGAAGTTAAAGTTGCCACCAGTAAGTGCCATTTCAGTCCAGTTTTAGCCAATATTGCCAATGTTCTCATGCTTTCTGGGAACATCCCTAAATTAGCAAAGTCTAGGTCTTGTTATTCTTATCCAAAATAGCTCTCACTTTTTTCTCATCTGTTCTTTTTTTTTTTTTCCACTCAGACTAAGTCATTTTCCATGTTTCATTAGTTATCTACTTTGAATTTATACCATTTGGAACATCTGGAAGTTTTGCTTCATGTATTAATAGGCACCAATGGATTCCATTCAGGCTGGATGGGAGCTTCTGAGTCTACATCAAGGAGTCCATAAAGCTGTTTTTACACAATTGGACCAAAAATGATTTTTGTTATACAGTATTTATTTTCAATTTTCTGATACTGATGTTCTTGACAGCAGAGCGAATAATTCATGTATTTCATGGGTGCTATTTTGATATCAGAACAAGATCAGGGCACAACTGATCCTCTACTGATGACACAACACATCTTTGTCTTGTTTTCCTTCACAGGAATGATTCAATGACATTCAATGACTTCTTTGACATTATTGATAGGACTAAGTTGATCTCACGTTAGCCGATGAGATGGATGATCAGAAACAACGCTCACTCATGAACTGGCAAGATACTGTACTGCAGTTGCACCTTGAGCGAAGACCCGTCTCCAACAGCAGAGAAGTATGTGAGCACTTTTTCTCAAAACCCAGGAAAAGGACTATCTCCTTGCTTTCAAATCCCAGATACCAGAGGTTATGGTAGCTGGACAATATTTGTTATTTGACTTGTTTTACTTCTGAAATATTAACAACATATATTGTTGTTATACAACATATACTCTATCCTAGATAGAATAAGATTGTACCTTTGTTTTCTGGAAGCTGAGCAGATAGTTTTAACCTGTTGTAAATATGAGTGCAACACTTCTCGTAGATAATCAGATCATCATACAAACGATGACTTTGATAAGGTGATTTTACAACACAGAACTAAAGACAGGGTCCTCGGCAACCTGCTCTAGGGGACTCTGCTTGAGCAAAAGGATTGGACTAGATGATCTCTAAAGGTCTCTTCCAAACTTAACTGTTCTGTGTGATTCTGTGACATCCTCAAATCTTAGAACTTGTTTGTTTTGAAACAAGATATAATACCAGACTTTCTTCATTTAACATCAAAACTGAATCAAACTAGATCTTTTGATCTATTCCATACTACCAAAATGAGGGTCATTCCTACATCTGTACATTATACCTGCCTTACACTGCTCTTTGAGTAGAAGGGAAGATACTTTTAAAGGCAGCCATACAGTCTTTTATGATAATACTAACACATGTAATTAATATACTAAGAAGGAAAGAAAAAGCTTTGAACTTCCAGTCTTCTAGCATACTTAATATTTCATCATAAGGGAATACTACGGGTGTTCCAAAGCTTCTTTAGAGAGGACAGGATGAAAGAGCAGGAGGTGAAAAATAAATTTTATTTCATTTGCAAGTGTGTCATCACCCAAACAGTGCTCTCTGAATCTTGATTTACAGTTTGATTATTCTTGCTTACTTACAGATAATGGCACAAGGCTGAAGTTCAGTAAGCATGAACAATTATATCATAAATCACACACTGTCATACTTTGTCACTTCATTAATACTGAATTACTAAATTCCATATATGGTAAATGTGATCTTCATGTTAATGATAAGCAAATTTCCTGTTATATCTATTACCACAAATGACTCAAAAAATTAATGATTACTGGGTTTTTAAGTAGTCTTTTAATGCACTGAAAAGCTTCGTGTCACTTCAGAAAAGTTATTACATTTCTTTGAGAACACCAATGGTCTTAGGAAAAAGGGCTCAGCCTACTTACTACCTTTCATTTCCTTCACATGTGTACAGGTGAAAGCCCTTTTTCTTCTTCACCATTGCCTTTCCTTTCTACGCTTTGTTTTTTAAAAAGGGACTTCAGATCCTCTGGAATAACTCTTGCAGTAGAAGATGACAATTATATCTACCATATCCACGCAGCCTTGAGCATAAAAGCCTCAATCAGATAGCTGGATCCCATCAAGTGCTAACGGAATATAAACATTAAAGAAACATATTATGAATCTATGGATTGTACTAAGAGACATGGCCCATGGTGTTCAGGGCAAGCATTAACTAGGAACTTGGCTCAGTTTTCTGATGTGGCATATGTGCTATAATTTAGGCACAATCCTAACTTCAGTGCCTATGCAGACAGCTGAATTTTTGCAAATGTGTAATACTGCCTCTCTGGGACTATCCGCTTTAAAATAAAACTGAAAGAAAGCCATCTCCAAGGGAGAATTGTTGCACATGAAGATCCCTGTGCACGTGCACGTAGCTCCTATATCTGAGACATGTTGGAATAAAACCTGCCAAGCTGATTTGAAACTTTATTTACATCAGCAAAGGTGGGAAGCTGCCACGATCGCTGACAATGGCCAAATGAATGACCAGAATGAGAAAAACCAAAAAGGGGCTAAGGCACTCCAGTCACAAACACTTTTATGCCTGTCACTCGCATTAAAGTTTCTTTCTACCCAGTGTAGCCTGACTGTCTGAGGGAGGGAAGACAAAGGGAAGTGCAGTTATTCTCCAGCCCCTTGCTGGGATGTGCCTTTACTTGCAGACCTCTGTCTAGCAGCAGGAGGATGAAGGAAAACCAAGACCAGGAGGACAGGAAGCGGGATAAGTTTTCTCCTTACCAAGACTGAGAATAATGTATAATCTCAGCAAACCACACTATGACGGTGCCTGGGGGAGCTGCTCTGCTGCCACTGTGATCTTGCTGTCTCTCTGCTGCTTGCTGCCTTATTGCTGCCTTAGGTAACTGTCTACTTGGTCTGTGCCTAAGGTTGCCCCTGCCTTGGCACATATGCTCCGTACAAGTTTCATGCTAGGTTTAGAAATCTAACCAGAGAAGCTGTCTCACTGGTAGGAATATTTTCAAGTGGCAATACAAATTTGAAACACTGCATTATTTTGAAAAATTAACAAACTCCGAATATTAGCCTGTTGGTAGGATACAGAATACACCACTAATGCAACATACAAGACAGGAAATCAGTTACACCAAAATTCTCTTTGTGAGCTTTTAACTGAAAACCATGTAAACTCATACATTGAAAAGGAGAAACATAACAACTATATGAAATAAATTTCCAGTGCCTAAATGCTAAGTGTCATATATGGCAAGTATGAGAACATACCAAATGCTGCAGTATACTGTAAACCTCTTCTGCCCAGGAACTGTCCAAGAACGCTAGCTCCCTGAGCTTCGCTCTTTTTTGTTTCTTGTATATCTGAGCCAAGCAGCAGGTCATTAGGTTAATTTCATGACACACAAACACCCACTATAATTGGGCAGTTAGAATAGGCATTAATAACAACTATTTTTTTTAGGACACGATCATAATCAAAATGTGTGCCTACAGTAAAATTATTAATAGTCAAAACAATAAATACCTTAGGAAGTAGGCAATGAATAAGATCTGTAAATGGAAATGCCAAGTAATCTGCAGGAAGAAAATATGATTTTAACAAGACCTCAGTCTTACTGAATAGATTTCACTCCACAGACCAGATAATAATGTTATGAAACAAGTGCAGTAATAGAGTTCAGTGACAATAGATGATACCACCAAACAGTTTTTACTTAGAAAAATTTTAGGATAGAGTCAAATTCTGCTTAATGACGTGTGGTATGTTTCTTGAGAATAGCCACTAAGATTACATTTAGAGGATAAGCACTAGCACTTTTTTTTTTTTTTCCAGAGTTGGGCTTAATATGATGTGGAAATTAAAGACTATATTTGCATAAGAATCTAATTTACTAAAAATAGCTACAATAGTATCAGCTTTGCTTTCACCATTTCATATAAGTATAATAGAGCTGTTGTTCAAGCCAAGTAAATGGATGAGTTTTGAGGTCTTTCTTTAAATAAAGATACTTGAGCATCTTTTATTATTTGGTTTTGTTCAATATTTCATCCCCAGTGATTTCCAGCTATACTGGAGATATATCCACTTACATGTTAGAATTTGACACTAGCTTCTGAGATTTATTTTATTACTCCTGAGCTTACAATCTTTATTTTGTTTCACATTGGCTCTCCTCCAAGCACAGCTTGAAATGGATTAAAATTGAATACCATTACTTGTGACAAATCCCCTGTTAAACATGTAAAAAAGCAATACACTTGAGATGACTGAGTTTATTTCTAATAAAGTTATGGCTAAAGTGGTTTTTGAAAATAACATTCATTGACTTAAAACTTCTGGACAGAATTACATTAATGCACTTATCTTACCTTCAAACCCTCTGATGAATGCTAATCATCTCACATTCGAATAAGCCAGGGAGGGTTGCATGAACTTTCAGTGTTCACTTTGCTAGGACACTGGTTGCAGGGATGAGGTAATGTTCAACTACTTAAATTTTAGGCACCTACTATGGATCTTTAAATTAGGAAACTGGTCTCTAAGATTATTTTAAAGACTATAGAAAGCAAGGCTGCTGCTCTGAATTCTCTTTTGGAGGACTCAAATCCTTTTCGCTATAGGTGCCATACAGCTCAGGCAGAGTCTGGTCCCTTCATTGTGAGAGCTAGGGAGAAGGCTGGAGCGCAAGATATCTCCCTTACAGCCTTTAGGCTCTCTTTTCACAGAGTCAGGACATGGTCCTGCCACACACTTCAACCCGAGAGATGAATAATCCTCTCATTGCTTTTACATAACCTTTCAGTCCCTCTGCTGGGACTGAAACCTCACAAACACCCTAACTTATTCACCAGTTTTGCACCTTTATTTTTGCTCTTGGTAGATTCATGAAACAGGTGCAGCCTTTGAGGCAAAAAAAGCCTTCCATATCTACCTAAAATCACTCAAGAGCGTGAGGACATTGTCTAACAAAGATTGAGTATTTGAGAGAACGCTGTTGCCAGTTATCATCCCACATCACCGCAGCGTATCTGCTTCTTTTTTCAAAAAACTGGAAGAAATTAATGATTTATATATGAATTGGTAGGACTTGTACTATATAGATACAACATAACAGAATTCCTCTAGAGCTGTTAATTCACTTATAAGGCTGTTAAAACATAATTCCTAGTATAAATTGTAATTGTTAAATTTCTTAAAGTTGCTTTTATAAATCACAGTATATAATGTATAGGAGAAATTCTCTCTAAATATGTTGAACAGTTATTGTTTACATAGAAAGTCTTCTCTTTCCTCTCTAAATCATAATTTTTATATTAGTATGGAAGGTTTTCTCTAACACAGAATTATTATTATATAAGAAATCTATTTCGTCATATTTCTGAAAGCTCTTATCCAGCACTTGCATAGAAATATGGTACATGACTAGTGGTAGAGTGGCTATATTAGCATTTTCCTTTCTTATAAAGGCAAAAGAGCTTAACATTGCCATAAATAAGGAAGTATGATCTATTTTTAAATTGCTACATAGTTTTCTAATTTAAATCCAAAGAAAATGTAAGTTCCAAAAGCACTGAAGCCACAGTGTGCTTTTTACAAGTTACCCTTACAGTGGGGGCTACATCAGCAATAAGATACAGGTTTCTAATGTGGCTGTTTAAATACTTACTGCCAAACTTGACATACTAAACTGAGATGCATAAAATTTCATGTGCTCTCATTTCTGCCACAAGGCTTGCCTCAATTAAACTAAGTCTTGACAAAAAAAAATAACTGGGGGGATAACTCACATCTGAAATATTATGGCATTCATTGGTGAGAGGTATAGCCCATTTTAACTGTGTTACTTAAACTAGCTGCATTCCTGAGAATTATCTAGGCAATAAAAATGAACAAGAAGGAGATGGTGATATGCTTTTGTTCCAGAACATAATGTTTGGCATACCTGTTGGGATGTGGGAGTTCCAGCTTCATATCCTTTTTCTGCTTGAGCAGGCTTGATTCCACATTAACCTATAAGCAGAAAAGTGACTTATATGCCAGACTAGCAAATCTGAAGGAACACAGTCTCTCCTGGTGAAGACGTTCCATTTTGTATAAAATAAATATCACTGAAACAGGGACTAGATGCTTTTTTCCCCTCATTTCCAAGGGTCCCAGCTGACCCAACTACTGCCTTGAAGAAATGTAACATATAAGTGGAGAACAAAAAAACCAAACACATCAGGTTTTCTGCAGCTGACTTCTTTCCCCTCTCTCTAGGCTGCAGGGTGACTCTCTCTCTCCCTCTGCCTTTCTTTCTACACTAGTAGGAATGTAAGATAAAACAGACTTTAAGGATAACGGGAGCTCCAGTCTCATCAGAAGATAGCTTTATCTTGCATCCTAGATGACTGATTTCCATTGAAGCATTTATCAAAAGGAAGATGGACTGGAGAAGTGGCTTCTCCTCCCTTGCCCATAGCCAGAGAAGGCACAAATCCTAAATTCTAAGAGAGGATCCAGCACTGTGAATTTCAAGCACAGAAACATTTACTCTGGCATTCAGCATCCAACATGATAAATGGACTTGCTGTTTTAGATCTCATACTTAGGTACCTAACTTTCCACACTTCTCTCTGTCCTGTGTAAGATTTTGTATTTGGTCAGTCCTATGTCATTCTTTGCATTCATGTGAGTTACACCTGAAGTTTATTTTCACAATCATAAGATAATGAAAGTTGTATCTTATTTTTCTGTGGACAGCTAGGTTACCGATTAGCCCCGTTAATAGTCCTAGACTTGAGAAGAAGAATTCATACCAGAGTCCATATTAGAAAAAGAAAAAAATCAAGAATCCTACCTAAAGTCCTACCTAAAGAAGGAGCTCTTCTTTAAACGTTCTGGCTGATCTCAAGAGCAGTGTTATTAAACAATGTGAGAATAGTTTGTAGACTAGAGCCTCATGCAACCTATTATTAATTTGCATTTGAATCAAAGCTTGCCAGGAAATTTTTAATGTCAATTTTTGCATTGAAATGTACCAGTTGGCTGAAACTTTTTAAATGGACTTATTAATTTTTATGAATGTTTCAATTTAAAATAACATGCAAACTTCCAAAGTGGCAGGGCCAACCTGCTGCAATATTTTTGAGGTGGAAATTCCAAAATATTTTTGAGATCAAAATGTCTTGGCATTTACAAGTTTCAACAAATTACAGTGGATAAAAATACAAAGGTAAATATAAACAAATTATGATGTTTAAATTACTAACAAGATTTTTAGGTTTTAGAGTCATGAAAACTTCAAACATTGGTTTTACATCATTTAAGATTTATATATCTATTTTCTAAAGTCTTGCAAAATTGAGCAAATATGTGAGATTGTGTTTGAATAAATGTATTAATAATTGTAGCTTATCTGAGACCTTCCAAAACTGTAAGAGGGAAATCAAGAGGAGTTCCTAGCTTGTTACTCCTTATTTGATTTGAGTCATAAAAATCTTTCCTCTGTTTAATTTATTTCTCTAACTTTTTCTTCCAAATACCTTTGAAAAATGGCATGTGTGGAATGTTAAATATGAATGTACATATAATTTTTTCAAACATCAGAAAAACATTAAGGTCAGTTTCTGAAGGGTTAGAGCTTTTGGAGAATATTCAGATCAATTAGTCTTACCCCCATGGTGAGTCAAATCAATATAGAAACATAGAATAATTTAGGTTCGAAGGGATTGGTGCATGATCTCGTTCCACCTCCTACTCAAAGTAGGGCCATCTTAGATCACATTGCTCTGGGCCTTGTTCAGTTGAGTTTTGAATATCTCCAAGGACAGATACCACAAGCTCCCTGAGCACCTGTCCAATGTCTGACTACCGTCATTATGACTTTTTTCCCTAATATCTAATTGGAATTTCCCTTGTTGCAACTTCTGTCCATTGCTTCTCATTCTATCACTTTGCCCCTCCAAAAAGTGTCCGGCTCCCTTTTTTTCCATAAACCCTATGAAATAGCTAAAGACAGCAATAAGATCTCCTCTTGGCCTTCCCTTCTCCAGGCTGAACCAGCTCAGATCTGCAGGCTCTCCTTACACATCATGTGCTCCAGCCTCCACCACTGTGGTCCACCGGATTCGTTTCAGTAGACCAGTGTCCATACTCCTCCTAGGGAGCCCCAAACTGGACATAGCACTTCAGATGCAATCTGGCAAGTGCCAAATAGAGGGGGAAGATCACTTCCCTGGACCTGCGGGCTATACTCTTGGTTGATAGGCAGTTTTTTGCCACATTAACACACTAAAGTTCAGCTGACTAAAGTTCAGCTTATTATCCACCAGGAACCCCAGGTTACTTTGTGCCAAGCTGCTTTCTAGCCACTCGCTCTTGAGCTTGCACTGGTGCATGGGGTTATTCACTCCCTGCAAGGCTTCGCATTTGTCTCTGCTTAATTTCATGAGGTTTCTGTCAGCCCATTTCTCCACCTTTTTGAGATCCCTCTGAATAGCCCTACCTTCTGTATCACTGTTTTCTGCCAATTTGGTATCATATACAATCAGACAATATTTATTTATTTAAGAAGTAGTTATATTTATTCTGGACAAAAATGGCAAATGTCAGAGGAGATCAAGACACTGTCTCAGAACTTCTGTTTACTATATATTATTTCTGTCCCTCACGCTCTGGGGAATGTTTTGCAATTGTTATATTCACAACATGAATATAACACCTGCATTTTGAGAGACTGTAAATGCCCTAGGGATTGTCTCTAAAATTATGTTACTGATGCACAAGAGGGCAGTATGTCACAGGGAAATCTAGTGTTGGATTTATAAACGTACACTGCTGCTAGTTGTAGTATAGAAATGTTTTTGGGCTGATATATCAGCTCAGATATTCCAAACCCAGTCAGTGAGCCAATTTAATGAGCCCAGGAAACTGAGCAAATTAAACATGTTTTCCTGTATTTCTTCACCCTTATATCTTTGTTTACTATATAAGCTTTGTACATATTATTCCATACTATAGCATAAAGGGAATCTGGCCAACAGTGACAATATCATAACATTGCTGCAAGCCGCAGCCAATGCATGGTAACGGCAACAATTGCCTCAGCAGCATGTACTGGCTCTTAAATTTCAAGGTCACCTTTTCATAACAGCAGACTAACTTCCAGACGCAGGTGTTCAGCCTCCCTGAGGGTCTTGGAACTGAGCTTTTCCTCCTATGGAATTTCAAGAGACATCAGAGAGATTTGTGAAGAATATTTAAACAGAATATTTTAACTTTCCTGGACATGAAATAATTTTACACTGTGCCTGGAATTCAGTATGACAAGTTAATTTAGGCCTTACTGAATTTATAAGTCTCCTAAGACACAAAACCACATAATTATCACCATGTAGTCTACGCAATATTCTATTTCACATATTGTGAACATTTCTGTGGTATGGTAATGACTTTCTTAATATATCTGCTTTTATAATATGGAAGAGCTAGAATTCACAATGAATATGTTTGTGCTGCAGGTCTGATGAGCAGTATTCTGACAATGTCACAGTTCCCTGCTCTAAAGCAACTTGGCAAACTGTTTTGCTACATCAAAAACAGCAAAGCGCATCCACATTGCTCATCTGGTCTTGAAACCCCTTCTGTAGTGGCCAGTGACTGGGATATTGCAGACTGGCATACAGATACATTAAAAGAGCAGTGAGAGAAAGCATATATAGTATCTTCCCACAATGTCTGGCCCAAACCTATACTATTATTTGATATACACTAAACCTACACCCAACTTAAAAATAAAGGAATACGTGTGCAAAGTGAACTAGTAGCTGGGGCCTCATATTGGAAAACTCCAAATAAACCAATATTGCAGAAGTATAGAGTATTTCACAGAAGTATAGAGCATTTACACACTGGGTGAAAAAAAGACAAAAATTATCTAAGAACCATAACTTATTTACTTTTAAAATACCATCTTCCCTAGACTTCTCCCTTCATTGTATATGGAATTTTGAGAAAAATAATCCTCCTAAGCCATGCATAATTTTATACTCCCTAGTTCAAACTTTCACTTTGCAAAAAGAACATTGCCTCCCTAAACTTTCAGCAGAGAGAAGGGCAGGGAGTGGGGGAAGAAAAAGCAAAAGCCAAAAGCAGGAAAATCACTACCAACACATTTTGCTTTCTGAACCTATAATCATACCTTCTAAAACACAGTGGAGATAGCACGGCCACAAGATATCCTTGACAGCCTCAGTAACGGTATCCTGCGGAACACTAACTTGAAAATATTCTTATTCAGTAAGAACAATCATTGGCATTACTTTTTTCTTTTCCATGCAATCCTCTCCAGAGGATAAAACCTCCATGCTGGAGAAGCTTTTTTGCCATATAGAGTCACCTGAGTGAATGTTGTTCATATGATATCATAGCATCTTGCCAGCCAGAATCAAAAGTGTCCCCTACTTTCAGCAGATAGACATGCTTAAAATGAGATTTAGATTGCATTCTTAGGCACTATGAAGCTGAAAAGGCTATTCTCTTAAATTTCCTACTTTCTTTTGAAGAGTTTTCTAGCCTGGTTGAAAAAGCTGTTCGTAAATATTTTCAAATTCAACTGAAATCTTGGGAAGATCTGCTTCATAAAACATTTGCCAACGTTTCAACATCAGGGAGTTTTAGATAAATTGAGGTAAGCTCAAGCTATATAAACAGAATCAGTCCCTGAATGCTCAGAAATGTAACTCAACCTTTAGTTGAAATACAAGTCAAGTAAAGCAGAGGTATTTTAAATTAAACATTTACATTTCTTTGTGCTTGTAATTGATGCTATTGATTTGCAAATATTTTCAAACATAGTTTTGTGAATCAATTTTTTTTTCTAGGATATTCCTTTATCCAAGAGATAATTAGAAATCTTATTCTAATCACACATTTTCTACCATGTGATACATAAACTGTCAGTTACTTATTTTATAATCTCAGCCAAGAAACCACTGGGTGGTCTCCAGCTGGGATACTCTGTGTTACTTGAATAGCAGGTTTTCTGTGCTTTTCTTTGTTTTCAGAGGAACTGCTTGAATTCTGTCTTAAGCTCATTGCTGATGTATGTGACCATAAATGTTCATAACGAACTTGAAAACAGGACCATTTCTAAACTTTATTCTGAATTTTGATAGTTTTCAAGAACTGAACTCAAGTTGAAAGGAAATCAAATCAAAACCTAGATGCAGATCTTCCTTCACTTTTATTAATTTGTGCTTTAAAATCACATTTGGATGCAAATTTAACTGCATTTATCTCAGCTCCATCTACCACAATTTGCAATACAGATAAGTCTAGGATATCCTATAGTGTGTTCATTGTGCAAAAATACTCAGTACAAAATTTGTTTTTTACCCATTGCTAGCAAATACTTCATATAACTGTAACTTAAATGTTATCATGCTCTGATTGAACAAAAGCTTGAGAACATACTTCTAGAGTAGTAATTCTTATTATTCCCAGTGGAATGTTTTCCTTTTGCATACGTATATTATAAAGCATCTATTGTTAGACAGGTAAAACATTTCATTTATATAACTTTTAAAACCTTTCAAGAACACTTTGGAATATCTATTATTTTAATTGAGTAAACTATATTGGAAAATACGTGTTTTCAATTTCAGGATTCATTTTTTCTTGCAAGAATAAAAATCTTCTGATGTGAAATATTTCAGAAATGCTGACATACTCCTACTGCCCATCTTCTAGATTCCACGTATGGTCCTCCTCCTCCTCCTCACAATTATCCGCATTGATAGCCCCAAGGCGACAGGCCAATAGCAGTCTCAAAATCTTGAAAAGCCCGGGGGCGCTAGGATCTCTGAGGAGTCTCGGAGCCTAGACAGTTGCTGAACTTGAGCCCAGCAGCCCACCTATGAGAAGGTTTGACTGTGCCTGACAAAGCCAACACAGCTCCAGAGACCAGTTCTATTTTGTGGATTTTTCTGATGTAATTGCACCAAAACTTTTCCAACTATCATTAGCTGTCTGTGCCTTTTAGGTAAGCAAACAGCCTTTCTGAGCCCTACAGCTCAAATACCACACCAATACCAATTATAACAGTTTTTCTCCTGGAGTTGCCAAAGTAGCACCTGAATCTTGGCTCTCTGACTTTATAGGCATGATTATTCTTGCCTAATCTGGTTCTCAGGAGAAAACTCTGAGATACTCGGAGTCAGGCCTCATTTCTCCAGTTTTTCCAGTCACAATGGCTGCTGCAGATGAGAGTTTTCCGAGTCATCCTTTGATTTTGTGTTAGACTCAGTCCAAAGATTTGATGGAGCATTGTGAAAGTATTTAAGGGTTACACATCACATTGATATACATACAAAAATCCTATTACTTAATTTTCCAAAATCTCATCTTTTTACATATAACTCAGTCCTTTTCTGCTTAAGAGTATTACTTCAAAGGTGATTTTCTTTAGTTTATGATTTTAGGCAGTGTGTCCAATTTTGCAGACATTTTAGACCTAACCAATGTTTTTTTTTCCCCCAATATCTGTTAGTGTTTTAAAAAGTACTCTTAGAAATTAAAAAAGAAAACAGCTCCAGACAAAAACAACACATCACAGAAAATCTGCTGCAAAATCTTACCAAATCTGTATTTACCATCTCTCCTAAATAAAAAGTGGAATGGCTTAGGTTACTATTGGCATGTTCAAAATCTGTATATCAGTGCATCTGCTTGGTTTTCTTTTTCCTGTGAACACTGGAAAAACTGCAGCTAGAGAAAGAGATGCAAAATATTCCCTGTTCCAGTCCCCAAACTGGTCTGTGGTGAACTAAACTGGCTTCATTTGAAGGTCAGAGCAGAACTACTAGGGAAGTTCTGTAAAGTTCAGTTATCTTCAGCCTTTGCCTATTTGCAAAGCAGAGAATAAAACTTTCTTGATCATTTGTATTTATAGTTGTTCAGATCTGTGTATTCAGAACTCATAGACAAAAATGCCTCACTCAAGCGGCACAAGCATTTCACTAACTAGGATTTAACAAAAAATGTGCTAAGCCTTACAACCACCTCAACAAGAGCTTCCCCAACAGCCAGCAGTCCTTGAAGATCATTAGGTCCTTGAAATTTCAGTAAGGTTTCTACAGGGCAATGAAAAACCTTGTTCATAGTTTTTTTGATATAGGAGACTGTAAGAGACTGCTTGTTTGTTTGTTTGTTTGGGTTTTTTTGTTGTTTTTGTTGTTGTTTTTTTCCTCCACCAAAAGAGGGGTTTTGGCTTTCCTCAGGCCACAGTGTTAGTGAAGCATGCAAACTGGCTAAAAGATTAACTTCTGCTGATCAATACAAGTCAAGATTGTGGTCCCTTTTCTTCTCCTTGTGTTCTTAAAATTGGAAGGTTCTCTGCTTTACTTTTGATATAGTTAGTCCCTCATCTACAGGACTGTGCCTCTACCACAATAGTATTTTATACCCTGAAATATAAAACACAGTATGCTAATAGAAAAATTAATCAAATAAAGCTTTAACCACTTTTTCACTGTTGAAACCTGGCTTATGAGAAAATTAGCTGGCAGTAAGTTTATAACAATTGTTCATATAAAGTGGAGAACTCAATGCTCTGATAAAAAAGAAAAATGATCTTCATCTTATTTTTTTCCAATAGGAGAAAAAAAACAAAAAACTTTTCTTGTCTTTTCCAGCCTTTTTTTTTTTTTTAAATAAGATAGATAGCTCTATCACTCAGTTTTCAGAACAGCATATGCCCTTTTGTAACTGATGGATAAGAGAGGCTGGAGATTTTTGTTTGGTTGGGGTTTGTTTGCTTTTCAGGAATATATAAAAGTGCTTACACAATTTGCTCATTTTCCCCTTTCAGTTATATTTCAAAGCACTATCCTATGGTCATTTTCTTTTTTATTTGATGTTTGGTGGCTGTATTTTTTTAATGTTACTTTAAAGAGGAATGGTGTCCCATGGTTTCTGCCGCAATTTTCCTGTCTCTTGTATTTATTCAGTTCACATCTCATTTTAAATGAAACTGACAAATTTAGAGTGAGAATAAAGACAACCTAATGTGACAAAGATGAAAAAGCTAACAAATTTAATCAAGTCTGTGTGTATTTATGAATTCACATGATTAAAGTTGGAAATTGTCTCTGGAGCCTACTTCTTGGAAAAAAATGGGACTGATGTCTCGATGGGACTTCCCGCAGGCAAGATTCCATGCAACTATTGCTGTGCCCCAATGCAGGCCTGCATAATTGCAAAGCCTATCACATATGACCGCCTTGAGCGGTCATATGAGCTATAAGACATATCTGTATTATTTTTTTGTCTTGCCTTATTAACAATCCCTAGTCTGGAATCTGGATTTCCCCTCTTCAAGAATGACTTTGACTTCTCCATCAGTGGTTAGGACTTTGCATTTCATAGTTCTTTTTCAGGATCCATCATCCAGCTGATTCTCACTTGAAGAATAAAGGCGTGGACTAAATCATTTACCACTACCTCAGATCTCCTTGAAACGTCTGAGGTCATAGGGAAATTGGCTTTTACCCAAATAGCGAAAGATAGGACTCCTGCTAGGCAAATGTCTTTAATAACTATCCCTTAATTTGCCTAGCCTCGACAGCACATAACAGCATGGTTCCATTTGAGAATATTCCTGCTTTGTAGAGTTTTAATTTAGACTAACCTTTCAAGGATGCTTCTGCACCCTTTCCTCTCTTCTGCTTGCTCTTGTCCCAAACTAGTCTACTCACCACTTTAATGAAGACACTCTGTCTTCAGCTTTCACTCCTCAGGTCCTCTTTCCTCATCCTCTGCAATGCTGGATCACTGAGTCCTCAATTTGCCTAACCTTAGGCCTACACTGCTGCCTCTTTTTCTCATCCACCTTATTACATCTTATTACTTATTAGACTCACAATTCTGCCTTTTCTCCCCCATCCCTGCCTAATAAGCCATTTTTGACTTCAAGATTGAGAAGTATGAAGCATAATCCTTCTCATAGCATTGTTCCCACTCTTCCTCTATCACCTGTGTTACCTCCCCTCTCTAGGTTACTCTGTTTGGGCATTTTTATTATGCATAAGGAGACTCTGCAAGCAGTATACCCCTCAAAATTCGAAAAAGTTTACTGGATATTATTATGCTCACCCACCTTGAAAAGACACCTGAAGAGATTTTGCTGGTCAGGCATGCGCCAGCCAGGAGGGGAGGTTCATCTCTGCTGGTCCCTGGAATGGAGCCTTGATATTGCTAAGTCACCATCTGCCATCTTCCTATTTTTTCTTTTCGCACTTTATAACTTTCTGCATTAGTATTTCTCTTATTAAAACACTGAGGTACTAACAATCTTGGTCTCAACAATCTTACCTCTGTCTGCAAGTTTATCTTTCTTATCTTGCCTGACCATATGGTACAGGATTTCCCACAGCTCTTTGTCACAACTTAGCCATTTCTTCAGAAGCCTGAGCCAAGGAAAGACAGTGGGGCTGTATCTGAGCTCAGGCTTAGATCCTGGGGATGCAGGCAGAGCTACCCCTCAGAAGAGGCTGGGTGTGGAAGAATTTTATTGAAGGAGTCAAGGAAAAAACAAACAAACAGGTAATTGCAAGTTGGTGAAATGAATGGAAATTGTATGCGCCTTAAAATAACCATGAAAACTATGATTTCAGTTGGAAATGCAATAAAGAATTGTGGCTAAGTTTGAAGATGATAATTCATGCATGTTTGTTTTACTTTTTATTTATATACTTTGTTTACTTTATATTTACAAAGGATGTGGTAATGTGCTTTCAGAAGAAAAAGACAATGAAATTTTCTGAATAATCTTTTGTAGAAAACAAAATGAAAAACTGGGCAGAGGATGGTTCATGAATTTCAAAAAGAGCTCATGAATTTGCAAATGTATCTGCTTAGTGCAGATAGTAGAAACACCTCCTCAGACATCATGCTCTATAATGCACTTCGACATGGTTGCTTGAGCAGTAGTAAATGCACTGCATTCTTGTCCAGAATGTTTGATCAGAAGCGAACAGTCACAGTTGTGCCAAGCTTAGTTCACAGAAAGGGCCCTGAGTAAATTAATGCAAGTCTACCCAGCCTCTAAAAGGATTTCAGGAACCATTCTAGGACAGCAGCCTTTGCAGAGTAAATAATCCACAGGCTGAAAACCAATTTAAGAAAATAGGAGGCATCTCTTTTTTGCAATAGCTTGGCTGCAGTGTGCTGGCACAAGAGAATTTTCAATTTGAACAGCTATTAGTAGGATGTCAAAGTAGACTTTATTTCAGAATCTTCAGGACTTGTGATGGTATTTTATAATAAAAAGTGCAGTTAAAAGTTGACCTTCTTTTCATACAGAAAAAGATTAATGGTCCTATTCAGCTTCCCTTTTGCTTTGATCATATTTTGATTAAATTATTAACATACATATAGCTGTATCTCAAGGTTTTCTGAACTACAGCTCCAGAGCAGAAGAGAAAAATTCCTGAAGTGTCTCCCACTGACTTCAGTAAGAGGTAAATTCTACCTTTCCAATTGTAATATTGGACCTTTAAGGTAATCACTTTCTCATTTCTGAGCTCTGATTTCTTTTAAAAAATGCATTTATTTTTAAATAGGTTATCCAGACTACAGAACAAGCAAGTAATTCAATGTTTTCAGAATTTGGAGACCAAAATAATGCATAATGTATTCTGAAGACTGGTATGCTGATAAGGTGGAAATTGTTTGACATGAACATTTTATTCATATGATTAAAGACAAAGTAAAGAGTTGTGTGTGGCATGATGAGAGTTTTGTTCATATATATAGGGAAGACAGACATCTGTAGCAAACAGAGCTACTCTATCTGCTAGGAGCATGATATAGAGATGGAAAGTAGTAACAAGCCAGAAATGACGTAAAGATCTGGCTTGCTCACTGGCTGTCTATAATTTATGTTAATCTTATTTATAAATTCTGAAGTGAGTTAAAAAAAGCCAATGCAGACTTTTATTATAACAATAACATGTTGGTGGGATTATTGACACTAATAAACTTATGCTTTCCTTGCAGATGTCCAGCTGTACACATAGCCTGTCATTTTTAAGTTCATGTCATCTACAAGATAGTAATTCTGCAAAGATGAATTTGGAGGCCACAGCTGAAAGATAACTGGGACTCATGAACTCTCTTTTTGATCTCCTCAGCCATCTGAGGTTTTTCAAACTTGCACTGCTTCTGAAGCAGACAGGTCCAATAGAAGAAAGGAGACTTATGGAAATATTTGTTTTGGTTTTCAAAGAGAAAGAAATTTCTTATTGCACTCTTGGGCTTTGCAGTTTCACCCGAGTGTATTGTTTTCAGCATTCATCAGAGCCAGAGTTCAGAGAATAGCAACTGCTTTACTAAGGATAATGCTTTTTTTATTGCTATCATTAATAACTACATTCTTCTTGGGTTTTATTGTGTTCACCTCTCAGATGGAAATGTCCAATTCAAAAGAAAACAGTAGGATGAAAGCTAAAAGGGGCTAGTGTCTAATTTGTGAAAGGCATTTCCTAACATCGCTTAACATCTGACTTTGAAAACACCCAGAAGAGGTGAAGAATATAAGCAATTATTTTCTGTCACGTTCGTTCCTTTCCATCTTAGTACTTAGCACTAAAGGAAAACACCAACTAATAAGTTCTGAGGTTGATTGTCATTCTGATTTTGATGCAAACTTCAAAAAAAATCATATGGTGAGAGAATGACAGGTGATTTCAGTTAGTTTTAGAAGGTATGCTGTCATATCTGACTTCTTTTCTCTGTTTTCGCTATCAGATGAGAATAGAAGGTCAGAACTATACTAACATCTTTTCTAAATGTAAAATTTCAGATCTTTAAAATTTCTCTTCCATATCCCTGAAAAGTTATTCTAAGAGATTTTAAGCTGTGCCTTTTTTACGTAAGTAAAAAGTGTGTGGGATGCTAGGGCCAGTGTGATATTAGGGACTTTGATTTTAAAGACATTTTATGGAACAAGAAGAAATAATACATATTTTTTTACAGGTTTATCTTAAACTGTCTTAAAAATAAATATTTTTTAGCTTAGTGCTCCCAGTGCCCACTTAGGAAATAGTGGTGGTAAGCATAAGTAATACACACTACAGAAAATAGATATTTAATCAATAAGCTTTAACTTGACCATTTTAAAGGCCACTCTTCAATACATTTGAACTCTTCTTTTTTCTTACTAGATTTCTGCTTTGTTCAGCAAACAAACAACATAGCTGCTATTTTATGTTTGTTTTCAACTCAGCGTTCAGTGGGGCAGTCCATACCTTAGATGCGATCCATCACCCAAACATATTCTGAACAGTGAGTGATGAGTTTTGCTACAGATTTTCTGTGGTGCTTATCCTTGTATAAAATATAAGTCCTTCACAAATAGTTAGTATTGATTTTCACAATACTTAGTACAGTGTGAAACATCATTCTCCACTTTAGAGATAGACTCAAAAAACACGATTAGTTTCAGGTTCCCATATTGGAACATTTATTGGAGCTGAATTTTGGAGCACCTAGGCATTTTCTAACATCTACTACTGTCAAAGCAGAGCAGTATCTGTATATAGTGGGGAGTTATTTATGAGCATCGGAAAGGAACACTTAAGAGGATATAGGGAAAGAACCCCACTCCTCATGGAGACATTTACCTGCCTCAGCTTAATAACCACCTTTTCTCATTTTCCAGCCACTACATTTGTAACAGGGCAAAAAGATGAACCAAGCCAAGGTCCACAGACCTTTGTTCCAGGCTGTTTATATTATGAAGGAAAAAGCCAGCAATCGGTGACACGACTGCAAAATGCTGAATCATAAACATAAGAGAGTCAGTTTTAATTGGACAATACATGAACAGCCTGGCCCTTCCTCAGCTTAAGCGCTTGATCTTGCAAATTTAGTGTGCATATGCATATATAGATATACATACGTGTACATATTCTCTACATATCTATATCCAGTCTCCATAGGCATAAAAGCATCTCAAGCTTAAGAATACAGATGTGAAGGTTTTAACATTATTATTATTTGTTTACCAGTATAAAGAGTGGCTTTACATAGTTTAAGATAGAAAATGAAGAATATCATGTCCAATTATGACTGCAAGGTGAATTCGATCAGAGAGAATATGACTGTGGATTAGGACCAAGACTGCTGGAGAGGACAATCCTGCATTTTCATAATGCATACTGGGATCCCAAGTGAACAAGGGTGGTCAGAAACTAGGTGGAACCTCCTGTCTAAATGCTACATTTCCCACCATTAATATCTAGAACTATGGTGAGTTTTTTTTGAAGTAGTTGAATAGAAAAATGCTTAGAGAAACAAGAGAGAGCAAGCAAGAAAAATTATATTGTGTTCAACATTTGACCCATATTTTAAGAGGACATATTCTTTTGTTTCTTTCAGAATTTGCTACTCTGTCTACAACAAGCAAAATGGAATTTTTTATATATGATCCAAATGAAGAGTTTTGTTCTGCTTTTACATAGTCAGAAAGCCAACTAGGAGGATGAAGTTCAGCCAATTAAGATGTTTTAAAACTGGTTCTTCTCTCACATACATTAGTGCAAATGGAGTCACTCCATCACTGATGCTGATATGTAAGTGATTTTAAAGATGTATATAGTTAATTAAAATGTCTGGCCTTAGCCCTAGAAATGCTGAGGCAATTTACTTGTTCAGGTTTGAATTACTGCCTTGCCCTAAAAAGCAGGATCTGCTTGCTGAAAACAGCAGGTTACAACTGGCAGAGAAAGCACAGCAGAATCCATGAACTGAATTATTTGGGATTCAGGATTATTTTACCAGAATCACCCACTACAAGCTACAGAGGTGTATCAGGTAAAAAGTTGTCCCCTTAAGCATATTTCCAAAAGCAGTTTTAAAGTGCTATCCTATTACATTTGAACCCCATTGGCAGAAAGGACACTTTTTTTTACTCCTGTTTCTTTTTGACAGAGTCTAATAAAAAGAGGAAAAATAGATTTTAGCAAATGTACCCACTGTTCCAATCACTTGCGAAACAGTAGGAGTCATTTTAATGGACATGATTTAAACTAGACCTTTATCAAGCATGACCTTCTATTTAAACCTGAAAAATATAATATAGGAAGTTTTCTACTAAAATAAAGTTAAGTAAAATGAAAAAAAAGGCACCAAGTATAAATATTTAAACTTAAATATATTTGTTTAATGCAATATTGTATTAATGCAATTAATCATATTTCACTCAGAAAGTGAAAAAATGCCACATATTGCTAACTCACTTATTTCTGTATGCTTACTTAAAAAAATAACAAAACTAACAGGAGTTGGATAAATGTTTTCAATTTAATCTTTTGATATGCAGTAACAGGTGCTAAACAAACACTTATCTCCTTTCATTGGAGTTTAAAAAAATAGCTTGATTTCTGATCAACTGATTAGAACAATATGTTTTATTGCAGGATTAATTTACTTTAAATAAAAATGTAACTTGAGGTACATTGCAGCTGGATATAAAATACTGCAAGAAATAAATGTACAAGATGCATACGAACGGGAAAAAGAAAAGGGAAGACATAAGACTGTATTGAAACAATCAAGAGCACTCACTAAGTAAAAATTATATACGCGATACAGGAGGTCTGAGGAATGGTTAAGATGTAACCATCATAAAAAAAAATAATTCTATTATTAATTAGAAATGTAATCAAATCATTTTAAATTACCATTAGAAACACTTCACAGAAACAAGGGTATAAAATCCTCAAATACCTGTAAAACTTGCAGTTTATTTTGCATATTTACCTAAAAAGGTGTGGCTAGGATTGATCATATGGTATCAGCTGGAAAGTCTTTGAGATCAAAGTTTATTTATTTGGCTAAAGAACAGACAGCATAAGCAATGGCAATTGAGGATTTCCTAACCTTTCACTGTTCCTATGCTCCCAAAGGCCTGTTAATGTTATCAAGCTCTTTATCTCAGCTAACATGCGTAAGGTAATGTGATCTATATTGACAGGATAAAGTGGTTTTCAGATGTGGCCAACCTTAAGGGAGAGTGACAACCTCTAAATCAGATGATGAAGTATTTCGTGGCACCTCCAGCTTCTGCATACAGAAAAACTGATGGACCAAAATTGCTAGCTCATTACTTCAGCCAAGTAGGCAACATCAGATACTAATTTAGAGAACTTATATGTGAAATACAGTTCACGACTATTCAGAAGAGTGACAAGCCAGTAGCCTTTACTTTTTTCTCTTTTTTGATCTTTATACTCTTGATTCCTCCTAATTTCCAAAGAACCTCAGAATTTCTCTGGAAAAAGAAAAATACTTCAGAATAACCTCCACAGATTTTTCTATTATGGCTTGTACTTAAACTGACATTTTAAAAAGTAGCTCTCAAGGAAAGGTTACTTATAATCTAATTTAATTTGTAATGTAATGAGTACATTTGGGGAGCCAGGATAATGATGATGTGAAATACAGTTTGATAGAGTCTATTTAAATGAACAGCTAATAGAAAAGAGATCCAAAGTCACAGAAGCATTAACAATATGGATAAAAAGAGAACTGAGGTTACCTGCTCTAAGAGAGGACAAACCATACCTCCTCCTGAGTTTCTGATCTTAAGAACACTCAGTGATGCAGCTTTCACTTCCACATTCCAGTCTTTACCATTAAAAAGTATTTTTCCAACGTCTAACTTGCATCTTCTTTCCTGCAACTGCAATACCTCTACTTCTTATCCTATCTATTATGAAATGTTTGAATCCTCTTTAATCCTTTGCTTTTATGTAATATTTTTATATATTTGAAAGTCATCACCATGTATTCTCTGTCTTCTTGCTGCATTAAATGATTTGAATACATTCAGTCTTTCCTCATGGTTCACACTTTCTGGATTCCAGACCATTTTCGTTGCTCTTCAGTTCCAGGCTACTCCCCACTCACGTCAGACCCCTCTTTGGGGAGGGTCAACAAGAACGCAAGTATATTTGACATTTTTTACTTGTGTGTAACAGTACTTTTACTTGGGGGTTGTGATCTGGGGCTGTGAGAACGGCATTTTTTCTTTTGAACGGTTAAGAATGGAGAAACTTAACCATAGGAACTTTGCAGTTGGTTCTGTGGCGCAAGAGAAACGACAGAGAGCACAGTATTAGGGAAAGCAGGATGCCAAAACTGAATTAAGTAAAAGAGATGAGAACAAAGACAAGGCAATAGCACGCTCCAGCATTGAAGGTTTGAATGTGGCATACAGTTGCATGCAAGAAACTGCCCCAGCAAAACTGAATGAAGAGAAAAGAGGTTTGTCAGCTAAAGATATCAGAAGGGGAACAACTAAAGAAGCTCAGAAATTAGCCATCAGAACTAATTTGAGATGAAATGGTTTCTATATATACAAATTTGTTGCTTTCTGTAGAAAATGTCTACTTTTGTTCAAAATGAAAAACATATCTCAAATAGCTTTTATTTCACATTTGTTGCTAGGGTAAGGCTTTAGGTATGGTGCTTCCTAGCCATGTTTTCCTCTGCTGTTGATCAAGCATCTTAGGCAGATTTTTAGACTCACAACTCAACCTTGATTCAACTAAAAACTAACATTTATGGCAGCTCCAGAAAATTCACTTGATGAAGATAAGGTCGCTGTTTGGGTGAGTCTTAGGGAGGAGTTATTTTGAAGAGTTGGTATGCTTTGAATACCTTGAGCAAAACTCCCTATCTAGTGTCCCAGTTCCCTTACATATGCAAATTATCACAAACACAAAAGATGAACAGCGTCACTGGGTTACTTACTTTTGCCTTACCAGATAATTTGCATGCATGTGAAGGCTTCTTGGATCAAGATGAAGTTATTGCAACAATATTCCTGCCTCCTCTGTGCATTCATCAAACTGCTGCACTTCATGTTTTCTGAAACAGAAGAATAATGCTTCACAACAGCACAACACCAGATGGCAATTGGCTTCTAATAATAGAATAAAATACAGCTGCTTAGCTGTGCTTTACCTGATGTGACAGCAGAAAGTCAGCCACCTGGTAAATACTGTAAAAGGGATAAGAGATAAATAAATGCAGGCCACAAGGTATGATTGTCTATGCTCCAAAATAGCTTTGTGGTTGCTTCAACCACAGTATGAAGATGGTGCCAAGGGATAAAGAGCCCAGCAACTAGCCAGTACACAGGGAGAACTTTTTAGTTTAGTTGGTTAATTCAGTCAAACATATTTTCTGCAGCATATAAAAATATGGGCTCATTTCTAAAAAGTCAGTGTGAAGATGCAAATATAAAGAACTGGTCTTTTAGTTCTAGTGTATGTATTTCTTGAAATCAGAGCTGAAATTCAAAGATTTCTAAATATCAGACACATGTCAGCTAGTGCAGCATACACATCAAAAGAGCAAAGAAGCAAGAATATGGTAATTCTCTGATCAACAAGGAAGTGATCTCCACTCTTAATTTTCCACACCATTACCTGCATTTACTTCCAGCTGTTTCTTCTCACTTGCAGCAATATCCTCCCAGCTCCACTTTAGAGCATGCAGATCTGCCTCTCTCCTACAGACACCAATGCCCAAGGTATGCAGTATTTGCCAGTCACATGCCTTAACGGAAGCAGCATGGCCATGATTGGTTCTTTCCTGGTATCACCAAGAGCTCTCTATTGAACTTGCCCAACTTTAAAGCAATGCCAGAGGTCCTCAAGAAAGAGAAGAGCCAGGACAGAGGGAAGGATAACTTCCCCACCTGAACGACATTTTTCTTCTCTTATGCATACTGTAGTGATCTTCCTGCCCTTGAAAACTACAACTTAGAGAGAATATAGGACAGGAAAACAACAAAGAGATTACTCCTTCTTCCTTTAAAGCAATTTCGGGAGCCATAGCTGAGAATGAGAGATATTGTTCCCTTGTAAGGACAGGGAAAAAATTACGCCAGGTATTATTCTTATTATAACACCATTTATTCTGTAGTAGACAACATCAATAGCAACAATAATTAGCATCGGGATGTAAAAACAGCAGGCTCTAATATTGCCACTTGAATGAACTCAACGAACCAGCATGCTTAGGTCTAATATATCTTACAAAGAGCCAGCGTAACCTTGGGACATGGTAAGTCAGCATCTAGGACTGCATTTGAAACAGGATATGCTCTAAACAGTGGGGTTTTGACAGTCTTTCACTAACAACTAGGTCTCAGCATTTGGCATGTGACCTCTTTTCCATTGTTCATTATACTAGCCCTTTCTAGAAGTTAAAAACTGTTATTATGCTTCTCTGGGTCTAGATACTGCATCAGCACAGAGCAGTTTCCAACATCCAGACAGACCCAATCAGTTCCACTAATTTTCCTGACTCCTACTGCTATCAGAATGATTTAAAAAATCCACAGATAGTATTAGAATTGCCATATAAGAATAAATGTGAGAGAAATTTCAATGTTAAAGTAGAAATTATGAAGACAACAGCACTAACATTTTTAAATCTTCAGAAGTCTGGGATACAGTCACAACATACTGTAAACAAGAAAACTGAGAGCTTACTGTCTACTGTTTAAAATCTATTCTTTTTCACACTGTATAAATCTTGCATTATTTCAGTAATAACCAGCCTATCACACATTCATAAATGAAGGGTAATGGTGCTAAATTTATCTTGGTCTGGTTTTAGCCAGAGCAGATTTTTCTTGTCTTGCGGTTTTTTAGGGACATGATTAAAAGCACTGCTCCTGTCTCCCCATTTGGTGTGGTATTATAGTCAGCTATTACCCAGCAAATCACAGTCCCAGGTGAGAACATATCACTGTATCCTAGAGGGAGTCCTCCTCTTTTATCCATTAGAAGGGCCTCAGGCGTCCATCACTCATCATCATCACTCTAGTGTTTTATGATACACACCATATGATATTGATAACATGATACTTTCTAAAGGAAGGTACAGATACTCCTCTTCCAAGTTCTGTCTTCCTCAGTCTGACACATAAGTCTAACAAACTTATCCTTCCAAACTTCCAGGATAGTTCCAGGGCACAAGTAATTAAACGGCTTCCAAACATTTTTCATTGCTCCTTCTCAATGTTCACATTTCGATGGCATGTAAGGGCTGGTTGATGACTATCAATTTAAATATCCCTATGTGCATTTTCATTTTGTTTTGCTGAATATCATTAAACTCAATAAATACTACACCTTTTTTCTGTGTTCTTTCTGCCACCTTATTGAAGTTCTGTCCTTTATATACGTTACTTGGAAAGCGCTTGTAATACCCTTTGCTCTTGGAATATTTAACCTGTTTCACTCCTAAATGCAATCTTTGTATCTATCTTTTCATGCCCTGAGTCACTTTGGGACTTTTCACACTGAACTTTCTTCCAAGAGACAATACTACCTTTATTCTCTTCTTTTACTACTTTCTGTAAGTCAGGTGACTTGTTTGCCAGAGGTCAAATGGAGTTCATTATAACTTTGCTCATCCTACCTATTGTATACCTTTATTATTTCTAGCAACTGCATTTTTCAAAAGAAAATTCCTCAGGCAAAATTTTTATGGCCAGGTATGCTTAACACTCCTTTGTGTAAATTTGTTCATTGTATATCTATAGCAGCTTCCATAAATGCCACATATATCTCTAAAGCTAGAGAAAATATCCATGTAATGACTCGGGTATTTAAAGCACTTCACACAGCAGCTTGGTTTAGCATCTCAGTTGAAGGTCAAAGCTATCATTGCCTTAAATTGTATTCTGCACATACTGATCAAACTGTCAGAGTTCCTGCATGTGCCCTTCACTGCTGAACAGAAGTAGGACTTAACGGAAAGAAGATAATCAATAGTAGTTATGTTCTGCAGCAGGGTTAGAAGACGTTATTTGTGAAAAATGTTTAGGGAAAAATAGTTATACATTTTTTCTCTGCCCTGACTGACTACTACAGTTTAAAGAGCAACTAATGAAACATTGCAGCTCAGAAACACAACATCTGAAAGTAGAAAGGAAATTTTGACAGAGAAACTGTTCTTTTTCTTTTTGTTTGTTTAGTAGTAATGCATTAACTGTGTTCTAATATTTCATACATTGCACTTAAAGAGTAGGAAAAAATATACTCAATAAAGCTTCACTTCAGCTAAGCTTCATATCACGATAATAGGCAAATACAAATTATGTAATAGATGAGAATATCAATAGCATGGCCCATGTGCTGAGAGTTAGGATTAACTAGCAAAAAGATACTCCTCATGTTTCTGGACTAAGAAGCACCTCTTCATATTCTATAAGAAAATACTGTAACGGAGGAAAAAAAAAATCAGTTCTAGTCTAAGCTGCAGAGTGCTATCAGAGGAACTGCAGAAAAAAATCCCTATTATATCAAGATGACAGAGCATAAGCTGAAACAGAATTGCATTATCAGTGATGATATAAAGAATTCTATCTGAAACAAAACTACCGTGAAATAAGAGGAAGTGATAATCACAACTCTTAATAGCCAGCTGGCAGGGTCAGTAAAATTGGAACCTGCCTAAATTTTCCTCTTTCTTTGGTACTAGAGGCTTTTAGAGACACCCTAATCGTTTATACACTGAATACTGGATTCAAGGGAGACACTGCATTTTCAGAAGTGTATAGTGGACAGTACAATCCTTTAACACAGTTATAGTGATATTTTAAAGACTGGAATAATTATCACTGATAGCACAGTGAAACTGTTTATCAATTTTAATTGCTTTAAGAAATTGCTGTAATGCATTAAGTGCATTTATAAACTAGCATATACACTGATTAAAAAAATAAGGATACTGCAGGGATATTGCTTTTGCTTTTTTAACTTGGGTGATTGATGAGAACACTTCTCTCCTGGAGGTACCTATACCTATGTGCTTAAATTCATGATGGAAAAAAAACTATGAGGGAAACTTACACACTTTTTTCTTGTCTTTAAATTCCTGTAGCCAGATTTTCTATGATCATAATTCAGTTTTATATATCAGGCTAAGAACCTCTACAACAGTAATAAATTTCACCAAAGAATCTGTACTGTTCTTGTAATTTACAATATTTAAGAGGTAAAATAAATAAATTGAAAGTTAACTTTTATATCATTGCAAAAAGTCATATATAAAGGCCTATCACAAAAGTCCATGTTTTAGCTTTAGTCAAAGCAGATCTAATGTGAAATTTAGCATTACAGATCACAACCAATATTTTTTGGTTAGATGTACAATGCTCAATACCAGCAATGTACAGTCATTAAGACAGGTTAACCATCAAAGTTTACCTGATCTTGTATGTCAGTACTTTTTTCTGTAGTTTTAGAAAAAAAAAATTATGATAAGTTGGCTGACCAAACACATGAATTCGGTTGAAAACGAACTCCTTTCAGACCTGAAAATACTAATTTCTCCGTTATTGACTGGAAATTTGTTTTTAGTAACATATGAGTTTACTTCTCGTTGCACTTTTTAATTCCAGTCTGACTACCTTCTTTGAAGATACTTGCAAGTTAGGCACTATTGCATTTTTTTCCAAATCTTTTCAGCTGTTTACTCAACATCTTCAAACAAGGCTTCTGCGTTTCCTGTTGCAGTGCTCTCTGAATTTAGACTCCTTTTATAGCGTTCAAAATTTCTATTTGGAAAGAATACAAGTCAAATAGCAAGTCCTTAATGAAAGTTTTGGGAGTGGGGGAGAGGGAGAGTTGAGTTGGAACGTAAGTCCTTCTAAAAGACTTGAACTTAAGTCTACCTTAACGAGAAAAAGAAAGGGGTCCCAATAGTCCTTAGCCATATTATTTCTTTCTCTGGTACTGATTTGGAAGAAGGTGCTCTGCAGATCAAAAACCTAACCAGAAATCTCTTTACAGGGCAGTGATAATCTTTCTGCTCAATTCCGTAGCATCTGGAAGAAAATCCCTGGAAAAGCACTAACAAGCTCCAGAAAATACAGCTGTTTCATGGAAAATAAACTTGTCTCAGGCAAAAGGGTTTTGGAAACTTCAATGAACTTGATTCTCTTCAATATTTTCAATGTTTCCCATTGAAAAAGGCATTTTTTGGTTCCAGTACTGGGCCAACTGGAACAACAGTGTGAAACTAGGAACTTAACAAAATTAAGCTGTGCAAAACAAAAGTAGGTACTCTCGCACATGCATGGACCCATGATGGAATTTCAAAACATCTTGATACATATCTAAAATGACACTTCACAATGATTCTTGAATTTGATGTCAGTTTGCACAGCACTGCCAAAATGGGTCAGACCTCATTTGGGGAAAAAAAAAAAAAAAAAAAAAAAGAACTACTTGATGGCTTAACTTATTGCCACAGTTGAATAGTTTTATGGAAAAGCTGTAGGAATATGTTTTTTCCAATTCCAAGAGCACTAGAAAGGACTTTGCTTAAGCAAAGTGGATACAACAGTATTTCCCTGACATATTCCAGTACTTCACAAAATTTTTCTAGCTTTTTTTGGTAGCTGATCGGTTTCTTGAAACTGGAAATACTGTCACTATTAGTTTATGATTATGTTAATGAGATAGAGAAAGAAAAAATCCCACTTTTAGCTTTATTATGCAGTACCATAGAAAGAAGATGGAATATGAAGGGGTTGTGGGAGATATTGAAGATACAAAGTATTAAGATATATGTAGAAGATTGATAAAATATTCCTTATACACACAGAAATGCAGCTGCAGTAGTTAAAAACAATCAAGCACACACTGTAATAGATGAAAACATTTCAGAGAATTTATTTTAAAACAAATGGGACAGCTGAACATGAATGCTTACAGCAGAAGGAGCAGTGAGATTAAGATACTCTTTGCTGAAGAGAGTTTAAAAGTACTAGGAAGTGTATAAACGTCTGTTAAAGAGGAATAAAACCTCTGCTAATTTTGATACTTGTATGCTTGACAAGGTGTATTACATTACAAACTGAAACATGTTGATATGACAAATTAGTACCATGGAAAAAAGTGAAACTACTAACCTAATGTAGGTTAAAACAAAAAGTAACAAAATACATGTGCTTTTTTCTGTATACAACACATCAACATCTAGGTCTTCAAAATGTCACTATG
Organism: Struthio camelus; assembly: GCF_040807025.1. NCBI lineage: Eukaryota > Metazoa > Chordata > Aves > Struthioniformes > Struthionidae > Struthio > Struthio camelus. Next base: position 50,828,952 of record NC_090946.1, read on the forward strand.
GCAGCATGCTCTACGGTTTCAAAGTCAATAGATTTGAATTCTTTCCTGATTCTAAGATCCAATTGTCTCAATAATAGATAAGAAATAAAGCACAGTACCATTACTGCTCATACTAACCAGCATGACAGAACTAACAAGAACGGCATGAAGCCATATTTTCTTTTCAGCTTTTACAAACACACCAACTAACTCAGTAAGCTCCTTTTGACAGCAGAAATGGTATCTCCCTACATTCTTCTCTCCTTTCAGTTCAGCAAAATTTCTGCACCGAATATTGATCAAGTCTTGAAAAATCCACACAAATATTTGGCTTACATTGACAAATAGCACCTACAATTACAGTGAAAAAAAATGTAAATGCTTATGCTGATTAAATTTACAGTACTAATGTCTCTCTGTAAAGAATACACATAATTTGGCAAATGTGTTATCTTTACTTACAGATTACATAGAAAACATAGCTGACAAGAAAGCTGAACTGAAAGGAAATTTAGAAAACAAGAAAAGATTATAGTTTAAATTACTTCAATCACAATAACTAAAATGGCATGCATTAAGTTACAGGTATATGACTTCTGTCATACTGAGTCAATCAAGCTTAAGTCACTATTTGAGCTATAAAAACAAACAACGTAGATTCTGTTAGATTTCCATATCTGTGAAATAAAACATGATTGCTTAAAACATAGCAAAGGCTGGGTATCCACAAAGTAGCTTAAGCAAATTTGTTTTATTGGCTGAGCCTGATCCTAGTTTGTTGCCAGATGTAACGAAGGAACTCATTAAACCTTGTTATCTGAATTGCTTTCAATGATGTGCTTATAACCCTCTGCTGATGATCACCACAGGCAATAGGATGAAAGGTTTGCGTCTTCTCATCAGAAGTTGTTCTTGCGTTTTATTTGAACATATGATTACATTTTTATGTTTAGTACAACTAGTGAGTATAACTTGTTCTCTAGTATGTCTGACAAATAAATACTTCCATCTATAAATCTGGCTTTACTACTTTGCTCCATTAGATATGTCTTTAATAATCTTAATCTCTGCATAATGTTATAGCCTTCATGAAAAGAAACAGTGCACCTGCATATTTTCTGCAATTCAGAAGAATCACATGGAATGTTTGAATAGTTCTCAGAGAGGGGTTTCCTGCACGGCATGCTGATTTCTATAAATCTGTCTGAAGTGCCTAATTCAGAGCTGAGGCTGGGGCTGTGAACATTGCCACTTAATTCTGCGGTTTACCCATCAGCCTTGTTGGACTTGCATTGAACAGGCTGAACAGTCTTTAAGGAGAGAAAAAGTTCAACTTTTTTTTCATTGCCTCAGTTCAACTATCTTCACTACGCTTCGCCCTTGTGATGTGAAAAGTGCACTCATTTTATATGCAATATATAACAGTATGTCTCCATCAACATCCTAAAAACAGGGACAAATTGTAGTCAAATAACACAACAGGAGCTGTTCAAAAACCAGGGGGGGCGGGGAGGGACTGAAGATCATACTTCATGATGGTCTTACAGAGAATGACAGCTCAGTTGTGGAGCCATCCCTTCGGATGAGGGTTTTGTAAGTGAGGCAAGACGACAGAACCTCGATATTCAGTATGAAAGACTACAAAAGTGGGAACGAGGACAGACAAAGTCAGTCAGTCAGTCAGAGAAGCCATAAATAATCTTGCCCGCTTACTGTGTCACACAAAAACAGAGAAGGGACTCTTACGAAGCTCATCCAGACAATGAACAAGAAAACATAACCTTTCTCTTCCCACCTCTTTTTCTCCTTCAGTGCTATTACAGGGCTTGCTACATTGAATACAGACTTCAGTAGAGAGATTTTTAATCAAACAGTTACCTACTAATTTTTGGTAATCAGCAATATCTAGTAGTTAGAGATGCTTTCCTTATGCAGAGATGCTAAGTGTTCTGAAACAGCTCCTGGGAGATGAATGGTACCTGTCTCAGCTGTGTGCCTCACAAATGATCCTGTAGGTACAGCTATTATTTCAGTCAGACACTGGTGGCTCTGCAATTGTTCATGGTCTCAGTGAATAATAGTATCTGTCACGCAGCCCAAGAGTGTTATGACTGTTAACAGACCTGCTCTTGGCTCATTTGAAATACTGAAGAACTGCACACGGGAAGACAACAGAAATGAAAAGGTAAGATAAAAGCAAGGGTACTCATTTCTGTATATATACATAGGTTTAAAACACCTCAAGACCATCCTGAATACAGTTTGGTAGAACTGGCTGTTAAAAATGCAGATGATCCTTCAACCAGTTGTGAGAAAGTAATAATGGCAAGTGCTCCGTCACTGCTGTTCTCTGTCTTGGGAGCTGCATCGTCACACAGAGCTCACTGGACAGTCACTTTATCACCCTTTCTGACTTGCTCAAGTGGAGACCCAGAAGCCTCCAATTCTTGAGCCTTCCCTCCTTCTGCCCACCTTCACTTCAGAATGAGCTGCTGCTGATTTGCAGCATGCAGACTGCTTCTTATCTCTAAAAGCAATATTGGATGTTTCAGGTTGAGCTAAAAATCTCTCTTCTATTATCAAAGCTAAATGCCTTTTATCAGAGTGCCAACCACGCCTACAGCACCAAGAATCTTACAGCTATCTTAAAAGGTTAACGGATGCTGTGTTTAATAAAACTAGTAAAAGTTTTGAAAAGAGATTCTCATTAAAGTTTTAATGCTTTGGACAGGTAAATGGATGTTTTGTGGCAATCCTAATAGTCTGACCATGCTACTCCATAGGGAGCTTTACTGCATCTCTGTTCTCTGGAATAGTTAAAAATCATTACTCATTGATTTGTCTGGAAAATAATGGGTTGATTAACTTTAGTTGCATACGGAAAAGATTTTCATTTCAATATAATATGAAACATTTTCAAAATCTTCTAGTTTATCTTTCTCATATTTACTTTCTATTCAATTCAAAAGAGAAAACTTACGATAGAAGAGAACTCTTCCTCCTTGCATCTTTAGCAGCGACATTAACATTAGTTAGAATTTGGTTAGATGTCACCTCTTTAACTTCTAAAGCCATCCAAATTTCCTAGCTAACAACGTTATTTTTATACCTTTTCCAACAGCAGAGTAGAACACTTGGCCTTAGCACTGTAGGTCCACCATACTATGCATCCATGAAATGGTACATCTGCCCTCAGTTTGGAGTTTTTCAGTCATTGTGAAAATAGAGAGAAATCACGAATCCCCGTGAAAGCTAGCTACTATCCTATTAATCTTTAAAACTCTTTCCAGAATTTGCAAGATGGATTGCATGAGATAACAGCAGATGAAAAAGAAACAACAGTCAAATAAAAAAAAAAAAACTAATACATTTTAATCATTTTAGATCATACAGTACTTTCAGATGATGCATAATAGAAATCCCTGAGTTTACGTGCTGAGACAGATGCTGAGTTTTCAGAATTATCGGAAAAACTAGCATTTATACTAGTTCATACCATTAGCCACTGATACCTGAACACTTCCATGAGGGACTAATTTTGAAAAAATAACACAGTGATTTAAATCTTGAGAGGACGTAAGTCTTAATGACTATTGGCTGATGATTTTTTGTAAAAATTATGAGAGCTAGACAAAATATCAATATGATGAATTAGATCCAAGAAAAACTCAGAAAATGAACGAGACATTTTCTTTTTCCATTCTTATAGGATAAATGTACTATAAGGATGGAAGAAAATTGCTTTACGTTAGGTAAATTAACATAGCCCTGTTAGGTACTATCCAATTATACTAAAGTGCTGTTCTGATCAAGCAATGAGTATTCATCAGAGACCCATTATTTTTTGAATAGAAGCTTTATACAGTTTGGGAGTTTGGCACGTGTTCATATCAGATTAATAACATGCACTCTAGCAAACTTCACAAAATAACTAAAATAATTTAATCATTTCACAATATTTGTCATCAGGGCATTTTTCAGATGAGGCTCTTAGGGCATTTAGTCTTAAAAACACAAATTGCAGAATTAGTTCTCGGATTTTTATTCATGTTGATCAATATGATTCTTCCATATACGGCCTCATTTAAATCTATGGAATTGCCTCTCTGTATGTAAAATGTAAGAATTCAGCCTTTATAGTTTTATTCCCATAAAGCTATTAGGATTGCTTTCTCTTTGACAAAAATTTATCAATAAAATTAGATGAACAGAAGAAAACAATAATTAGAGAACAAACATCTTATAGCAAATCAAAAGGAAATTAACATAGAATTTTCTGAACAGTATAGCCTTTAGGAAGGAAGACAACTTAAACCTGTACTAACCATTGTCCAGAATCTGCTTTGACACAAAACTCTTCAAAGTAGTTCCCATTATTTATTTTTTTTTTAAATACCACACTGCATTCTTTCTAAAGAAAATTTTCATCATTCCAGTGGAAACTAATTTTTATTCAATTCTGCTAAAGTGAAATAGAAAAATGTTATCGACAAGGCCTTAATATTTTGAAAATAATCCAAGGACAATTTTTTTTTTTTTTTATTTCACAGTCAAAGTATTTAATGACAAAATCAGGGTTTCCAGTAAGACTCAACAGAGCAGGTCCCACTTTTTTCCAGAATGGCACAAAATTATTTCTACATCTTTGAGAACTTCTGAGGAATATGTTACAACAAATATCAGCAAATATTACAATACTGGCATATTATAGCAGAACCTACCTACCTTTAAGATCACTTTTTAGAGAGCACGTTTGTTAATATTTCACATAATGCACAACTTTTGCTAGACACAAAAGTAGCCTTTTAAGACAGATTTTGCAGTACAGTAGTCTCAAGTCTAACAACGCATTTTTTTATTCTTTGCAGAACTTTAAAAAGATAAGGAAACTATTGATCTTGTTACAATTTACAAATACATTCTTTAATATGAAACATCATCCTGAATTATGTATATGTATGTTATGTACATGGATATCTAACAATACTATGTTGTATACACTACAAGCTAAGTTCCAGGAGGAAATTGCAATGCTTGAAGATTTGCCTTTGGATAGATGTTAGTACACATCTTTGAAATTTTTCTAGAAAACATCAAATCTTGTAGTTTAATGAATAGCAAGAACAACATAAAAAACACAAGTAAATTCCTTTTTCTTTATCAATATCACTAGTTACTGAAAATTCCCGTAGCAATTGGCTTTTGATGGCTCGAGAAAAGTCCTGAGTTATGATATGTAACACATGAAACTCAAACAGGAAGATATACAAAAACAATGTTGCAAAATTGTCAATGGGACTAAAATAATGTTTTAGAACAGTTCAATCCACAAAACGTCTGGAACTTAGCAGTGCAACTGTGAACTTGACCTGTCCAGCTGATATTAAAACGTGTAAACACCTGAAAATACCTTTTTATCTGAATTTAGACAACTATTCTTCCCAGGTTTATCTGATCTGGAGGTTAGATATTTTTTCTGAATTACTGACAAGCTTAGAGGACCAGCTAGATGGCAGCAGTTCAAAGCCTGTTCTTTCTCCCAGCAGAAACACCTAGGTTAAGTTAGCAGCAGAATCACCAAGAATATAGTTAAAAACTACGTAAAGTAGAAAAGATGATGACAGAAGACAGCTGTGTGGTCAAAAATGCACCTGACTGAATTCTAATACAACTATTTTTAAAAAAATAGTCTAACATTTTGTCTGTAGCAGAAATTTAATTTCTAATAAAGAGACAATCATGCTTGTTAATTTGCAGAAATATCCACATTCATTGCAATTTTTCTCAGAAAGCTACCGACATTTCCAGGGCAAGCATTAATTTTAAGTAGCTCAACTGAGTATTCAGAACTCCAGTCTTAAAAGACACATACAGCTGGCCAAATTCTCCTTCAGTTGTCAGTGCAGGTTGCAACGACTGCTAGAGGTGACCCTGAAATGATTGTTTGGTATTACATAGACGATGAATTTCCTCTTTCTCTCAATCTCAGTATGAAATTAGAAAAAAGCTTGATATCAAATAGTTTAATTTACAGAAAAAATTGATGCAAAATTTGCAATAGTTTGAAGTAGTTGATGTATTTAGTTCAACTGTTTTCCTAAAGCCAAGCATCTTCTTACGATATGGGTATTTCCAAGAGAGATTTTCAGCTACTTCAGCTTGCAGCAACTAAAATATTCTCAGTTACTACAAAGGCTTTCATCTCTATTCCAAGCACTGCTCTGAGGATTTTAGATTGTTTAAAGTGTCATTAATAATGCAAAAAATCTTATTCTACAATGAAAATGAAAACTACAGTACATTCAGATAATGCCAGCTCTCTGGCTCTTCAGTCAGGTGATGACAGAAAATTCTGGAGTGCATTGATTTTAAAGAGCACGTATCTTTGAAAGACAAAGGCTGAAACCTCTCCCAGAATTTCTGTTTCAGCTTACTGATTTAAAAAAAAAAAAAAAAAAAAAAGTATATGACATGCCCCTCCCCCTTCTTTTTCAATTCTAGAAGTAAATAAGTAATCTTAATCAATGTTAAGAATACAGCTGTCATGGAAGAGTAAACAACTTACTTTTGTAAGAGGAACATCAGTAGGCAGCCACTCTTCCAGTGATAATATATATTGAAAACTGAGACCTACACTAGATGTTACAATTCTAATGCACTAAGACATGCTTTTTCAAAGCCTCTATCTTAAAAATCAGAGGACTAGCTAACACAAAAGTCAACTCATTCTAACCAGATATATTTCTGAATTCTTTCCCAAAAAATCTTACTGTTGAATTTATGCAAAACAGATGACTCAGAAAATGGTGCATTTTCATTTGTATGGAAGCCTTTAAGCAAGGAATCACAGGCATAAAGAAAATGAAATGTTATTATTTTACCACATTGCTAAATTCTAGATTGAGTTTGAGGCACAACGATGCGTGCACAGATGTAAAAATCACATTTTCCTCAGAACTTGGAGACCTTAAGCATACATTCTCTAGGTTTGTCATACAATTCATACAATCCATCTGGAAGGTAAAATATAAATGTTCAAAATGCAGCACAGTAACAGATTTCCCTATGCAATTCCCACAGATACCCACTTCTGAATGCTGGTAATGGCACATGCAAAAGTTCCTACACTGGGAAGAGGAGCGTTTCTATTTCCCATAACAAAGCAGTCTATTCTCCTCTATAGTTACAATCTCAGGTGCTTAATCCCAACATTCACATTCTGCTAATGCTACAGAAAAGAAAAAAAGTATAACTTTTCTTTGCATTTTATTTCCATGCACACCTCCACAGCGAGTTTAATATTTTCCTGTACAATATCAGGAAAGAGCATGGGGGAAGATTATTCCTAGTTTAACATTGATCTGCTTATCGTTTGGTCCACTTCCCCTGTTTGCTTTAACTCCCGTAATAACTGAAACATAGGCTGGAAGTACTGCAGGATTGTGTAGCAATCTTACAAAAAAAGAACCAAAAAAAACCTAAAAGGTAAAAATATAACATTTTTTCTGGCACAGAAACTGAAAAAAAAAACTTATCTCCACTGAATTGGAAGGAAAAAGCTCGTGGAAGTGTGGATTCTCCTGTAAGAATTGCTGAACCTAGCTTTTCAGTTCCTCTTGGGAAGGTTTTGACTTTGGGCAGTATCTCAACATTTGTGCTTCATGGCAAGCTGAAAAAGAAAGGAAAAATAAAGAATTAAAAATATATCGCATATAACTATAGCTAAGCCAAGCTAATAGGCCTAGTCTGGATCAGAAAAGTTCTGTAAACCAAATTCTTTAAAAGACGCCTGAAATCCAGAACTTCTTTGCACATAAATATGTGAAGAATTTCCCCCTGCTATGATAGATATGCAAAGTTTCCCTTTGCTATGTGATAATAAATATTGAAAGCAGTAATATATACTGAAAGTATCTGAGGTATAGTCATTAACAACAACTAACACAGAAGTGTTTCTCATTTCCTTTTCCCCACCCTCATTTTCTTCTTATTGGCTATACTGTAGCCTTTTATTCATCAAGGTCTAAGCTCCAGTTTCTTTCTTTTACTAACTTTTGCCATCCAAATTAGCCTTACTGCAGTGAGCAGGGAGAACTGTATACTTCAAGGAAGCTCTAGGCAGGACTACTAAGAATAGCAAAAACAGTGCCAGAAATGATACATTCTCAGTACTAATTAGTATAATACTAATTAGATATTAAATCACTGCCAAGACTTTCATATTTCTTAGTTTAGCATCATCTAACACTGCATGAAATAGATGAATATGACTGAACTACACCTAGTGCTTTTTATCAGTAGGATACAAATTCATGGACCACTGTGATACAACTGCAGCCTTTTATTTTACATATGCTCTGATCTCTTCTCCAAGAATTTGGCTTTTGGACTTGATGTAACAAACGTAATACTATACTAATTAAGATTATTTACTGACACCACTGCTTTTTTCTGCAAAAGCATTTCCGCAATTTTGTTCAGTAATGGGCTCAAAAGAAAACTTTCTGAGTTAACCACTCACTGGAATTCAGCTTTGCCTTCCACAGTCAAGCCACAGTTTCCTTTTTCACAGAAAAATTTTTCTAGATATTTCACTTATAGGGAGATCAGGAACAAGATTCTCAATACCTATACTACTTTAAGGTCTAATGGGATAACCTAAATTGAATTGTTGGGTATCTATTCAGTGACACAGGGTATTTGAATTTGCAGGGAGACAAAACATACAATCCTTTTTATATCAGGTGCAGATCAGATCAGGGTAAAAGTGCCCTAAACTTGATGCCAATTGTAGTAAAACGTTTCCGATATGCTTTTGGAGGGTGTAGTGGAGGAGAGGCTTTCCAAAAATTTATTACAAAATGTATATATTTAGAAGACAAATACAATAGAATTTTACATGAAAATTACAGAATGTGGAATTTAAAAGGAAAAAAACTATACACTGAGTACACCTACAAACAGGCTGACACAGGGGTGAATAAACCTGCTTATGGGATATGCTGCCAAAACAGAAATCAAATTGATCATCTGATAAATTTTTTCTTTCCTTTTCCTATTAGCTGGGTATACAGACATGTGGTGGGAACAACACAGATTTGCATTCATTTCATGAAATCCTATATTGCAGTTTCAATTGAAAGGAAAAATAACAGTAAGAGTGGTTACCATTAAGATAAAAGATATCTTGTTATTTTCTCTCCCACATTTGTATTGCAAAAGAAAGTTCAGCAGTATAGCTGAGGCTTGACTAGCCATAAGACCATGCCTAGTACTTTCCTGTGTAGCAGGATGATGAGTTTATTTCAAAGTATATTGAATCAATGTTTATAAAGTCACAGAATCACAGAACGGTTGAGGTTGGAAGGGACCTCTGGAGATCATCTAGTCCAACCTCCCTGCTCAAGCAGGGACACCTACAGCACGTTGCCCAGGATCGTGTCCAGAGGGCTTTTGAATATCTCCAGGGAAGGAGACTCTACAGCCTCTCTGGGCAACCTGTTCCAGTGCTCTGTCACCCTCACAGGAAATAGGTTTTTCCTCATGTCCAGATGGAAATGCCTGTGTTTCAGTTTGTGCCCGTTGCCTCTTGTCCTGTCCCTGGGCACCAGGGAGAAGAGTCAGGCCCCATCCTCTTGACATAAAATGCAGTAAAGTCCATTAACTTGCAAATGAATCATAAACAATTTTGAATTTCGAAGCACGTCAGGATGCCACATGCACATCTAGCTCATACCTGCCCTTAAAATATTGTTGGAAAAAGCTTAAAATGCAAGCATTCCAGGCTATGCAGGCTTTTCCATACGCTTCGTTACAAATTTCTCATGTCTGAAATAAAATCATATTTAATTTTGGCAAATAATCTGAGGAAGTACTGTCAGAGGTGAAATGATGCTACAGAGTCATGCAATACTACACATCATGCATTGCCCTCACACAGAATATTTAGCACACTTAACGCCTTTCAAACAAGAAGAGATTCAATTATAATTAATATTAAAAAAATCCCACAAAACAGATTTAAGTGAAAATATAATAGAATATAGCATATTCACTGCAAGCTTAAACATTCTTTAGGATAGTTGGAGGAATGTAAGTTATTATTTCCAAAATTATGCCACAATTAAGTCCTCATTTACCAATAGAGTACTCAATCAGCTTAGAACCTTCAAGTTTTAGTATATGAAAACAACAAAATAAAGCACAATAAAACCACAACAAAAGTAAGAGAAAACTTATCTTACTGACTGATAAAACTAACTGTAAGGAATTTTTACTATTAGCATAACCAAGATGTTTTCTTTAAATACACAGAAGAGAAAGGTACATTTGTTAATATTAACATGAAATAAAATTGGCCTCTCAATCTGCTGCTCTGTCCAGATATTCCAGACTATTCTTTTTTTCCCTACCTCCTCCAGTACTGTAACTTCAAGTAGACATCCAGTATTTGACTGCAGACACCTCTGAAGCCTTTACAGAATGTTCCATCAGTTCCATTCATACTTTTTCTCCACACTAATCTCCTAAAACAACTTCTAATCCGCATCTTCTGTTTCTGATCGACCTAGGTGGGATTACAAGCCTCTCGGCTACCTGAAGCTCAAACCAGGTGGCCAGATTACACACAAATGGATCAGAAATTGACAGATTAAGAAATCTGCACTCTGAAGTAGCTGCTCCCTATTTCGTATGAGTAGCGTTATTAAGATATAAGCTTAAGCCAACTACAGAGCAATCGCATTTGTAGTGGTAAGTAGCTATTTCTTTAAATTAGAATGAAAATATATTCTTTCAAATTTCAACGTTAGACTGAAGCATGAAGAAACTCATACTTACTAAGGAACAAGATTCCAGAATAACAACGTGGTTTTGTAATCTTCCCCACTGTCCCCTTCATCACCAAACAGACAATAGAGTTACAAAATCGGGTCTTACCACTGTGCTTGTGTGTGTATACATACACACATATACTTTTTTTTCCATCTCAAAAGCGAAAGATAACCTGGGGTTATCAACTGTTACTGCTTACAGTCCTCATTCTCTTCCTCAGTCCTCTCCCCACAGTAGAGCTGAGAAGATACACCTCAGAAAGGTACAGAAAGGTAACGACCTTTCTTTTTTTTTTACTACCTTTCCAATTAAAGTGGAAATGAAACGAATCTATGAACAGGAAACGGTATACACCAGAAGCTATAAGCCAAAAATTAGGCAAATGAGAAACACTCCTCATTTGGAAAAGATCAGGCCGTCTCTAAACAGTGTCTGACTGCAATTCTTTCTAGAGCTTACTCCCTTCACAACGAAGCAAAGTACCACTTTGACCTACTGAGCGTCTTGTCCCACCAAAATCTTACCTTGTGTGCAGTTTCTGCAAACTGCTGTGCACTGTTTTTCAGCTCCTCTGTCTTTTCTTCTGCTCGACCTAACCTTTCACCACGCTCATTCAAAGCTTGACTTGCCTTCTGCACTGCACTTGTCACGCTGTCTGCTGCTGAATGGAGTATACTGTTACCTGCCATGTCAGAAAAGACTGTTAGAACCCCCAAATAAACACATTCTTTTCTGTGTTAAAAACAATTATTTTCATTTATAATATTCTAAAGTTAATGTGTTACCTGACAGTTTATCTAGTTATATTTTGGGTAATAGGGTGAGCTTTTTCTCTGAAACTATATTATTATCAAGTTATAAACAAGGACCACAGTGTAACATAATACTCAAGAAATTTAAGGGAGCACTGGCTCTATGCTAATACAATATATCCTTTTTACATAGCATATAAAAAAAAAAAGTACGTTTTAAACCAATTATGCTGGTAATGGTATAAACCACCTCAACACATGAAGCTGACCTGAACGCTACGGAAAATCTTCCTTTATGACTAGAAACCTGTTGCTCTTACGGGCATACAAAGGCAAATGAAAAAACATAAAGACCTACTGCTTTTATGGTTAATCTAAAAAGTATATGTTTTTCATATTCTCAGGTGGAAAAAAAAGGGGGGGGGAGGAGAGGGGAAAAGAAAATCCTAAACATTAATTTGAACGATTGTTTTGCTACTAGTTCCGTAATGAAAAACAGGAACAAAAGACCCATTCAGACTGTTTTTACAGATAATACTTCTTTCCTTGGAAACAGTAAACAAATAGTGAAGAATGAAACTGAAGTTAGCTCCAAACAGCCTACGGAACACAGCCGCAACAGTAGGAGAAACCCTTACATGCATGAGTGAACTTAAGATTAAAAAAAAAAAAAAACCACACTACTGATTTTATTCACCTAAAACACAACTTGTATCAAACTACGGAGGTGGGGGGACCCAAAAACCTACATACATTAGCTCACAGAGGCTGAGTTAACATAAGGTACGCCAAGCACAGACCACCTGATTTCACTGTTGCCATTACCGTTACACTTGTCACGTTAGCAGGACGCATAGGACGTGGGACAGCTACAGAATTTTATTGTTGCATAGAAGGGAGGACTGTGTCTAGAAGAGAAAAATAATGATCAGCAGTACTGCTGAGGAGATGAACATCTAAGAACACTGCAAGCTAGAATTTGCTGAGGTAGGAATGAAACTTCATCTTTTCCAGTGGTCTCTCTCAGGACATTGAAGAGTCTGATAAAATCAGCCAAATAACTTTTAATACTGCACATTTGCTTAATTTCACCTTTCTCAATCAATCATTATTTAGATCATAATTATCTTATTTAAAGTCAGTTCCACTGATTTTTCTTGGGAGTTTATTTTGGCTTTTGTTCAGGTGCCTTTTCCTATGAACACATGTACTGGGCAATACTCCATAGGAATTTTTTTTTTTTTTTTTTTTAAACGGTGTGATCAACAGGCTTTAACCTTTTGTATTTTTCTGTGCTAGTTTTCTCGGATGATGTTTCAAAAGCTCTCAACACTGCATTAACTCTGCCGTTGCTTTTCCAGGATGATAAAACTTCCACTGAATTCAAGAGAAGCAGAGTGTTTGGAGAGCTTTATACAACTCATCATCTTCCAAGCTTTAAAACGTGCTAGGGAACAGAAGTTAAGAAAAATTGCTGACCTTGTGTCAATTTCCATAGAAAATTGCAGAATGAAGATATTCTTAAGAATTTGTAGCCAAAGAGTTATACTCATATTCATCACATCAGTATTTTCAGCAGAGTGGAATGGACTTCTAAGTTTGGCACAATGATAGCAATTATTTTGCTTTTTAGCTAATACAGTATTACATTCTCTCCAGGTGTGATCTATATTTTTCTATGGATAGTGGCTTGCAAAAGCTGCTATTCTGAGACTAGTTTAGAGAAAAGCTTTATTATTGATCTTTTCCAATGGAATCATATTTTTTTCTATTTGTTTTGAGATTTAAAAAAAGATTCCACATGAACTTGCTTTACATGATCTGAGTAGAAACGATGCCTGATATCAGAGCCTCCTCTTTCCTTCTGCTGCCTTAGAACATTTGATTTAACCACTAGCAGTGATAGCTGCTGGCATCATACCTTTAAAACTTTACACCTGACAAACCATGACTTAAACATTATTTAAGGATTTAAGCTTTTCTGATCATCAGAACATTTCTCAAATTCTCTAAATCTAAATTCTTATGGTTCACTATGAACCTTTAATATCAAACTTAGAACCTTAGCAAACTTAGCTGCACTTGCTCAGAACAGAATTGGAACCCAAAATACAGACGCGGTCATAATCAGCCTACGTTTAAAAAGTCCTGTATCCCTGCAAGTATACGTGCGTCCACTTGTACTAGATGTATTGGAGAATCATCCTTATGAAAAAATCCTATGATATTCTTCCTGCAAAATTTTTAAGCTGTTCTTTGGGAGGTAACCATTATGATTCAAAATCTCCAAAGCTAGTTCCATGACTGAATAATAAAACTGCCTGAACATGCACAGAACTGCTTAAAAAAAACCCTAAAACCAAAACCAACCAAATAAACAAATAAAACACACTCCCCACACACAGAAAAAGCAGCGTGGCAGTCAGTGCCCCTTTCCTAGAGCCTGGGAAAACTGTTTTCCATCTTTGCCTAGTTTTTTTGAAAGGTAGTATGGCGGAGAGCTACTCACTTTAGACTGAAGGCACATGACAACCACCTTTAATTTTTCTTTTTGACCCTATGAAGAGTCTGAGGGATTTGAGGACTTCCCATCTATTAGATTCAGAGACTAAGAATCTCAGAGAGGTCTCTCAAAAAAGAGACCTCATACCACTTGCAAGATGAGTTAAACATCACCAGAAGAGGGGTACAGATCAGCTGATGTTCACATGAGATGCTTTTAATAGGAGGGCACTCGCATTGTTCCCAAGACATTCACCTCCAAAGGCCTCTGTTCTCAATTTTGCATGCCTACAGTCTTGACTGTAGGAAGGAAGACTCACATACCTTTAAAAAAAAAAAAAAAGTATAGGGAGACGTCTCTAGTTTCTGAGGCAGATATATCTTTCTGTAGCTCTGTAGAACAGATCACAGCAGTTGGAACAACAGACTTTTCTCTTTCAAATAAAGGAAAATAGTTTACATATTCTGTCCATTTACGAAATACTTTCTTCAAGTCTCTAAGGGCAAGCACACAGTTTTGTTCTATCTAACAGTATCTGCTAGTTAACTGTGTAAGTAGGGCAAACGCTGCCAGATAACATGGGGTAAGCATGTATTTATATCAAGTTCAGCCTAAAGTACTACGTTGATGTTAATGCTAATATCAGTAAAACGTATACGTTTAGGTCAGATTCAGTCTGAAATTAAACAGATCAAGAAGGAGGATGAGCTTAGTTCAGTGTTTTTCTTCCGTTTAATCTTGAGATATATAGAAAATATACTAGTAATTTATTTCCAACAAAATTACCAAGCAAGCGGCTTAACAACTGGTTGCTGTAACAGCATTTTCTATGATACTTTTGTCTTATTATCTGAAGATGTCTGCCCAGAGGACACTAATCAAATCAATCAATAGCCACACAGTTTGGTAATCCAATCTGCTTAGCACCAGCCTAGACATTTTATTGTGAATTTGTTGTAGTGAATTATAAACTATTGGAATTAAACCCCCCTTCCTCCTCAGAAAATTAAATTAATGATCTCTACAATAATGTGCAATGTATCAGAGTCCAAAGGAGCGAAAACTGTGGAAGGGCAGTAGCCTTTGGGTGAGCGCTTTAGACCAGTGATCCTAAAGCTTTACTTGCTTATGGACAGCAAAAATGAAGTAACAATGCTTTGCAGAAAGCTCCTGTCAGTTACATTTTTAACTTTTTGGTTCTTATGATCACAAGCTACATCAGAGGGTCTTGCAGCCCACGAATCAGATGATATTGCTGAGGTCATTTACCATGCTCAAGATAAAAGCTCATTCTTAACATACCATATACAGTACCAGGAAAAAATATAGATATTGTCATTAATCAGCAGGGGAATCAGCCTAATAGATAAAGAAATTAATTGATTTCCAGAGAGATAACTGTTGCTTGTTTGAATGATCTGTTTTAACACACATTCATAAAAGGTTAATCACATTCTCTATTAGCCATGTCAAAAATACTTCAGTCCAACCCAGAGCTTTATCTGTACATCAGTGATAAAACTTTACAGTGACTGATTTGTAAACACAAACATTTAATTTTTAATT
The DNA here is from genome assembly GCF_040807025.1 of Struthio camelus. NCBI lineage: Eukaryota > Metazoa > Chordata > Aves > Struthioniformes > Struthionidae > Struthio > Struthio camelus. Next base: position 50,844,585 of record NC_090946.1, read on the forward strand.
GTGTATACATTAACATAGCATTTAGCAACTCCGTTCTGTTCTGAGAAGTAAATGAATGCAATTACCTATGGAAGTCAATGAGTCCTGTTTATCACATGAAAATTTTATTTGAAAGGAGATATTTATGGCTTCTCTTGAACTGCATAAAACTGGACTTATGTCACTGAATAAAACAAAGTTAAAAACATAATGACAAGCACTTGAAATTCATTAACCAGACCATCTATACCATGACACATGTATTCTACATGCCTACACATACAATTCACACTCACATATACTGGTGTCACTAAAAGTTCAACAGACATTTGGAAACGGGGACTGTAAACCTAAAAAATGTCTTTTTTTCTTGACTGTATTTTGTGCTTTGTTCACTGCCCGTCCTCTCAACACTTCAGAACCAAACGCACTGCACAATTATAATATCAAGAGCGAGCTACAGGGCTCTAGGGAGATGAGGAAGGTGTAGAACTATTAAGAATGAACATTTCCTTGCGGAAGAGGGAAGCATCACAGAGTTGCTTTTTAAAGCGGGGAAAATGGTCTGAAAAGGGGAAGAAACTACACAGTATAGTATTATTTCTTCTCCTAAGTCACTTCAAAACGTTCACTATAAGAATAGTTTAAGATGATGCAGATCAAATGTCAAAAGCACTAAGAGGAGACAGACTAATATAAATACTGACTTTCTCGAAGTCAGTAAAGACAGTAAAGAAAGGGCCCTTAGGACTGTATTTCTAGTCACAGCTAGGTTTTAAGATTGCTTTACAGTTTATCTCTTCACCCCTTAAAGTGCAGGCAACAGTGAGAACATAGCTTCTGAGCAGACTTTTGAAAGTGAATCACGCTTCTTTTTCATTTCCATTTTATATTACTGATGATCCTTCTGACTTACATAACAGACCAATTTTAAATTCTTTGCTTAGTTATAGCACTTTTCCAGTCCTTCATGTCAGGGATCATTATTAGACTTCCTATGCATATATATAACATTCGCTTAAATTATGAAGAAAATTGCACAGGAAAAACACTGACTGCTATTATTTTTGTCTAGGGTTCACATATTCCAGATCCCTTACTGGCAAGTTAACTGAGCACGGGGAAAACGCTCAAGATAAATAGTAACTTACACTGCTTATATAGGTCAAGTATTTCTGCGATTTAAAAAAAATAACGCATCTATTCTTAATGCACTTCAGAAACACCATACACAGAATTAAAATTTTCCCTTAAAGAACCACAGTTGATTTTTTGGGGACTATTTTCATTTAACATAAATATGTTAAGTAGAAAGAGTCTCAGCACCGACCTAAAAGGAATCCCACGGGTAACTTGCTACTATGTGGACTTCGAATCGCTGACTGCTACCCTTGGAGTCTGATAGTGCAGCCAGTTTTCCACCTGCTTTGTTTTCAACCCACTGAATCTATATTTTCTCAGCTTTGCTACAGGAGACAGTGATGAGCACCTTGCTGAAGTCAAGGAAAATAATAACTGCTCCTCTCCCTTTGTTCACTGAGCCAATCACTTCCTCACAGAAGGCAAATCAAGCTGTTCAAGCATGACTTGCCCTTGGTAAACCTGCGCTGCCTGCAGTCCTTGTCCTCTATGCATCTAGGAAATGACTTGCTCCAGAGCCTTCCTGGGGAAAGAGGATATGCCGACTGTCCTGCTGTTCCTCAGATTGTCCTTTTTGCCTTTTTTTAAAAGATGGAAGTGACATTTAACTTTTTCCAGTCCTCAGTGATTCCCCACCAGTCACTATGACCTTTCAAAGGTAACAGAGCGAAACATTGCAATGCCACTGACCAGCTCCCTCAGCACCTTCAAAACTGGTCCTACTGCTTATTTCTGAGAGGTATACTACTGGCTTTACTACCACTAGCATCTGTTCAATAATCTGTAATAAGAGCTCAGTAAAACAAAATAAAGAGAAACCTTCTACTTTCTTAATACATTTTATCCACGTACAGATTAATTTTATAATTCAAAATTGATTAGATATTTAATTTGAATGATTAATTAATCAGAATTTCTTAAACAAGGGAAAAATATAATTCAAGATAACTGGCAATTAAAGTTTTTAGGACAGAATTATTACCTGGTTCAAGTCATTACTAAATACTGCAGCTTCTCTATGCATGCAAACAGAATTCAAACCCGTGAGGGCAACATTTAATCTTCAACTGTACACCTAATATGGTTTCTAATGTTGGATCTAGTCTTAATTGTCAACCTCAAACATCAATTTTCAAATTTCAGGTTTGATAAAAATGACTGTCTCAAGTAGGCTGCCTTTTTATTTATTTCTATATGCATATGCACACACATATATATTTATATACACATAAACACATATATATTTCCTTGATACTAAAATTGATTTACCACTTCCTCAAAATCTAAAAGTGTGGCAGGTCCTTCTAGTCACAATGAGACATTCTCTACCTAATGTCCATTTGTCAATGAAGGGTTGCTAGTTTAGCATTCCTGTTTCTACTAGGTTAGAGGTAAAGATAATGCTTTCAAGTAGCTGGAAATCAAGGGAAAGTGACTGTACTCGTTCCAGCTATACATTTCCATCAACAGCAGCATCTGCAGAGCTTGGATGTAACTGGGTTCCACAGCCTGCAGTCCACAATGAGTCCTGACTTAGGCTTCACAAACCTATTACACTAGAGTAGAAACAGTCTACTGCAAAACTCTGCTCCATGTCCAAGGATGAGAGCCAGAATTTGCCCCAGAGGAAAACAGAAATGTTTCTGAACATAGCAGAAATTGTATGATTCCTACAACATTGCTTTGGACTGACAACAGCTAGGATGAGTCACAGAAAGTCTCAATCCTAGAGCTGTATTTAGTAATATTTGCTGACACTAACACATCCAAATGCCCATATTATTATTTAGCCATTTACTTTCACTTTAATTAATCTCTCTGCAGATGAAAGCTAGATGGAAGCCTGCTGTCTAATCTTCTTCAGACAACCATGCTTTAACCTTTGGAACAACTCTTCTAGAATGTGCATTTTTTCCCTCCTTCACTTCCTACAAATACCTGAAATTAGTAATTTTGTTAGGTGAATAATGAATTAAGGAGATTGCTGCTATCAAAGACAAAATACTAGGCTAAAGAGATTTTGGTCTGATCCAGTTTAGAGTTTTTTATGTTCCATGAAAATTCCTTTTCATGTTATTCATGCCTGTGAATCAGAAACATGGTGCCCATACTAAGCCTCTTCTCCTTACGTCTACAGTGATTAAGATGATGCAAAGCCAATCTGTTTTGCATTTTATGGGTGAGATTAAATATTGTGAGGACAAACAGAAAAAAATCTATAAACTATACCCTTAGGAAATTACTATCATGTCACAGTGAGCACTCTGAAAGTATTTCTGACCTTTTATCAGAAAATCATTCCGAGCAGCGAAACATCCAACACTTTGGTCTATGACACCATCAAGCCTACACAGTGTCTTCTACTTCTTAATGATTTACATTAAGAAAAAGAATATTAACCCATCAAAAAATATATCCAGGTCATAAAAACTAAGTTTTGTGTGTTATTTTCAAATAGCCTGAGTAATCTGGAAGACATTTTCCTATTTATCTGCTAGCTAAACTTATGGTCTACAGCTTCATATTTTAATTTACTTCCACAGCAGGATAGAAATGTAAATAGTTTTGAAACCCTAGTCAGTGAAAATTTTCGTATGTCCATTTGGAGACCAGCTAAAAGATGCTGGACACTTGCAAGACAGCTTTTTTCTTCCAAGCGAAAGAAGAACAGGGACTGATATTCTATTCAAATGTGTACACTGGGTATATAATTAAACTAGGATGGAATGGCTGTCAGAAACAGGGAGTTGAAAAACGTGACAGAATTGGAATAAGCTATTTTATCTAACAGCACTGCCAACAGACTTTTTTTTTTTTTTTTTTTAAAACAGTTACATACACAAACGTGAAATAGAGGAGAGAGATGAAAACTCTGAGGGAACATTGTTTAGCAATGAAATGCTCAGTAGAATTTCATTGTTGTAGATTTAGGTTTGCTGAACAGTAAAAACTACATATTAACATATAAAGAAGCAGTTACATTTGCTCTATTCCTTTGTTCTTTCAATCTATCTCCCGAATCTGTCAGTAATAATGACAAAAACTTTCATTTAGCCTCCCCCCCCCCTTTTTTATTAAATTAACTGAAGTAGGAAAAGAGAATGGACGATGTGGGCATACAGGCATATTTCTCAGACACACAAAGCCTAAATTGTTTCTGCACCTTAGTTTATTCTTATATCATAAGCAAATAGCAATATACTGAAATATCTTTTGTAGAGCATTTGTGTGTGTGTGTGTGTGTGTGTGTGTGTGTGTGTGTGTGTACTCTGCTCAGAGTAGAGTAGTAAAGAAAAACCAAACTATGAGATACAGCAATTTTTTTTTTTAAAATTATAATGGACACAATGGGAACATACAGTCCGGTAAGATGACTATACTAATCAGTGCAAATTTATTTATTCTGAAGTTCAGTAAGAAATAAGGGATCTTTTAAAAGCGTTATTTGCATGTCCACAGTCCCCCCGCCACGGTTCGTTAAGGAGCTGTTGAGCAGACCTATTTTGAGCCTTCTGGCTTTATTTCCAACTATCTTTACTCAAAGCCATTGGAGTCTTACAGAGTCACTCCATTCTCTTATGATTTTCCATTTAAAAAAAGTACAACCGACTAAGAGATATTAACAAAAAGATAAATTAAGCTACCTTTAATTCCTAAATATTTTACTCACCTATCACATATAAAGAAGCACAAAAGTCTATTAAAATTCACAGTATAAACCAGAACAGTAAATTGATTGGAAGAAGGCCATGAGGCTGATTCAGGCTATGTAAAACGGAAATGGAGATAGCTTTAGAAGAGCTTTATGTATGTCATGAGGCTGGAAATAATGCTTAGAATCAAACACATTTTCCCAGGCATGATCACTTTTTCCCTAGCAAATTATATATCAACGATATCTTAATGTATCTTACTTAAATATGAGAGAATTTGAATTTTTAACTCAGTTTGCCTCACACCTTACATGAATACTCATGATATTTAAAAGGTCCAACCAGCCAGACATAAGATCATTACAGTATGAACATGTGTTTGGGGAAGGAAGAAGAGAAAAGCCGTGGAATTTCTACTTTATCCTCTTGCTGAAAGGCACTTTGCAGTCTGCTTACAGAGGAAAAGCTCAGGTTCTATTCCAGCTGACCTAGAAATGATTCATTTATTTATTTTGAATATTACTATCTGGAGCAAAGGGAACACTTTAAAACATCTCTGCTGCTGAACAAGTCGATTTTTTTTTCTTCCTTCCCCTCAACTCTGAGAAATGCTGGAGCAACAGAATATAGTATATATTTAAATTAATAATATATAAATATATATATATAAATTAATATATATTAATATAGTATTTAAATACTATCTTCTATTTCACTTTTGGGAAATCTTGAACCTGGGAAGGTCCAGCATGACCTACTCTGAGGTAGTTTGCACTGCAAGAACATGAGTCAGAGAGAAAGCAATCCTGAATTTTTGGCCACTGTAGTAGAGTATTCTGTGTAATGAGTTCTAAAATACTGAGCTTTCAAGAAGGCAAAACAGGCCATGGTCATTCACAAAAAAGTAAACAGCCCAAAAACTACACCTATTACAAATTATAACACAGCTATCAAATTAACATGGCAAGTGTACCATCATAAATAAAAATTTGTCATTAAACAGACTGTCCAAGCAACAACAAAGTCTTCCACGCGTTCTTACATCAGTACAGAAACTAAAAGATGATGGACATGCTAAAATTCTTCACAAGAGAAATGATCTATGCTACTATGGTAGAAAAAGTCAGAGAGCCATTGCTGTGAAACCAGATGGCGGGGATATACACAGTGAACTGTTCCTATCTTTGTCAAGAAGGGAAAGTACAGAAGATGGAAAATGCCAACACCAATTAGCTTCCTGTTAGTTATGAAGCAAAGACTGTGCTGTACTAAATTTGAAACACTTTTTGCAAAAGTAGTGATAAAGGAAAATTACAAGATAATTCACACTTCGTATTTACTTCATTCAATGTACAATAATGTCTTTTTATTGCCTTATTCACCAGTCCGAATTGAACTGTTTATGAAAAAAGTGGCATGTAGGATTTGACCCAGATGATCAACTAGTGACTCCAGAGAGAGATCAAGATCTATTCTTTCTGATTGAAGTGGGAACGAATCAAAATTCAAATAGAAAACAAAAGATAGCTCGGAAACAATATTCTGACTGGTTTAGCACCAGATGGTTCTGAGTAATGCATTTCAAATGAGCTAGCTGCTGTGTAATTTTCAAACAAGATGAGACCAAATGACTGGAGTACTGGCTTTTTAACAGCAACTGCTATTTAATGCTTCATTTGAGTTGCCTTGTCTCAAACAACCTAAAAATTTATACAGATTTCATCTCAAGGATTTAAGAAGTTCATAAATATTAAAAAATTAGGCGTGGATTCACAGAAAAATGTCTCCCACAGAGGTATTTTAAGTACTTTATTCACAGTTATTACTACTTACATTTTCTTTTTCCTGACTAGGAAAGGTGGCTGCATTAAGTGAAGTTAACAGTGATCTAAAGAAGCTTAAGAGTTTCTACTGGGTTGCAGGAACAGCAAAGCAGGATTTTAGCTTTTTGAAACAGCTGAACATTCAGATGGTCCAGATATTCTTGTTGAAGATTTTATTTGGCTACACGCAAAGCTTTTTTTTTTTTTTTTTTGGTAATAAGAGAAATATTCCTTCCCCCCTCTCCCCCCACAAAATCTTAAGGTGCTGCAGTGATTATGTGACTATCACCTTTTCCTGTTAGAGTACAACCAGATCAAGAAAAGTTTTGTAAAGAATGACAAAGTCCTGGCTGGGCTTTCATGTGAAACAAAAAAAAAGGTGACCAGAAGATAGTTTTTGCTGATTAGTTAATTCACAGCAACTTCAAGAAAGGGGTAGCACCCAGCTAACTATAAGCAAATACTGATGAATTAAAAAAAAAAAAAACAAAACTATAACTCATATAAACAAACACACTTCACCTATCCATAAATATCCATATAGATATAAATATGCACATGTAAGTCTGAATTTTATTTTCAAAGTATTAAAAATGTTAAACTAAGGAAGCTATGCAAGAGGAAATAAGACATTTTGATAAAACATCATCAAGGGCAAATTTGCAGACAACAGCTTTGAAGCTATTATCACAAACTCTTCAAAATAAATAACTATTACACCTCATGGGCAAAAAGCACTCAGTAGCCCTTAGTTAAGGCTTACGATGTTTAGCAAATGTTAACTCCTTGCAAGGAGCATTTCAAAGATTTTGCATACTTCACTGATATCAATGTCATCATCAGGAACTTTTTTTTTTAATTCGAAATACGCTAACTTTCTTTATAGCTAGATGATGACATCTTTAATGTTCACTTTAATGCAACAGAAGAAACTCACAAGCTTATTGCAGTTGCAGGTAGAACTGCGAACCTGTGCTTTTCCCTGGATCTGATTTCTAGTGTGACTGACATGTTCAAAAACAGACTTCCAGATCAAGTTCATTTTCACAAGCTGTTCAACGCTTTTCTTTACAGAAGCATTTTTTCAAGCAGAACTTATGCACCATAACCAACACTACAGTTACTTTCAAGCCACAATCAACAACACATTCAGTTTAAACATAACTTCCTAGGAAAATATTTATAGAGAAGCATATGCACAATGAAACAAAATACACACGTACGTATGGCTGAAAGGTGCTAGAACGCACTACAGTTACAACAGCAGCTCAGCAGAAATACATTACAAATCAACTTATTTTATTTAAAAAGAAGAAGAGAATGGTAAGTAAGTTAATAGAATTGCCAAAGAGGATCAGACTAGTGGTGCATCTATTCCTGTATCTAGCAGCATGCATTACCACCTTCTTAAAAGAGATATAGTATTGCAATAGGCAAACTAGAACAACTACACGCAAAGAAATAGTCTCCTAAACTTCAGTAATTACTAGTTTCCTTGATGATCAGGAAAAAAAGAGCATAATAGACTACTCAAATTTTGCTAATTAAAAATATTACGATTCTTTATATTCACATCTGTAAATAGTTAACTCTTTTAAATGCTTTTACATCAGCAGTACATTAATTTTTTTTAATCTAAGCATGTTTTCATTCTTTTCTTTCTAGCTTTGATTCTTTTGTCCTGATCTTGTTTTAGGATTAATAAATATCCCTTAAAAGAGGATGCGATAATGAGCTATAACTTTTCAGGCCAATTACATTCAGTTACTTTATTTACTTCTAGCATTCAACATTAGCATATAGTTCTGATCTTTTTCCACTTAACAGATATAGCACTAAAGCTTAAAGTTTAGTCAAAATTACCGAAATCAGAAATAAACAATTAAAATATGAAAAAATATAGTACAAAGATTAAGAGCCAAACTGTCAGGTCATACATGTCATTCAGAAAACTCATCTCCTACATTTCAAATCTGCTTTTCCTAGTGATGTTTTTCAAAACTGGCATTGATGTTAGGACAGGACATCACCGTATTTTGCTGATCAGCTATTGAGGGTAATCATCATCAGGATCAATTCCTTTTTAATACTTTAAACCTTCCAAACCAAGCAATTTATTTTAAACTTGAAACCTTTAAACTTGAATCTGACAAGTAATTCAGCTATACAAATAAATATCACTTAAAAGTCTATTACCAGAAACTTCTAGAATCAGAAATTGTTAAAAAAACCCACAAAAGTCCATTTGGGCTTTCTAAACACCAAGACATGATAATCTAATACAAAACTTGTGCCATTTCTCTGATAAATGGAATAATTTTCTACATCTTGAAGGTAACACTCCACTTATTTTCTTACACCTTCCTCCTTCAGAAAAAGTATTTTCCTTACCGATTTCCATAATCTCATCCCAGTGTTATACAGCTTAAAAAGGAATCAAACTTCATCTGTATTGATAAATATCCCTTTTGACTTTAGGTACTCCAATAGTTTTTACAAGAACATATCCCTTTTTTTTTGCTCATTCAGTTTTAGAAAGCTAATTTAGAGCTCTAATTATATGCAATATTTCTATAGAACAAGCCCTCAAATATTCTTACCATTCTAATCTCAACACATGGCCTCTTTGTTAAGATAACCAAGATCCTTTCAGTTAAACAAAAAGGATAAAGTATTTACAGGGGAGAAAAGTAAACACCTGAAATGGTCTTTGGCAGTACAAATTCCACTTCTAATATTTCAATCCCTAAGTGGCCTTAATTATCTCTAAAGAAAAAAAATGGATATTTTTGTTGGCAAGAAATATCTCAGCAAAATGCACAGAATTCTGTAGTTTCCATAGAGAAACATAACTAAAATTCATCTCATCGTTAACTTTAAAATGGCAAAGTACCACCAAAAACAAAGTGATACTTTATGCATTCTTTTGTCAGTTATTTGCATCACAATACATTTACAATTAAACCACTGTAGGAACATGTTGAACTTCATGCCTTTTTGCAATGAAAATCAGGTAAGAGGTGAAATTAACAAGAATTAGATATATGAAAGGGGGAAAAGAAAAGCTATAGTCTTTCTCCCCATCTTAATTCCATGGTAAATTTTCATTTGTTTCTTTTAGTCAGTCATTAAACTTAGGTAATATGGAAAAAGTCACTATTACCTTACCAGTTTTCTCAAACATGTCTTATTCCACTACTTTTCACTCATGATTGCCTCTTCTGATACATAAAGGATTTCAAGAGAACATGACCAAGGTGTTTTGCTTTAAAGCTTACAATTACTGTAATGTTAGTTTTACAGCATTACTGGGAAAACTAACAGCCAAACTATGAGACATTTTTGTGAAATCAGCTTTCCAGCTTCAAAACTATATTTAAACTTTATCTCTATTTGAAAGTAAGACCCCATTTCTGACTTTCTAAAATGCTGCAGCAAAGCTGAATGTAAACTTTTCTTTGGCTTCTTCGCATCAAAATTTCATCTTCAAATATGCCTAGAAAATTAGTGAAAACACTATGAGGTAAAGTTTCTAGACAGTTTAGGCTAAGCTGAGCCAATAGTTATGAATTACTCCTGCATTACCACTGTTGCACTGGCAATGTAGTCTTGAAGGAGAAAAAGGATGATCTATTAGCAATTTCTGCCAGCTGTCCTGGAGAAAAGGTTACAGAGACAAAGATATCATTACTGCGGACTTCTAGGTATGTCTTAATTAAATTGGCACAACGATTCTTAAACTCAAAGTGTAAAGCACGAAGCTTAAAACAAAGTTACAAGATTATCATCATCCTTCAACCTGAGGTCTTGTTCTTCTTCCAGAGTTATGCATTACTAATACATATCTAAAGGTGGCAGCAACTGTTTATTCTTAAAGGCCCCAAATTCACCTTGTTTAAAGGGTTCAAAACACTATCATAGGAACCTATCCAAAAATATGAAGGCCAAATTCATCTTCAGAGTCAGCCCAAATGTTATGTCAAGAATTAGTCTGGGCTAGAGAACAGCTGATCTATAGGTGACAAATTTCTGCACACCACTCACCTCCAACTTTGTTAGGTAGGACTAGCAGTATAGCTGAAACTCCACTGTAATATAAACAACTGGTGAAAGGCAGGTAGTTCTATGATCAGTAATATCTATCCAAAAACAAAATAGAACAAAACTAAAACAAATAGTGCAGTTGTGATGCTTTCCTACCTGAAGTCTTTTAGCAGTAAGCTTATCAAAAGCAGGTTGTTTTAGGTGTGATTTCAGGCTTAATAGTTGCAATAGAGAAACAGATGAAAGAAAGAAATTACACATTCGCTGATACGTATCTCACAGCAATTTTATCTTATACCGGTTAACATAAACTGAACATAAAAGAAAATAGAAGCCATGCCCATGTGCCTTTTCCCATGATTTCTATTTCAGGTTGTATTTCGTATATGCTAGAGCAAAGAACTATACCAATATTTTTTTTTTTTTACAGAGAATAATGCATCTTTTTCTTTGATTAAGACTTCATACGTGTGCTAAAAAACAAATTTGATTTTTGGAAGAGGATAATAAAATTACTATTAGTGTCAGCACAAACTGATTAAACAAGGTCTGCTACAGATAAAGAAAATTCCGTCCTTACATTCGAAGACTACATGTTGTCTAAGATTACTGTAAAGAGTTTAAAACGAGCTTTCCCTCCCAAATTCTTAACTACTACCAACTAAAATAATCATATATAACTGCATAGACACAAATTCACTCATAGGTAACTGACTTAAACTGCTAGGTTTTAATTCTAACAATGTAAGACGATGTAAGAATTATTATTATAATTATGCAGGAATCTCTTTAGCTTTAATATTACAAGTCCACACTTAAAATTCCGTTGCTCTTCCAACTGCACAGATAGAACACTGACTATAGCTACTAGGAGAATTATATTCATATGCTGAATTACAAAGAACCTAAAGACAGAAGAGATTAAAAGCTTACTGTATGACTACTTAATGTTAAAAAAGATGAAAATTAAAATAATAATAAAAAATTGTAATACTTAAACAAGAAAGGATAGACTACTCTTCGTTTAGAGGTTCTTGTGCCAAACAAATATGTTACTGAATTTCCTAATTCTGATGCAAAAAGTGGAGAATTTTCTTCCTGTACCAATATGCAGTAAGAAGAAAAGGTCTCTCCTGTTGATGTCTCCTGGTGAAAATGAAGAATTAGTGCCCTCAGAGACCGCAAAGGATCCTGATGAGAACTCACTGGACAAGAGGAAAAGGAAGAACTGAAATTGATCAGCTGGGTTTATTTAAATGACAGCTACAAGTTTGCTGGGAATTTAATGAAATAAATATAATGAAGCTTTCACAGAAAGCAGCTGAGCTTTCCATGACAGGCAAAGGATTCATTTCAATATCAACTGCCTATTTTCTTTTTTCATGATCATGTGAATCCAGGCAAGCTCTCAGTACATGAATCATCAAATCTAAAATAGAAACTGTAGAAAAGGGAAATAAAGTCACTATAACCAGCAAATGAGCTAAAGGTAGAAGTGCATATTCCAACTACAACTGTATAAACTACTGTTCAATTTACTTCAGGGAAGTTCTTGATAACTTCTATGTCACAGATCTTCATAGTCTTTAAGTTGTTTCCAAACATATCCTATATCTTTCCTTATATTTGATTATGCTTATATTAAACCTTGCAAAGAGAACATTTTCCACAGCTAGCTACCTATATACTTTTGTTCTTGGAACTAATGACCTATCATTAAAAAGAACTAATTATTTGGTTTAATATTATTTTGATGGGAACAAAGGTATTTTTTTTTCCTTTGAAACAGCCACCAAAAAACAAAACTCTCCAAACTTATCACTTATAATTATTAGGACAGAAGGGAACATATTCATTTGAGTTTGAAATCCAAAATGTCAATTTCTATTGCTTGCTTTAGCAATTTTTGAGTTATGGTTAATGTTAACAATCCCCAAATACAGAGCACAGTGAATACTGTCAAATTTTGTGAGTATGGATAAGCTGAAATTCTAACTTCATTATTCATAAGTCAGTAGTTGGAACTTAAACTTGAGACCTTTCGATAAAAGCCTATCTCAGATAAAAACTTGCAGTGAAAACACTAGTTATCTTGCTTCATTTCAGTCCCTGGTTAATTGCTGTTTGGGAAGCAGATAAACAGATTAAGGAACTCTTAAGATACACCAATATACCTAATAATTTGCATCATACTTGCTGTAGTCAGTGACCAGAGTTGCAAACTAAGATGTATGTCTGTGGTCTGTATGGATTTGTCTGTGGTCTTTAAACAAGAAAAAGGTGCAGGCGTAGTGAAGTTTGCAAGCTCTACAGCAGCAAAATTCCTCTCCCACAGAAGCTAAGGGGAATTTTGTTAGGAAGCCCATATGTAACCATTTGCAATGCAGGCTGAAGCCAGGGACAACTACAAGAACAGATCACCACACAACCAAGAATCTAGGAGGTCTGCTGAACAGGGCCCCCTGGAAAAATAAATGTCCTTCTGTTTGACAGTTTGGAGGCTGTTAGGATACTCATTGAGAAAGAGAAAAGTAATTTTTAACTTCAGCTGAGCAGCTTTTGGTTAGACCTTTTAATGCAGGAATTTAATATTTTCTTCAGAGAACAGAAAGAAATTTTGAAAGTGTTGTGCTTCAGAACAAATATAAAAAGAGACTATTTTCAGAAATTTCAGCCTAAGGGCAGAAAACTAAACCACCTACGCAAGGAGGTTTATTTTCCTGAACAACACTTAGTGAAATAAGTGAAAATATTCCCACAATAGTAGTTTTCACTGATTGCTATCTGCCATCCACTTCCCAATTTCAGATATTAACCAGATGCTTTTTCATCTGATAACTAATCCTGAGAATTCACCTCAAGACTTATGAATTACAAAAAGGTTAACTGATTTCTAGCAAGATCAGAGTAAGTTTCAAGACATCTACTGGAAATGTAGCGCTTTCTGCCATTTCCTCACAAAGTATTTCAACGCAGAACAGACTTCCAGTGAGCAATGTTCCAGACAGCTCAGAAACGTTTCTGGATGAACAAAAGTAGAGAGAGAAACTGAAAACAAGCTTGCTAAAAAGAGGGAGAGGGAGAATGATTTTTCAGAAGGTGGGCAATGGATGTTGCGTCCAGAACCAAACCCTACAGAAGCAGAGATATCGGAAGAACAGGAAGTGGTCCTAGACAGGCAAATGCTGAAGCCTAGAAGTTTACTACTGCAAAGTCAGCATATTTGGACCCACCGTTTCAAGAGCTAATCAAATTGCCAGTGAATTTGAATGAAGAATGACTCAAAGAATCGAGTATCTTGTATTTTATAGAACTGGGTATAGTGGTATTTCTGCCAGCTGTCTGAATAGCATTAGTATCTGAACACAATGGCTTTAATGCAGTATGCACTAGCAAAGAAGTCAAACACTGCTTGGATCTCTGGCACTTTTCATCTGTTCTGATATGTCTCCATGCAATTAATCTTGGCCACTGCCAAAAAATATTATAAATTATTCACTAGCCAATCTGTCTATAGTAATTACTTTTTCCCCAGTGGGACAAGTATTAGAATCTACTACGTGCATTAGATAATACCCAGAATTCTGGTAGAGAAAAGCCTGTAAAAAGCCTTGGAAGATTTGACTTTCATCTAGTTTTGGAAATAGTAAGAAAAAGAATACTCATCATGAAACCCTTGAAAGAGTGATTGGTGTTCCTTCTAGCCCATATATATGCTAAGAGGCATAAGCTGGTGTCTCTGCAGCAGAACTACAAATACCAGCTCAATTCATTCTGCTAATATATCCCTCATGGCTTTATCCAGAAAGCTTTGTCTATTTCCATAGCCAAATTATTAGGTATATGTTTTTATTATTAATAATATACCAACTGATAAGTTATCATGCTGCTAATACTGTATCAGCAGTATCAATTGCAAGGTCACGCAGCCTTTTACGAACTGAAGTATGAAAGATAACCAATGTAATCTGAAATATTCATTGTCATTAGAGGTAACGTGAATAAACTAACAGCATTTTGGGGACAAAAACACTTTTGCAAGGGGAAAGGAGGCCCTGACTGGGAGAGAAAGGGGAGGAGAGAATGTGGAAAAACCAGATAAGCTATTAAATACAAAAATTCTTTTACAGCCTTGAAGGTTTTATCCGCCTAAGTTTGACTAAACTCAAGGTCACGGGGGTAGGATGGGAACAGTTAAGGAGTATAACATATAACCTTTTTCCTACAAACCTTCCTTTGTTTATACTTCTGTACATCATGACTGTAAAACTACTACTGCCTGGACCTTGTACTTTGTATTCCACAATTACTAGACCAGCTACTGACAGATGAAATGCATTTAATTTTATTTTATTAAATGCATTTAATTTTATGTTACTGAAGAATTATGTCAAACATGATGCTGAAAGATTGAAGCTGAACCAGTATGCTTGCAGAAGTATCTCAAAATATGAAACAGTAAGTAATGGATAGTAACAAGCATTAAATACAAAGCTAGAAAAGAACTGAAAAATATGGTACACTAACAAATCAGTGGATGTCCTAGGAGCAGGAGGAGGAGAAGAAAAAGGAGCAGGAAGAAAAGTAAGAGAAAAGTGATTGGAAAAAGATGCTAGAAAAAAAATCTTAAACTCTTTGCAAAACGCTTGACAAAGACAATAATTATTAGGAAGAAACTGTGGTAAAAAACAGGAATTTTTTTGTTATCAGAAGTTAAAACTTGTACTAAGAGACAAAACAGGTTTTCCTGAATCACTGAAGTTATTATGCCGAAATTTTTTAATTTTTTCCAAACAATGCCTTTAGTTAATCCAGGTGGAAACAGTTCTAATTCATCAAAAATTCTGTTTCAATAAGTAATAAAAAAAATAAAAATACTCTGAAAAAATTGTTTCCATTAAGTTCTTGATCAGCTCTGCTTTTGCATTAAAAAGAAAATTTAATCTCTGCACCTCTGTTTTTTTGCAGGTATGGTAGAAATAAAGGTAACAGATATTAACAGAGTTGACCACTTAGTTAACCATATGACTGGATGTGCCAAGTACTTGGAAGTTAATCTTAGAATACTTAGAAATTAATCATACCCCAAATTAAATTTCTTCCTAAAAGCTCTTTGGACAGTAGCAGCATCCACCACAGTTCAGAGGAAATTTCAAATTCTACTTACCTTTTTAAGCATCAGTTTTTACAATTCTCTCTAGAGATGGTCAAAATTACTTGCCACAGAGGTAGATTTATAACATTACTTAAAATTTCACTACTTTCCATCAGTGTTAATGCCACCATAAAGCATTTGAAAGATGACAAATACTATGACAGCAGAAAGCTCAAGAAAGTCACTGGCTGACACAGTCTCAGAACGGGGCTCATTTAATGGAAGCGTATTTAGCATTTTGCATTGTTCCGTCTTTTTTTTTTTTTTTTTTTTTAGTATCACATTCCAAATACTTATTTGTGAAAAAATTTTACATATATCTCGAAGTTCTGTGAATACTTAATGATCTCTCTTTGATATAACAATTCCTTATTTCATACACAGATATTTCTTGGAATATACGACTTCAATAAGGTTGGAACATTAGTTTGTTGCTGAACAAACAGTTGCAGTTATCGCTTTACAACAGTTATGATAATTTAGCTCTTGCGGTGGTGGCGGTGGGGGGGAGAGGTGAAAGGACAACATCAATGCTTGCTCAATAGGAAAGACCAGAATCACTGGAGAAAGAAATGTAAAAATACGTATAGTATTCACGTGCTATACTTTTCAGAGGAAATTAAATTAAAAACAAGGGATGAGAAAGGAAAGTTTCTCCAGGAAAATATTACACTTAACTTCTTAGACTGTAACGGTTATTCCATCTCTCAGTTGAATGACTGACTGAGCATGCTCATTCCCTTGAGTGAGCAGTTCTTTGAAATGATTAATATTAGCTCTTAATGCAGGGATGAGTACAGTTAGTAATGGCCTCAGAAATAAGTTGTCTACAGATACTATACTTTTTTCCTCCTTTGTATAAAAACAAAGTGGTTTCAGTTGTACTTTTTTATATATATGTATATATACACACACAGACACACAATGTAGGCATCACATAAAAATTACGCACATACACCATCAACATATATAAACATAAAATATGCAAAAGAAGGATTTATAAGCTGAAAACTATTAACAGTATTAACAAAAATATAATGGTTATGTACTGTGTCACATCAAAGCACTAAGTCAATCTTTCATTTCTGATAGGGGCCAAAGTCGTTTATGGAAAAATACAGAGCAAATCCAGTAATAACACTTTCCTCAAATATTTTCCCACGCTCGAACATGTATATGGACATATATTCATTTACATTAAATGAATATATGGATCACAGCAAAGATCCCTATGGAATCCCACTGGTGATTTCACTCCAATGAAAAATTTTTTTTTATTAAAAAGAAGTGTGTGCTCGGATATATACATAACTTACATATGTACACTCCCCCACACATGTGGGAATCATCATTTCATGTCCAATTGCACCAAGTGTTCCAGCTTCAGTTGGCTTACCTCCCATAATTTTAGATTGACAGTTGATAAATTCTGGTTTCTTGTCTGTAAGGTACCGCTGACAAGTGTGATGAAGAACCTGAAAGAACGTGCATTTTTCTGAGGCTGTGCTTGCTACCCATTGGT
The DNA here is from genome assembly GCF_040807025.1 of Struthio camelus. NCBI lineage: Eukaryota > Metazoa > Chordata > Aves > Struthioniformes > Struthionidae > Struthio > Struthio camelus. The sequence goes on from NC_090946.1 coordinate 50,861,901, forward strand.
CAAAAGCATTTTCAAACAGTAAATCAAATTCTGGGGAATCCTAGAAGGAAAAAATAAAACAAAACAAAAACAATCATTCTAGTGTTAGAAACAATTTGAAGAAAAATGTAGAACTATCATTTTTTTTATAAAGCAATTATGTTGAAAAAATAGAGACATCACAAAGTTGAAGATCATCCTGGAATTATTTTTCCCCTGCAGATTTTTTGATAGAAATAAACAGGCAAGAAAATTCTTGTTTTTGTCATGGATTTTTTTTTTTTTTTTTTAAATGAGAAATATTCATCTCCGGGGGAAGGAAAAAAAAGAGAAAGAAACCTGAAACTGATAACAGGAATATTTCAGATAAAAAAGTTAAAAGTTGGAATCGCATAAGAACTCATTAGCTACAGATATACAGGATTTTCTTTTCACCATGGAGAAGTCTCTTAGCATAGAATCCACTTCCATGCTATGTTATAGGAGGTGTGGTTCTGCTCTGGTTATTCATGCAAAGAAGAAAAACAGCTAGCAAGTCCCAGATATTGTAAGAACTGATAAGTGAAACTCAAGATCTTGTATATGTCTCAAGACAACATGAACAAAAAATTAGTTCCAGAACAAAGTAAACCCTGGCTCTGTACCCTGCATCAACGGCCAAAAGAAACAGACACTATGCAAGCAGTATTGCTATATGTTTAGCACTATCCGCTAGATAGCACTTTGTAATCTAACTAGTAAATACCATTTTGAGTCAACAACACTAAGAATAACAGGAAGACAAGTTTGGTAGGAACTTGTCTAAGCTGAAGTATTTAAAAGTATTTTCAACCTGAAAGTATCCCAAGCTGTTGCTTACAGAGCTACCTAGCAGATGGTGGGAAGGGGTATAAAACTCATATCCCTCATCTGTGTTCTTTTTCTTGTTCTCATTGTCCTTGTACCCAGAGCAAAGATAATTCCACTCCCTACATTTCATATGACAGTAGCAAAGAGCTTCTTCTTTGTTAACAACACTGCACTGGGCAGTAACAGAATTTAGCGCGCCATCACTAAAGGGCTGAGGCAGCTGATCAGACCACAGCTTTGAACAAACCGAGGCGGCCAGCCACAAGCACGTTTTGCTGTGCAATGAACACATTAAGTCACTTTTTGATCACACAGTGTGAGTCACATTCATAACTTCTAATTTGACTGTTTTACTACTGTTAAGCTTACTATATGTTAGCACCACTGTGTGTTGAGAGATTTCACGTTACAGAAATGCTCGAGGTAAAAATTCTAGAGGGATTTCCAAATCTACTTAGCGCATATTTTGTTCTTAAATCAGTGTTCCTGTGCTGTTAGGCCCTTAGCAGAATCAGATAAGAAATACAGAAGGATCTGAGGAGAGGACTGTCCCCAAAAGAGGCAAGTTTTATTCTGTCCCACAAACTTGAATCTCAGAAACCTCCTCCACAGTAGAGCTTACTGCTCTGTCTTACAACACAGCTCCAAATCAAAATGGAGCCCAAGAGGCTTACAACTGAGGATAGGGCAAACAAAGCTCTTATTTTTATGTTTAGGAAGAGGAAAGAGAATGGTAAGAAAAGGTAGGAAAGACAGGAAGAGAAAAGGAGGAAGTATCTGATAAGCTTGCCTTCTCTGTTTTTTTCCACTGAAGTATACTTTGCATATTCCATAGACTTCTTTCTTTTTGGAAAATTTGCACTTAAACCTGTATATTATATTTCCAGCTGCCTTGTGAACAGTGAAAGGCTGCCTGATTCATAAATCAATTATAAAAGAGCTCAGTTGTCATGTTCTAGAACTGCTCAGCCTACTCACCCGATTAGGGTCGATACCATTGACCTGGCGAAGCTGCTCGAGCATCCACTGCGTTCTCTTGACAAAGGACGTGGAACCTTCAAACTGTTTGACCTTCGTAATAGATGCTTGAGCCGGTTTCTTGTTTGTCACTGAACACAAAAGAAAACAAAGAACATACAACTGAAATGGGCTTGGTCTTTCAAAAGTATGGCGTTTAGTTCACTTATCAGTAGCTGGTTTTATGGTGTATTTTCTACACTGTCCCACTAGTTCAGCCACGAAAGCAAACATATACCACTGTCTCTGACTGTAGAACACATCCTCTTTCCCGGATAACATGGTAAAAAGCAAATTCATCCTTGTCAGAACGGTGGTACTACGCCAAACAAGCATTATAATACTCAAAAATAGACATATTTCAGCCATTATCAGGTTTAAGTGGTCAACAGCTTGTAAAACTGAACTAAAACTAAGATCTTTCCAGTTGATTTTTCATGAGCGCTTCACTATACTCTTTTTTTCCACACTAATTATTTGCAGTGGGTTCTCATACCCAGCGTCTTATTCATTTCTTCTTTACTTGAACTTGCAGAGAAGAGAATCAACATGACTGTACAACTCCACATCAAACTGCATATGTGCAATGTCCACATAGGTGCTCATTTTTCTACTATAGCTTGGACTGACTTCTATGGTGGCAATTGATTCATAAAACTACAGCTTACTCCAGTCTTTTCGTAACGTCACATGTAGCTCACGTTCATATGATAACGTCAACATCGCTGATAGTCAGTTCCCAGTTTCTAGTCAACAGGCATAAATATATTGAGGTACTGCATCAAGAAAGAAACCATAAAACTACAGACAATATAGCCCATGGAAAAAAATACTTGCAAGAATGAAGGAACTAAAGATTTCCTTTCTCTTCCCCAAATTTTATGCATCATAAAGACCATAAGCAAGAACAACCTTACTTAAACAAAATAAAGATACTTTTAAATTCACAAATAATAGGAGTAAGTCTTTCAAGATAATTTTAGTCTTGAAAAAAATGCAATATAAAATACCCACAACAGTACTAAACTCAACCTCAGGTTTTCAAAATGTTCTTAAACATTAAAGCTAACTTTTCAACAACAGGAAAAAAGGCTTCCTGTATTAGACTCATTCTCTATACAAAGATATTTCCTTTTCATCGATGTGACTGCACATACGTTTAATCTCCAGATAAGTTTTATAAGCAAAGTCATGCAATGCATACCTTTTCAGTATTTTACTTGAACATGATTTTTCTGTTGCTGTTTAACTCATTTCCAAAATACATTTTCATTTTCAGTGAAGAAATATTTTGTAGAATCACTGCACTGCACAATCTATTAAGGCTGTTGTGCCAATTATTCCTCTCCCTAAAATCCTTTTATCCATGTGACCCTTCCAAATCAGCAGTACTGGGAATGGTCACTCTTCTCTTTGCTTTCAGATGCTGGCTGTTAAAGGAGACTTTTTCAATAACCAAGAGTTTAATAATCAGACTGTGTTTTTTAGTGCACCTAATTTACCCAAAATGATTAGGAAAGCCAACGAGCTAATAGGCTTCCCATTCTGTAGTTAGGTGCTGCATGGGGATGAAAATTTATCATTTCACAGATCAGTGTCTCTGACGTTAAATGTTCTGTGGAATCAAGCAGTAAATGTAGATTAATACATGAAAAGTTCTTTTCATTATCTCAGAATTATACATTTCAGTTCAGTGTGCATCAGTGCATGTAAAAGTCCAAGCTTCTCTCATTTAAAGGAAAACTTAATTTGATATTTACAGTAAATTCATTTCCAAGAAAATTGTAGTAGGCCAAGAATCATATTTTAACACGCTACATGGTAGATAGCGGCTTTAAAGAAATTACCTCAGAATAGAAAGCACAGTTGGACTCAATATGTTAGCCAGTTTACTGACGAAAATATAATACGCACGTTGCCAGAAATGTCTTAATCAGCAGCAGAAACATTGTGAATCAATTTGTTGTAGTATCTGATTCCATATTGCATGTCAAACGCTACAAAAGGGAGGAAATTAATGTTATATCTGAAAGTTGACAGTAAAATTAGATTAGAACTAGTATTGAAATGAGAACAGTATTAAAGAGTCATTGACTGCCCAATACCCTAAAAACTCTGAAATACAAGGCAATATCCTTCTTTGAGGGTTCAGTGACTTAAAACAGTACTGGAGTATTTTTCTGGAGGGAAACAGTTTACTTCTACAACAAAGGTGCAAAAAGCCAAACCTACCAATTTCGAACAAGCAGAGGTAGACAGACAGTAATTTTATCTATGCTTTACTAGTAGTGTACACAGGTCCTGCTTGTATTGCAAATTTACACACCACTGAGTGGGAAACAAATTCAAAGTTACACAAGTAGACCACAAAGTTATGTCACTGCCTTCCCTAAGTTCATGGTTTCTAATACATGCTTGCAGCCTTTTTCTCAACCTCAACAGCAATTTTAGCAGATTCTGCAGCATCCCATTGTCAGTAACATATATTTCTACAAAATAATAATAATAATTAAAAAAAGCAATCTTTAACAGTTGCTCAAGTTTAAGTTCTGTGATTTACTCCCTTGTTCTGAAAATCTGTCAATATTCCACTGTTGAACGAGCTACGTATTAAAACAAAATTTGTGCACACTAAACACGTGCCACACTAGAACTAGAACTAATAACTTCGCAAAACAATGCATTCAAAACCAGGAAGCACTACATGGAAGCACTTACATGATGACATGTTTTTTTCCATAGGACCGCTTGCCTTTTTGTAATGTAAAGAATGGATAATCAGTTAATGAGATGCACAGCCCTAACTATTTATAGCAAACTTTTCACTGCTCTGAATACGTGTGTTTCTTAGGCTTCTATATGGCACACATTTGTAGTGCTATTGAAAACAGGGGTTATAATTATTTTGAGGTGAAAATATTGAATTTTACAGATTGGGTAGCGAGGCACAGAATGATTAATCTCAAAATCTCCATAACTTTTGTTTGGCTGATTTGATGCATCCAAAATTAACTATTTATATTTCTCTATATAGTAATTCTTGTGATCAATGAACAGCAACTTTGTTTGCAGCTGGACAAATGAAGAGCACACCAAGTGCCTTAAGTGAGGAAGCTCAGGAGTATTCCCCTTAGTATTCAACTATAAAAACCTTTTGATTAGATAACTGGTTCAATATCACCCATCACACAGTAAGTCTAGGAGAGGCAGAATCCTACTCTCCAAAACAACTTATAATTGTCTTGAATATCTTGGTCATCATTTTAGAAATTCATTTCAAGTTGTTGATATGATCCTCTTGGAATGCTGACCCTTTAGGTCTCACATCCATGAATTACTGCATGCAGCCAAACAGATCTAGATGCAGTTCATCTTTTGCGTCTTAGTAGTTAAGAAAAAAAATAACCTGGAATTTCTAGAACATTCAAAATCAACCACCCACAAAATCATCAAATATGCTTTAAAACATTCATTTAGTCCATGACAGCTTGACAGTGGTATGGCAGTCATTACAACTTTGCACAGACCCTCTGGCAGCTGGGAACAGCATCCTCACTAGCTGCTCATTATGTTGCTCTGCAAACTAGAGCATTTCCACACAAGGCACTGAGTGGGCGTTAACCTGCAAATATGCAAAAAGTCGTTTCTTAAATCAGAACAAAATTGGAAGCAGTTACATGCTCCTAGCCATGCTCCCTCTCTGAGAAGTTATATTTATGCTTTCGCCAAAATCTTTCCCAATCATTATCTACCTTAATAAAACACATGGGAAAAAATTATGCTTCAATGTCAAGGGTTACTTTTGGTAACAGAATTTAACCTTATGCCTTCAAAACAGGAAGTTGCAATAGTGTGGATAAAGTACATGCAATCAGAATCCAGTAACAGATGGCAGGTCCATACAGTACTTCCGCATGTCATCAGACACAAATAAATTAGTTTTTTTCTTTTCAATTTTTTCTTTTTTCCTCTTTCCGTTTTTTTTTTTTTTTTTTTTTTAAAAGAACACACATTATTGGTAAAGGAAGAAGAAATTTTTTGAGAACTACAATTCATGACAAAATACTTTGTGGCTTTTTTTTTTTTAAACTAGATTAAATTATAAACAAAAAGCATAGAGCAAGAAACAGCATTATTTCTTCTGAGACTTAAGGCATTACTAACTACTCTGCATCCTAAGTTACAGGATAGAAGTAAGTCATAGCATTAAATTTCAAGAAGGTTGTTAAAGTTTGAGGCATGTATTTAAGTTAAATATTGTTTCAAAAGCGCAAATCAGAGGAGAAATATCCAGATGTGAATTAGCTTTAGAGCATGTTGTGACAAAGTCAAACTACTATTCTTATAATCTGGAACATGTCGAACCAAATGTATCTGAATTTCAGGCCTAGCTAAAATTCTAGATCATAAGCTGGACTGTAGTACCTCACGGATGATTTGAATCTTAAGCAGTAACTCCACACAACTCTTCACACAGAAAGCTGAAGGATACAAAAGTCATGGTCCAACTTCATCTCATCTGCAGTCCATCCATATGCATATATATAAATATGTACGTGTATGTATGCATGGGTTTTTTTTTTTTCCCGGCTTCTACAGTATCTTTAACTACCTCATACCAAAATAACCAAACAATGAAAAAAGCTCCTTAAACACTATCCAAAAGCATCTGGCTTTGAGAACTAGCCAGAAAGTTCAAAACTACTGCATTATGAACTCTTCTTTACTGGATGAGATTTGAAATACATATTTAAGAGTCAAGATCCGCGTTTGATGTCCTGATTCTGGATTTCTGTGTTTAAATTAAGATCTGTGTATTTAATCAAAGGAAGGACATCCAAAACTAAAGATGTGTCTTTTTTGCTTAAAATACACTAAGTGAAGCAGTCTACCGAATATTGAAGCTTAACAGCAAGCTGCTCTGAACTCTAAAACTCTTTAGGTAATCAGAAATTTTGTGACAAATGGCTTGATTGCCTCACAAAATTTCTAGTCATATTGCTGTGTATTTATAAACTGATGAATGATTGAAATAACCACTAAAAAGGAGAAACTCAAGTTCAAAGTCTTGAAGCAGTCAAAGAAAGTGATTGAGAAAACTGCTCATATTATAATAGGAATTTTTGTATCTGCACAAGCACTCTATAGTTCTTAAAGATTAAGTAGCCTAAATGTTTGTTGCTGTTTTATCATTAGTTCTTCAGAAAAAAAGGAACTAGTCCAAATGAAGTGAGATCTCACAAGAATTACTTTCATTTGTGAATGGACAGACTGAGCTTCACTTTTGGGTGGGTTTGCAGAGGCTGCTGAACACACTAGCTAGCTGTGTAGTTCAGCTCAATAATATTCACCAATTTAATGCTAGGTCAGCATAATCTAGCTGCATGTAACAATCTGTACAAAAGCATGGATGTCCATCACTTAACTCACAAATAATGATGCAAAGTAAGTAAAATTGTTTGTTAATAACCAATAATGGGGGGAAAAAAAAAATCTTAAAACACACAGTCACCAAGACAGTCTAAGGCCTTTTAGAAATCTCTTTGACCAAGAAAAAGTTGAACGCCTCAACACCATAGTGTGATTTGATTTCATGGTTCCTGTATCTAGAATTTAATCATTCCTACATTCCTGTAGAAACGTTGCTCTAAAGCAAACTTAAAGTTTCACAGTGAGACTCTAAGTCTGAAAATAGGTAGAAGTTTTCTAGATAGATTTTGATTTGCAGTAAAAATAAAATTAGAAATGCAGCATATCTTTATTGAACATATTAAATATCTCATACAGTTTTTATTTTGGAACGGACAATATGGTGATTGTATTAGCAGTTTTGGTGGAAATGCATTTTTTTCAAGCCAGTTGTCAAAGAATAAAAGAAGGTTCTGAACAGATTGTGAAAGAGAGAATTACTCCTCCATACTTTTCAACTCTTCAGGGTTACATATCCAAAACCTGTCTTTTCCCTCCAGAGTTATGTTTGTGCAACCAAATCTAATTCTAATTCAGCTAGATCCTTCACTCTCAGCCACCAGGGAAACAAACCATATTTCACAAACTTCCAAAACCTCATTGACTAAAATTCTGACATTCACATACAGAATTTTAACAAGCTATAGTTACCAATTAGTCTGAGAAGCTATAGTTTCTGACCTTCAAAAAAAAAAAGAAAGTGACCTTGTTTTACTGTCCAAATGCTACTCAATTCTATACCACTTCTGGGTTGCAGACTCAGAGAACAACATAAGAACAACTTACCTTGTTTCAGGAAATAAAGTTTAAAGAAATCCAAGACAGATTTATTTCTTGTAAATATCATAAAGTACAAAGTCTTAAAGACGAGAAGACACCACCAATAAGATTTCTATAAGGATTCACCTCCATCTGCAATTCTCACCTACCTCATCCCAATGTATCCCAAAGCAGAAGTCCAAAAATATTTCTTTCCATTCCCCTAAAATGAAGGGCTCTTATCTTTTTGTCACAAGAAAAATCTTATTACAATTTTCCCCAAATTTAAAACCTTAATCTCCCTCTTCTCTTCCCCAAGTGAGGAAATGGGGACTAGTCGGCGAAAGCAGTACTAAGCTACACGTCCCTCAACTCTTATGATGGTAGAAGCTTCTTATTATTGCTGTTCTCCTATGTTCCTAGGTAGTTTGACCTAGAGATCAGGCCACATTGCTCTGTAATGGTCCTAACAAAACAGAGTATGGTCCTGGAAAGCAGCTTCCCAAACTTCCCAAAGCAGTTTTCCAACAATCAGACAAAGCAAGCTGAGAATAAGTGAGGTAGAGCAAGCTGGGGCATTGTAATCTATTTAGTTATTAAAGAATAAGGACCAGAACCATGAAACTGTTCTGATACACAACGTGGAGTTCAGAAAAAAATATTCCCAGTTTGCTTTACACAGTGGTTGCGAGTTTCACTGTGCGTAAGCTCCAGCTTTGAGTTTGAGCACCAAAATTCATACTAGTTCATATTTTAATCACAGCAGCTTTAACTAAATCCTGACTTAACTCTTTAAGAACTTCAGAGCCTTACCACTGTGGTTCTCCAGCTGCTACCTCCTGCAGCCTTAAGGCTCACGGTGATTCTTAAACCTCTGCTATCTAATACAAAGAGAAACTCTGAGAAGATAGAGCTAATAAAAACCCAGATACTGCCACTTCCCATTTCAATTTTAGGTATAGGAAAATCAGACATATTCACAGTGGAAGACAGCCAGCCCCACTTAAGAACTACGTGCAGCACTGCTGCCCACTTTTCTCTCTCTCTTTTGGGGAGAGAGGAGGGGAGTAACTCATATTTGCATCCTGTTTCTTGAGAAAGCAGCTTCTCTGGGGAAAAGGCTCCATCTAATAAGAGAATGTGGGAAGGAGGAAGAGGATCCTGAGTAAGATATTCGAATGGCTAATAACAAGATATTAAGAGAATGAGGAGAAAAATTACCCAGAGTCTTCGGTACTTTCCACATTTTCAGGCTTTCTCTAGCTCTCCATCACTCCACTAGTGGTCTGTAAGTCCCTACTACACTTGATATCGGTATTATTCTTGACCTGGATGCCACAAAATTCAAAGTTTACCTTTTACTAAAATCTGTATTGCAAACACCACTGGAATGAAACTTGTGTTCTTGGTCTTGCTTTCCCATGAAAGTCCTGCCCTTTCATGACTTAAACCTTTCGCTTTACTCCTTTCTGTTCAAAAAGGTGAGCTGGGTGAGACTTTAACCATCACTGAAAATAAACAAAAGCAGCTACAATTTGTAGTTTTAAAGACTGACATTCCACTGAAGGGTTCCCAAGAGCGGCTAATAAATCTAGGCATGGCTTCTCCTTCCATACTGCGTTTCCTCATTTTGCCTTTTTTTCCCCCCTCTTCTCCTGTATGTTTTTTTTTTAAATTTAATTGCCAATAATTATATGCTAACAATAGTTCCTGCCTCTCTTAACTAGCATTTTACTTTTTCCACTATCAAATGGTCAGATATTACAATCTCTAATGCCACCAAAAAGATCAGTCAAATGTTGTTCCTCACTCTCTTATTCCCTAAATGCAGTAGGACACTTCTGCGTTTAAATGGAAAAACTAAAGTGTTATTGCCAAAACAAAACCTTGCCTTGCATATATTGTTTTAATTGTTAATCCTTTTTAAATTTTTTTTTTTGTAATTGATAACCTAGCTGCCCCTACCTATGCAGCTAAAAAAAAAGGTCTTCTCAGTTTAACTAATTCTGTAGTCTTACCACTTTTGACACTCCTGTAGGCTAACTGAAAAAAAAAAAGCACAACTGCTCTGTCTTGTATAGGTCTCGCTGGGCAATACTTGAAATCCACTGCTCCTTCTAATTTTTTTCTTAACTACTGCTGAATTCTCCATTCTCTCCGACCAAATAATTCCTACTCTGTTAATTACTAAAAATGCACCAAATCAGTTTCCTCTTAAAAGAGGACCATCATCGTGCAGCACAGAAGGAAGTCAGCAGTTTTCAATCAGGCTCAGGTGACAGAATTATGTCAACCTCAGTGCCACTAAACCCTTATTTTTCATTTTTAAGCATCATTAAATCTGTATTCCCATTTTAAACAAGAAACATGGGGTGGTCACGTTTCCCACATGACCACAAAGGTCAACAAGTCTTCAAAATTAGCTTTTTCACAGGTCTTAATATCAGTATTTGTAAAACTACAGCAAAGATTTTTAGCATGTCATGGAGATGAAGTAAGTGTATGACAGAACTGCCTATATTCTAAATAAAGTTCTACCCATTTAAGAACCTTAGCTCTAAAATCTGAGCTTATTTAGATTCTTCCTCTGTTCCAGTTACTTCCTGAATATTCTGTCTCTTAGTTTCCCTTAGTAAAATGGGAGAACACTATCTGTCACCCTCACTAGCTTATTTATATGTATACGTGCATACAGAGATAAAGTACTAAGATATAATAGCTGTGAAGCAGGTAAGGACAACAAAGCTTGCAGTAGCAGGCACCTTTCACCATCAGCATGGCGGGAGGGGACATCTACGACTGTGGTCTGAAAGTAAGTACAAATTATTTCCAGTGAAGTCTGTCAGTTTTATCCCTCTGCTAACCAGAAAACCCCCTTGATGCTAACTATTGAGTTGTTTTAGATAGCATTCTCCATCAGCACAAGATATGAACAAATGAAGAAGTGTGATGCAACATTAAATGCAAAGAACAAAAATAGCAATGCCTGCAAATGAACTGACTTCTAAATCAGATGCAGAAGACCTTCAGCATTCTGCCTCTTTTGTGGAGACATCTGTCTATGGGGAGAACTTAGAGAATGAAAGATTTTGAACTTGCCTGCGAGAAGTTTGGCACATATACATACATATAACCAAACAGATGCATATGCATTCATATAACCTAGAAGAAAAGCATTTTTGCCAGAGTTAGAAGAAAAGCACTGTTAACAAAGTTCAGACTTCTCACATTAGCCATAAATGGCTACATAAAGTTACATCATATTAACATTTATTCGTCTGCTGAGAACATGACAATTAAATACAGCAATATTAAATAAAAATTAATATATAATTTAATATCAATTTAATAATAAATTTAGGAGATCATTTTGCATAATAGTATTTGTATAATATTTAAACAGATTATGCAAACCTATTAGAAAACACTTTGAAAATGGCACATCATTGTATTCCCTGCATGACTACGTATGAACTGTACAATGCTACGGGACAGCAACACAGAATTACACTTTCTGATAAATTTTTCAGTGTGTGTTTGTTATAATATACTTTTACACTTAAATTTCTAAGTTTAGCAACCTATATTTACCTGTTTCTTCATCTTTTTAAAATCTGTAGCATCCCCAGCATTTTCTGAAGAAAGATGACACTATGATAGAGCAAAGGAGTTTTTTTGGAAATAATTTTTTTTGTGGCTAAAAATAGTCTATGAACCTCTCCTCCCCTTGAACAATCGTTATGCTGTATGCTACGTACGTGCATATACACTAAGAACACCCCCAATACAATCTTTATTTCACTGCAATGTAGTTTTTTGCTTTTGCATATATATTTACACAACAACCTAATTAGAATAGTTGTTATAGTGGAGTGACAAATTTTGGCTAACAGCTCAACTTATTTTGTTTGTAAACTTGCAAAAAACCCTTTCAGAAATACATCTTAAACATACACTTAAGTTACTACAATGGCTTTGAATATTCACTGCAATATATCTATTTTTAGAAGTAGCTTTCCCTTTTAATTTTTTTTAATTTATTAAATTGCACCCTCGTACAGGGAGGTGTGAACTAAAGAGTCAGCTACTACGTAACAGCAGAGTGTTCTTAAACCAACGAATTTCCTGTCCCCATCCTAGATTCTTCTTCCACAGGGTTCTCAGAATTTGCAGGCTTGATTCACAAATTAGATGTTGAAATAAAACATTTTAATATTGTATCAAGCGGTAAAATACTTTCCCAATATTCTGGAGGTCTGTCACATTAGTCCTTCTTCCACAGTTGTGAGCATAATTCAGCTCTAACCGTAAAGAGGCAAATAGGAATAAAGAGCGTATGTCCACCATCCCCAGCCCTCCCCCATTTCATCATTTTCTGGATCTCCTTGGCTAGCCAGCAATCAAAATTAGGAGAACCAAGGAGATGCATCCTAGAAGGATCCCAGAAAAGAGCTTCATCCCATTTATATAACTCTCAAATGCTTTGCTCCTGCCTTTGATGGTGCTGCTTTCACACCATCAACGAGCAAAAGAGCTGAAAGCAGGCAGAAGCTGCACAAATCCCATCTTCTCCATTTGCCAAATAGGACAAGAGGATGTCAATGACCCTAAATGCACAGAAGTTTAAAATGACACCAAAGATGGTCTCCTTCACTTACTTCAGGCATAATATAGCATTTTGACAGTAATTTGGAAAACGCAAAGAAAAGATTCCAAATACAACAGAGGCAAACTACTTCTAAGGCTAAACTCATATTTTCTTCCCAGAGCCCTTCCCAGCAGTTCGAATAATAGAGAATTTGCATCATCTGTCTGCCTAAATTAGCACCTACTGTATCCCTGGCCATAATAAGGTATGTCAGCCTGACTCTCACTGCTTTCCGGATAAAAAGGTACGACGCCAGAACAAGTATGTGTTTCTCAAGATTTGTTCATACACCATCCACAATACAGTTTTGTTTAAATATTCTTTTTTCTTTCCACAAGTTGTCCTTTATCTACTGAATAGCAAAAGAAAACCCAACAACATTACAAAATCAGTTACTCTGCAAATACAGACTGCTAGGGCATGTAGTACCTTCACAAGAGGAAAAACTAGACAAAGCAGTTTTCACATGCCTTCAAAACAAAAGGATTGTTTTGGCTTACAGTGTCTATGTGAGAACACATAAGTAAAATACTTTCTGTTGTGTAAAACACAATGAAGTGTCATAAACACAGAGTGAGAGCCTGTATGTTTTCCAAACATACCACAGAGTGAAGAACAAACTGCTTTTCACAGGCAGAGTGCCTTCCCTTTCAAAGATTTGCCTCTACTTTTGCATTATCTTCCTTTTTCACAGAATCACTTACGTATATGTCCTGATAAATAGAAACTACAGTCCCTTTAGGCTTATTCAAACACTTTACACCACCTCCGATCATATAAAATCCAGCCACTGCAGTTTCTTTACAGATTCAGTTTTCATTCCTTTAAAATTTTTAAAGCTAGAAAGCTAGAAGCATTACAGTTATAAATTAATAGCTTGTTGAAACTATTCTTCATATATTATAGCAGTTATACTTTAGTTAAGGTATTGATACCAAAGCAACTGTGTTTCATTTTGGCATGGTTATATAAAACAGATGCAGTTAACAGTGGAAAGAAGGGCAGGGTTTGTCTTATAGCCAGGGAGAACGCTTCTGCCCAACTGCAAATATTTGGAAAGGAATCTTGTTAAACACAAATTCACTTCCAGAATGATGACCAAACTTCCAGGTTTTGTTGGAACTGCCTTTTACTATTCCATATTGCAAAGTAGCCAACTTTTAAGCTTTTCCCACCTCCTTTTTCCTGCGTAACAGGTAGTCAACTGCATTTGAAGTCTCTTGAGATATTTCCAGTCAAATACAGCAAATTTGAACGTTCTATAGGTTTTCAACTAAAATCTTGTTGAGAGGAACAGGATGGTGCTCAAGCAGATCTTGCAAGGCACTGCAGCTGCAGAAGAATAAATCAGGTATTCAGGGAGGTCCCAGGGAGGAGGGGTGACCTCCTCAGAGCCCAGTGATCAAAGTCATCATCAGGGACCTCTCAGCCAGCACAGAACTCCTGCTGATCCATGGCTACAGCACATTGCATTAGCATTTCATCTTAGCCTGGCATGCCAGCACCTCACCTCATAACTGGGAGGTATTTGGCAACTGAGAATTTTAGCCCACCATAGCATCTGCCCTATCCCAGTGTCCAGCGCAGTAAATTTGAATTACTGTTACTTCAGTCAATTTGGTCTGAAGCAACACTACAAAGCTGAAACTGTAATTTGCTTTCAAGATGCCCATCCAGGCTTACTGAAACTATAGATCATCTAATATTATAGAAAGTACATTCTCTAATATTAAACTATCATTACATAGACTAAATTTCATTTTCACAACTGGCCACACAAGTTTTACATATGAGCCTGGCTCTTACTGTGCCTGCAGTCAGAATCAAATACAAAAATCTTCAGTCCCGTCCCGCCCCCCCCCCCCCCCCCAAAAAAAAAAAAGGTTGCTTCAAATTATTCCCTTTTCTAGCGCCTTGATCACCAAGCTACATATTATTCATTCAGAAATCAAACTCCTGCTTATTTCTCCAGGATAAGACTTGTTAGACCAGGTCACTCTAGTTCAAATAGGATATCTTGCATAAATAGCTCTTGCAGGCATTTATGCACACTTAAGAAAATCCCACTTCAATCTAGTTTAGAAATCAAGGTTCAAGATACAGACCACAGTGAATGTGAGTGGCTTAGGATATTTGTTTTTCTTTATCACATTCTAGTCATTTCAGCACCAGCAACTTCAGTGAATCAGTTAAAATCAACATCAGAAAAGTACTTCTACTCTTAATGAGTGCGATTTGGCAAAATTCCCATACAAGTTAACAGATGTGCATCCGTATGCAGAGAGTACGCTACGAATTACCTCACAAATCCTCTGAAAACAATGTTTGAACTTCACAGGAAGAGTCCTGAGAGGCAGGAAGGGGTTATGGAAAATTAAAGAAGTTCCACTTCATTACTCAATGTCTCACATTAAGAGTACTGTATTAGGAAATAATTAGCTTTCCATATATACATTTGATTAGATAACTTGGCAGTCTTCAGATTCTGGAACAAACTGGCTTGTGACTTTTAATATCCTGTAGTGTAAAAGGAACTGCTGTAACAGAATAAAGTCTTACTGGAGTTTTTTTAAACAGTTATTTACAAAATGGTGCTCTTTCCTTGATTCTGTATTGAATTAATGACCTCAAATATAGTAGACGACCCTCTATTACCCAAGAAAACATTTTTCATACAGCAGATGCAAGAAAGGCTTCTACTACATCTGTTCAGTAAAGAATTCCTAGCTTTTCTTATATATGGGCCTAAGCCAGAAGAGCAGTCCACTTTGCAAATTATTTCCCATTCACATGGCTCTCAAACTTTCAAATGACACAATTCTGCAAAAAACTTCACAATCATATATGGTGTGATAGCATCCCGTTCTTGATATAGACTGATAACTGTTATATTTTGAAGAAACTGGAAAAAAAAAAAAAAAAAGACAGACTCCTGAGGCAAAAGACAGGGGTAATAAAATGAAAGGGCAATCAGGGAAGAGAAACTAGTAAGCAGGCCAATGGCTGCAAATCTATTTTATAATTGTACTTCATTTTTACTGAAGTCAGTTATTTCAATCCTGCCCATTCAACAACAAAAACATCCAGTATCTCAACCTACAAAATACATTGACAGAGTGTATAATCCACAACTTCTATTTACACCGAATACCAGCCGCTCTTGCATCTTATCATTGAATGTGTAACATTTACTATGAAGAGACCTTTTTACATGATGATTTTTTTTAGATGGTCTGACTTATTTTTTGTAAATAACAAAAGTGAAATGCAGCAAGCAATATACATATACTTCAGGTAGCACTTAGCCTGAGATATAAAAGTAGGAAAAATCTCTAAAGTGAGTATACACTGAATATCTAGAACTTGGTTAAAGTGTATAAAAATACAACTGCCACCAATTATTACCACCAGCACTACTACCGTTACTGCCAATAAATCTAGGAGAATGCTTCTGTGACTGTTGTAAATCTGTTACACAAACTCAAAGATTTTAGGTATCAGCGGATCCCCTAACTATCTCCTCCATATCCAGTAGCAGTCCGCGGAGTAACGTACATCTGTTAAGATTTTTGAAATGCAATCATACCCCTAAAATCTTTAAAAAGTTTTAATGCGACAAATCAACTTTAGGCATCGATCCTCTCCAATTTACATAGTAGGCACGATCAAGACGGCTCAGTGGTTAGAACGAAAACCTCTGTAGAAAAGAATATGGTCAAACGTTGCATAGACAGTTCAGCAGATGGCATCGTTGTCACAGCTGCAGCACCCACCATCCTGCCTTCCTTGATTTCAGTCTTCTATCTGCAAACATGGATCTTCAATGCTTGTTCTTGTACCCATTGAATTCATTGGTGAAGTCTTCAACTTTTCAATGGGCATCAAGCATTACAAATGCTTTTGAGATGAGATGCAAAATAAATTGAGATTTTAATCAAACCTTCATAAATATTCCCTACAGTTTTAAGTATCTGAAGAGACACACCATGGTTTCTTGCCAAGATGTTCAGCAATATTTCCAAACTCTATTCAACAACAGCATATCCGTGTGAGAACTCTTTTCTACTTATTTTCATGTTGATCTTGTTTGCAAAGTGCTTTGACACCATGGCATGAACAGTAGTGTCTAAGAAATTTTTAAAATTTAAGTCATAAAACACAGGAAGAGTGATTATGAAAATAAAATGAAATTGAGGACCTCACTAGGCTAACTTTAGAAGCGTTAGAAAATCCATTTACAGAAATAAACAACTTGCTGAACTGAGTGTCCCTACATTCAAGTTGTGCGTTTACCCTCACTATCTTTTCCTTCTATACGTCACTCTCCTGCTCTGTTTTAAATTTGTGTAATGAAGACATTTCTGAAACTGCATTTTTTCTTTCAACTACTGATTTATTGTTGTTACACACTGGCCTTGTTTCACCTCATGAACAAGACACAGATAATTAAAGTAGCTAGAAAATAATTTAGCCATCATCTCTACAGAGGAATACAGGCCTATAATTAGATACTTTGACCATAACAACCCTCATTTACAGATTAACACATCAAAAAGCCCTACCATAATAAACTGAGAAGAACCAAACCGCCTCAGATAACACTGGAAGAAGGAGAATAACAAACACTGAACAGTCATATAATACAGTTTTAAAAATATTGAAAAAATAATCTTAAAGAGAAAAAAAAGCATCTGTTAAAACAGTAAATATAATATATTTTGGCTCCTTGTTTCTTTTTAGACAACAAAAACAAGAAAAAAAAATCTTTCTATTTCAATTCCCCTGTCCCCTGACTCCCTGGCTGCTCATTCCAAATGAATGGATGTGACCAAGCAATCAGTTTTGGAGTTCCTGCTCTTGTTAACACCATGTATATTAAGACAGATTGGATCTTGAGGGAAAGAAATCATTAGCTGCTCAAAATCTACTATACTTCAGGTCAGCAAATTAGATGATATATCTTCCATTGTTAAACTAGAAGTATGTGAAGAGTGAAACAGAAGTATTTCTGGTTTGAAACTAGCCTTCTGCTATTGGTATGGAAGCAAAACAAAAAATCCCTCAAACCATAGCCATAAAGTGTTTGTCAGGTCGTGAGAAAGATATGAAAAACACTACAAGGTCTCCAGTACATCTAATTCTTTTCAAAAAAGTTTGTCTATAGAAAATCTGGAATCAGCCAACACATGCATCCACTTAAAAAATGCACGCTAATTGTAACAGCTAGTGACAATTGCCTTCTTACCAACATACTTTACCTAGTCTTGCCATAAATCCATGCTTTTTTCTGTACAGTCATTGGGGGTAGGATGTTAAAACTGTGATGCTTCCAGTTTAAAGCACTTTGCTTTAAAGAACGCAATTAAATATGCGTCAATTGCTTCTTTTAACTCAAATAATTTTATTTCAACACAAGCCATTGTGCAATTTTGCAATGATACAACTGAAAATTTAACTTAAATGATAATTACAATCTACTCTGTCATTTTCTCATATTTACTATTCTTTAGGAAAAACTTTCATAAAATGGTTCAGAAAGCATCAGTTGTCTCTATTTACCAAAGATCAGTCTACTGTTTTCTACCAGGGAGCCCTCCTATCCTTCAAAGGAGAAGAAAAAAAAAAAAAAAAAAAACTGAAAACAGATTTGTTGCAAAGAGCAGAACATCGAACAGGTTTGACAGAAGAGGAAGAGAAAGAAGGGAAGCGTGGACATCTTTATCAAATAATTTTAACAGGTTTTATTTCTCCAACTTAATGAGACCACAGCAATCAAGGAATGCCATGGATCTCCTCACACAACAATTTTAGCGACCATTCTAACAAATAAAGGGCTATCATGGAGTATTTTTTGGAGAGAGAATATTGTACACAGGTAGGTCTTGTTCTGGTATGGAATTAGAGGACAGTTGAAGCATTCCCGTCAGAGCTTCCATATCCCAGAATATAGATATAGAGTATAAAACTAGCACAATGTAAGCTGAAGATCACCTTCCTAAATTGGAAGCCTGAGCCATGCCTTAAAAACTTTACATAAAAGGCTAATATTCCAAGGTCACACAAAGCAGTGATTGATGAAGATACACTGCTTAAAAGAAGCCTGAGTATTTTACAGATACGTTTCTAAAGGTACATTCCCAGGCTGCTCAACTGAGCAAAAACTGAATGTCTAAAAATCAAAGGTAAGAGATATCACAGTAAAATGAGTAATGTCCAACTACCTACTCTGCTGTTAGAAAGCCAGATACTGCTGTGGGTGGGACTTGGATTTCCGTAGCTTCCTTTCATGAACTCTCTACAGTAAAGTCAGTTACAAAATATATTTTTATAGTGACTGTATTTGTGCTTCCCATCTGTATTAATTATGGGCAGCCCCAGATAACCTGTTTGCAGTTCTCTTGATCAAGGATTTTACTGACTTCGAAGATTACTAGAGGCTTAATTAAATCTACCAGATGAAACACAATAGTATATTAAAATGAATAGCAGGTAAGCAAATAGGTATTCAACCAATTTTGTATTTCCATTTCCTAAAATGTTCACTGAAGTAGGTGATTCCCAGGCAAACACAATTAGAAAGATATCAAAGGGACAAAGTTCACTATTTATTACAACATTTGGGTATATCTAACTGAGCTTCCTTCCTCATTAAGTAATCACATTTACCTTTGTATGCACATCAACATGCAAGACTAAACAATGCAAGTACATGACACCAGCACTTTTTCCTCAGTTTGCATCCTTTTCCATTTAAAGGAAGACTATTGATTTGTGCATTTGCAAATGCATAGCTCCTTACATTCCAGGATTAGTTATTTCTATTTCATAAGCATACTGGACATTCCTTTAAGGCCTTAAACCTTCTTCCCAGTCATGTAGAAGACATGAATAAGCAGAACATATAAAAGTATATTAATTAAATTTGAAGGCAAATTTCAGTTAATCTCTTAACTAGAAGGAATCAGAAAGACTTACCAAGTCCTAACTTGAACTTGTCCAGGGCTATTACTTAACACATGAAATTTGAAGCCAAGAAAACCCCTGAAATAGGATTATGATATAATTGATGATTCATCCTTAATGGAAAAAAAAATGCTGATACACTGCAGACACAGAAATGCCTCACAAAAATCCAGCAGAATCCAGAAATAGCTCTATACATTTTAAAAAGAAAATAAGATCTTAAAAACCTTTGAATAATTTACTAATGATAATATGCAGCATTCATTTCTAATTTGCAGTAACGTTTTTTAGCGTTTACAGTACGTTTCATTTTGTGAAAGCATTTCCTTTTAAAACTACTTTGTATTTAAACAAATGTCTTTTGTAACACTGGCAATTTCCATGCGTTTGTTTTAATCACGAATAAAAATAAGAGAGTCAACTTTATGTATTTATACTTCAGACGTCTTGCTATCAAGACGGCCTTCCAGCTGACAGGTTGTTCACTGAGCTTCTTTTCCTTCTGGACTATTGTGAGGGAAAATACATTCTTTCCATCACACGTCACAACATTAAACAAAAATGACGGTCAATATTCCACACCAAACCCCCAAAACAGTCGCATCAAACTCATTACCACCTTACAGAGCCACCTTATGAGTTCTAACTGAAATAACCTGTTCGCAAGTAATTGCAACAATCACTAGCAATTGTTGCTACTAGGCCATTCAGTTCATAACTGCCGCGACTCGTAAGGAAGGTATAACTGGCGAAACACTAGTGCTTCCTCGAGCAGCGATCCTTCCAACAGAGATGCCGAACAGAGAAGGAAAACTAGCAGACCCAAAGGCTGTGAAATAATTTTTCACAGTGATACATTAAGAAGCCGCAGCTAAAATCACAGATGAACAGCAAAGTGAAAGCACAATAGGAAACAGAGACTGCAGTATGGAAACGCGTCCTGAATGTTTCTTTCCGTGTCCCAGGTCTGTGCTGAAATGGTATTTAACAGGTCTGCACAGATTGCACTACTTTTGTCCATAATTTGTAATGCCAACAGTATAACTACTAAGTATGTACATTCTGATGACCCTCTACCAAAGATCAACTATAATTAAGCCACACACAAAAAAACCCATCAACACACTAAATTAAATAGAAATGCAAAGACCTGTCAGAACTCTCAATACGCTACTTTTATATTTTACACTAGCATTCACCATTTAGCAACCAAATTTAAGGTAAATAAGAGGCATTCAATACCAGCTAAATGCTACAGTGTGCACTTCTTTCATCTGCCAAAGATAATCTTAACAGACTGTCAAGCAGACGTTATTGATATGCCATTTTTTCTAAAAGATTAAAAACAACAACTGATGCTCTTTCTCCCTTTCCACTAACAAAGCGCAGCTACACAAATCCTTCTCTCCATTCACAGGGCAAGGAATTAGTCACAATTTTCAACATTTCTATTATACAGAGACTTAAGATACTAGACCTTGATTTTTAGAGGCTGAATGATGGCACTACGAGATAAATTGGTGAAGCGTGCACCTCAAGAACATCGAAAGATGCTGCTGATATCTGTGTTTTATGAAGTCAGTTGGTCTTCTAAAGGGCCATTAAACATCCCTTCGTAGGACCAGCTGGGCTAAGGATTCAGGTCTTCTCAGTTAAGCTCTACAGTCAGGGAAGGCATGCTAACATCAATACCTGAAAAGTGTGCTAGCACAGATTAGTATTCAAATACAATCTCATTTAAGATTGGTGATCTGTAGCACACTGAATTTAAAAACATACAAACTTTTTCTTGGAAAAATGTGAAATACCCCCAAACTGCTGAACAAAGTACTCCCAAAATTTAGCCCATGCATCTGGTTTACAAGAAAACAAATAAAATGATGATTGTTAAAAGCACAAGCGCTTCAGATTTTTACTGTCTGAACAATAGGATTTTCACCTGTCCAAGTTGATAACTAAAAATTATTTGACTGAAAAACTTTGTCACATGTGTGTTTTCCTTGACCGAATTGGATCAATTTCCTACTTGAAAATAGCCATTAAACGTATAAGTGAATTGGCAGTATACAAAGAATACAATAAAGGAATATCATACAGAGAAAAGACTATTTTTTTAAAGCAATATCAATACAGTCTTCCCAGACAGAATACACTAATATCAGTCTTTGAGGGGAAGGAAAAATGATTATTTTCTTTCGCAATTTGTGTGTAAGAATTATACATTTATATTTATAACCAAATTAAAACCAGATAGAAGAAAAAATAATTGTTTCTCATATCCCGATTGCATTAACCTTTAAAGGTTAAAACTAAAGATTTTTTTAAAGCAAAGAAATGCAACAGTTTGAATATTTTATAAGCAGAAAAAATAGAAGAAAACGGACAGCTGAAGTATAGATTGAAAACTAAGAATTCATCAAATTTTTAAAATAGTTTCCCCATTCTCCAGTCTGTCTATCTAGAAATTTTAATATAAATAGGACACCATAGCTCAAATTTGTGTCACCGGGTAGGCCTCCCTTAACTGGGAGGCATGCTGCGACTGCTGGTATGAGCTGTGAGTGGTCTCAAGATCTGCTGCGTTGGTCAGTGGTTGTAGAGAGGGCACTAGTCCTACTGAAAATAAACTAAAAAGGAGTTACGACCTTTACACTCTGCTATACACGGAGTCACATTTCAGGAGAGGAAAAATACAATGCTACAATAACGCAAAAGAGACCTAAGCTAAGACAGTATCTGGAAGACAAATACCTCCCCAATGCAGGAGAACTATGATAGGATTATTTTAATTGGAAAAAAGTCAACAAAAATCTAGATATGAAAAAAATGCTGCAAAAAAGCAATTTGTATTCCATTAGACACCTCATTATTTTCAGACACTTCGCTTTCTGTAAAGAGAACCAGTACTGTAATGTTGTAATGCCTGGCAGATTTGTTCCTACTGATGTCACAATATATTCATTGCACAGTGCAATTAGAGGGATCTATTTTAGAAAGGATGAACTGCTCATTATGCATCCCTGTACTTAATTCTTCTGACTGAATTATAGCTTCTCTATGGTAACAAATGAGGGGCTGACCAGCATACCATCAGGCAAATTTGGCAACTGGTGAGGTTGTTAAGATCTGACAAAACGCAACAAATTCCAGAAGGATCTCTGAAAGCATATATTTGAAATTATGATCTATAAGTATAACCACTTCTAAACTGATGCAGAGCCTGCAAAACTGGAATCTGTGCAGCTTTCTTGTCTCATGACATTAAATACCAATTTCTATTCAATCCTTCCTATTGCATTTGAGGTAACAGCTTCGGTAACCTGTATCGCACTATATAGGTTAGGAGAATCATCCTAGGAGCACGTTTGATATGGAAAATACACAGTAAGGCCCTGGAAGAATCAAACAAGCCCAGCTCAAAATAACTATCTAGGCTTCATTAAAACAGAAGTTCAATAAATGAGACTACTTCTTGCATGCACAGCAATCCAGCAACATGGCTCAGCACACTCACCGCAACAGTCACGTGAGGAAAAGGATCATTTAAATTGTGTACAGTTTCATACACCTGTTGCAACACTTAGCTATGGTAGGTCCATCTACACTAAGGTAGAGTCAGAAACATGCCAGATAAAATCATATCCCACCAATAGTTACGGAAAGAATACAAGCAGGCCACCATTGAAAAGTAAGCTTCAAATATCAACTTTAACCAGTAAGACTTTTTGTAGAATTTCCTCATAAAGGAGATTAATCCTAACCTTCCCAGGTAGATTAAATTGCCTCACAGCATGAAATTGTTACAATCTTGCCACACTTCAGTGCTGAACTTTGAAAAGGATAATCAAACAGCTTATAACTGAGCCATATTACTTTTTGGAGCATGGATAACATGATTTTACTTTTATCTTTACAGTAGCTTCCCTCTGTCACTAGATGTTTTACATCTACCAATGTTCTAGTTCTCATGCAAGGTACTACTCTTTTTTAAAAATAAAGTTAATTCAGGACTAAGAGAAATCTCCAAACCCCATCTTCAGAAACAAATGGTGAAATTCTGGCTTCCACTGTTATCAGTGACTGCCTTAAGAAGCTCCAGAATGTTTATAATAACATTCAAACTAGACAGAGTGTTTTCCTCTTCTTCCAGAAAAGTTTCTGCTTGTTCAGATTCAATTATGAAGCTTTAGAGAAACTCTTGTTGTACATAGCATCCAAATTTTGTTTCCAAATCAGAAGATTAAAAAAAAATTATAAGACTTTCAAAACATTTGTAATTTCATCATACACTGGAATTACTCTGTCTAAACATTTGGAGTTCCTCCACTGCCACCTGCTATCATTTATACAGTTTAGCATCACAGAATGAACATTGAAACAGACTTCTCAAGGTCATCCAGTCAACCTGCTGCTCAAAGCAGGGCCAACATTAATGTTCAGTGAGCTTGCTGAACTGCAAACCACAGTGAAACTGTTCATCATGTTTATATAAGTGCAATGTGAAAACTTGAATGGACTGAAATCATACACATAATTTATGTATCTATTAGACAGAAATAAGTCTATTACACAAATAAATGACATCTTGCTGCCAAGCATTTGCTACTGATCAAATAAATTCCATATTCTTAATTTTATCTCACAAAATCACTTTTAGCATGACGACTATTCTTTAATTAGTGCACACACTTTAAAAAGAAGGGATTAAATAAATAATAACAAACAAATAAAAAAAGATTTCTACCAAATTTCCCATCCCCCTCCATTTATATTTAACTTCATATCAAGAAACCAGAAAATTTCCAAACACTGGGACTAACAACTACAATTTCAAAATTTATTTATCCAACTCATATTTTTCTTGTGTGAAATTTATTACTATGCAAACTACATACACTTTAGTATTTGACTTATTAAACATTTTAGCTTAATTATGACTTTTTGTTGTTGCTGTTGTTGTTCTCTGCTTTACATACCCCCAAGACAGACAATTCCCACTCTGAAAGGAAAACTCCTATGTCTAATCTGATTCTAATCTGACAGGTAATGCATGCATGGCAGAACATTTCTTGATTTACTTCGGTCATGTACTCTAATACACAGTAGTAAAATATTCTATTATTCCAAGCCTTACTGCTTGTAAATTTGTGGCTAATAGCTTCTCCGTACTGCAGAGTTAGAGTAAAAAAATCAACAGAAGTGCTGGCTTATTTGCCATCTGGTCTGTGAAGGCTATCCTGTAACTACCCTGTTAGAACCGTCCATAAATACTCTTGGCATAAACAGGTTAAACAGTGTAGCAAAGAAGAAAATCTATCTACTCTCCTTACTGTAATTTGCTTAGTTTAAATGCATCAGGGTGTTTCTCAAGGGCTTGAAACTACATTGAAATATATTAGTAAAGATGTGAAGGCAACAGAGGGGTCCTGAACTTGAACTATAGTAGTGGCATTTATAACTCCGTATTTTTTTCAGTTTCATTACACAGTAATTCTATGTTAAATAAAACCCTTTTATAGCTTGCTGAAAGACTTAAATACACATTAAACCCTTATTTCCAGTAGCTACGGAGCTAGGGACAAAACATATGCCTGATCATCTGCGTAACAACTAAAATATCAGAAAGGCCAAAAACCTGAACAACAAATAAAAAACAAAAGCAATGTGTTTCTGTGGTTAGTTAGAGGATTTACTGGTTTAAGTTGAAAACCCCTCTCTTGGTTTAAGTCACCAACATCTATAACCCCGGTAAAGCCAATATCAATCCTGAAACCTAAAAGCATGAATAATGATTTAAGAATTATTCTACCCTGCTGTCACAGCAATGACCGCAAAGTAAAACATATACCACGATGTTTTTGAATTACCTTGTTTACGCACTGGTAGCTAAACAGCTGTAACATCACAGAATTCAGCACAGATTGACTTTTCTGTTGGTACACCTCAACACAGCTTCTCTCTGCTATAGAAAACTAAGGCCAAGAAAGCCACACTGCTGAAGTAGGTACTGATACTTAAGCTAAGCTGCAGACAAAATAGTGACACCTTAGATCTTTCCATCAATCCCGCATGCTATTAGCAGTGGAAAAGAAGCTGGCATAGAAACATCTGTTTTGATATCATCAGGGAGTGTACAGGACAACTTGCAGAGACAGCGTGCTTTGAAAGTAACCAACTCAAGTCACAGTTTCTGATCTCTTGGTGCTGTTGTTTATGTTCACAAATATATACCTTTGGCCTAAGGTGTTCCCTATATACCTTGAAAGAAGATTAATTTCTCTTTTTAACAACATATAAGCTCTATTTAGAATCATATAGTTGCTTTTGCCCATACTGAATTACACGGGCATGTTGACAGATCGAGGAGCCGCATATATCTTCACTGCCAGTAGTTATATTCTAATAGAAGAAAAGACCTTTCCAAATAATTAGTTTCATAAAGTTTTCTCCGTACTACTTGTACGCTTTCAAAACAGTGCTCTAGTGAAAGCACATTTGATACCTATTTCTCTATCCACTGATAATTCCAATGCATTTTGTGATCACATCACTTCATCTGCAGAAATATTCCATCCATGTATACTGTGGTTACATGCTCTTCTGAAAAAATCAATCCTTTAATCTTTATGCAGACTACAGGAACACTAGGGTACAGGGCAGTATCTCTGCAAGTATAGTACAAGCATTTGCCAATCTGCAAATACATTACTCTGTTGACAAAAATTCTTTTTTGTAGGATTCGACAATTTAACTGAGATTGGGGCGCTCTGCAGTAATGGCTGACGACAACAAACATGGTATTATATATTTGAACTCCCCCAAAGTGCAGAATTAGAGCATTTAACAAAAATACTAATGCGATCACTGCACCAGCTGATTTTCTTGTCCAATTACTTAAAATAAAAACCTTCCTTCCTCATCATCTGAAAGACATGTCAACTAGACAATACAAGTCTCAAGTATACTGGTTTAAGCAAACGAAAGAGTCTCTTTCTCTCGGTTTTCTCTTTCATCCTGAATTAGAGGCTATTCATTTTACTGGGCTCAGATATGTCCAATTTCAGGAAACGGAACTAGGAGATGCAGGACTAGACCCACACACCGCTGCTTCTCAATACTTAACTGAACTGCACATTTCTACTACGTGCCACTAGTGTCTGCAGAGGTCAGACTTGTAATACTTCCCATCAGAGCCCTGCCACAATAACATGATAACCTTCTTAAGATAAGAGGAAGAACAAGACGAGCAGTTTTGGCACAATCTATTTTTCTTTAATGGTCCCCTTCTACACCACTTTGCAGTCAGCCATCAACAGCTAACTGTATGAGAGCTTTCTGTCTTTGGCTGATGTTTCAGGAAGAAAATAGTTCCAAGCCACAGTGTTATATGCTTAGCCTAAGGCTATTTTTTTTTTCCATTTAAATTGAGTAAAGTATCAGCTATACAGTCTCAAACTCTGTGCTGCTTCAATAACACATAATTGCTTTGATTTGCTCAACCTGGAAAGACTCATCACTGTATCAAGACCTGTTTTATTACCATAGGTTACAATTTGTTGTTGGCTTTCTAATACAAGGCTCTGAACAATGAATCACTTAAGTGCTCTGTTTCCTTCAGATGAGCATACATTTTGCAGAGACGGAGGTAATTCAAGACAAGTCAAACACGGTACATTCATATCTCTGTCCTCCTCCACCCACTAAAAAAGTGCAGTGGGCTTCAATATGCTTCACTTCTAGAAAGGGTAGATACAGTATTTTTCATGACAAAGGAATTTAATAAAGGTGAGACAAATGTTTCTATAGAATTTCCATTACATAGAAAAATCACTGTATTTTTCTACAGAAACAGCACAGCAAAAAATATTTTCACAGATCAATCTCTCAGTCTCTGCAAACACTTACCTTATTCTATGCACCTTTATTTTATGTAATAAAATTTATCTTTAAAGCCTTGTTGAGCAAATGAACTTAAATTTCAGAACAGTGTTGTGAGCTGGAAACAGACCTGAAATGCAGAAAGAGTGTCTGAAATCTAAGTTAAGATACTTGGGTACTTACAGTTCTCTGAGCATTTAGTTCAGTTTTTAGCTTCACAGAAAAAAAAAAAGCCATGAGTTTTGCTACACACCATAAAGATTCATTATCACGACTTTAAAGAGTTTCTAATAGTAGCATATTGTCAACAGCTACAGTAACTCCTGAAAGTCTGACCCTCCCTCCTGTTAAAACTAAGTTGAAAACCCTTTACCCCAAGTCTATGTGAAAAACAAAGAAGGAAAGGAGAAAAGTAGTAATAAAAGACTTACAATATTTATGCCAATTCAGATTGAGATTTGAAGGGGAAAAAAAAATCATGAAAATATCCTTGAAATACAAGTTTTAAAAATTTACCAGCATTTATTGGTTTAAGCACATAGTAGAAGTAGCAGTTAGATACATCACACCTTCCGGGGAAGGAAAAAAAAAATTTCTTCATGCTAATTGTCTTAATGAAAAACCTTTTATTTTTGTTTCACAGGGGTCCATTTCCATTGCCTTTCCCATCTAGTAATTATTCATAGTTAGTCATCTGTTAGAAAGCATCATAGCTTTCAGCTTATGTTTGCTCAGAAAAAACATTCTGCTGCTGGGTAAGATGCTTTAATAAAACCAAAGAAACTCTGGATCCCTTTGAAATAAGTAACTAAATAAAAGGTCAAGCAACAAAACCTCTTACTGAAAGGGGTTTAATTCCCCTCCCATCTTTTCACATGAATGTTAGCACAGCACTTTTGAAAAAAAGTCTAATAAATCAGAGCTAATATTAAAATTACATATTAAAAAATTGCACTTCATCTTCTTAACCGAGTCTTGCCTTGCCTAACGTTTTTTCTCCGTCACTGGCTTTTCAGGAAACCACAACTTTCCCCTCAGAATTTAGTCTCTGTTCAGGAAACAATAAATGAGACATCAAAGCATCTGACAAAAACGGATACAGTAATTAGTATGTATAGCCAGACTTGCCCAACTACTGTGACAGCTGTTCACAACATTTGCTGAAAAATAACGTCATTGCGCACTGGTGAGGGACAGTCACTGATGCCCTCTGTCCTTTTCCCAACTCCAGAAAACATTTAAATGGTTTGCTCTTCAGTAAACGAGAATCTTAAGTCCACGAGATTACTTATCAGCCTAAAAATGATTATTAGCCACTGGACCAACCGCTCTTAAGCGGACACATCTGCACTGCACTTCCAGAGGCTCCACAGACCTATTTCCATCACATCTGTGAAGAATATGCTAAAGGAAGCAGCACTACCCTTGAAAGCTTATACTGTATAGGGACAGCTATTCAAGCACTTACTTCTTCAGCACTGCGAGAAGGGCAGGAACGCATTCCTATTAACATGGCGGTACAGAAACTGATGGTAACAAGCCTGCCCTTCAAAGGTTTTTCAGGAGTCAATTTAGCCTTGTCAGAAATTCACTGAATACAGTACAAGTGCAGAGATTCCCAAGACAAAAAGTTTGATATGATCCAGAAGAAACTGAATAGCTATAGCTCAACTACAAGTTTCAGGAGAAGAAAGCAAAGGCATAAGGACTGAAAAGATGTAAGAACTAAGATTACAGGAAAAGGGAGTTGAGCAGCCAAAAGTACTCCACCTGAAAGGATTTTATCTTGATTTCTCACTCTTTAGAGTCGAAATCAGAGTGAAAGATAAAAACAGCAACTATGGTACTGATGAACAGATGGGTTAAAGAAGCATCCCAATAGTTCACAAATGCTCAAGAATCACTGGACACTATCACAGGAATAGTAAAAAACTTACTGTTTTTAATCATATCTTAAAGGGAACTCTGATTCTGTCATCTTTATGTGTGCTGAGTTAGACTGCTCTATTCCTAGAATAACAGGTATTATACAGTGACAGCAAGATCAGAAGAAAGTAACTGGAACTAGATTATGTTAAAGGAAATAACTGAACCACATCAGTTTCTCCAAAGCAGAGCTGAAATGCATCATCAGCCAAGCGATGTTTTACAGCTACATCACCCACACATATTAGGCACTTAATAAGTGATCTAAAAAAGGGCAGAAACTTTTCCATCCTGCTATTTGTCAAATTGTCCAAATATAACAGCTATAAATTTCAGTCTGCTATCTTGCAGCAGGAAGGCTCTCTGTGCAGTAATACAGACCTTCAAGCTACACAGCTTTCGTTCATGCTTACAGAACACACACATATTAGCACCATGCTCACATACACACCCTAGGAAGGGGGATGTTATCTGATGCAATATTTTTGTTCTGGAAATAAGCAGGTCTTTCATTTTGAATGTCATGCTAAGATACAAGTAATGTAACCTACCAGGAAAACTAATAATGCTATATGATCTCTCCTGACTCACTGGATATTGCCAATCAGGAACAACATTTCTCCTGGAAAAAATGAAGATATAGGTATACTGTTTAAGCAAAAGTTGCAGTATAAATAAATAAATAATTGCAATAAATTTAAAAATAAAGATTTGATATCATCTACCAAACAGTGGCGATACTTGGTAAGTCTTAAATCAGTGGCAAATAAAGAGCAATATTATAAGCAAATAAACCATACCTTTCACATAAATTTGATGCCTACGTGACAGGCATCTTCCTCAGAACAAGGCACACACAGCGGTCTTTGAGAGGCTTGTGTCTCTGACCAAGTGGGAATACTTATTTGGTTTGTAGTATGGCTGAGAATGCTGAGCAGCTTGCTAACATTTTCCTCACTTAAAGGGCAGCTGTGCCCCTTGGCTTCCTCTGAACGTGCATGTATATATAGCTAATTCCTTAGGAGAAAGTCTTTGTAAACTACTGTTCCTGTCTTTGAAGAAAGCACATTTGAGGTAAATGTTAAGGTAACAGCAATAGCTGCTGTTTAGGAAAACTGCTTATATAATACCTCAGCCTCATTGTGCTTTTCTATCTTTCTTTTGATAATTTATATATTTATTAAAACTAACATAAAAATGTGTAACTTGTTTATCAAGTCTTGACTAGATCTTACTTAGCTTGCATAGAGTTTGCACAAACGCATGGAATCAGTTTGTTCAGGCTCCGTGCAAACATTAAGAGCCGCAGTGCAGGGTCAGCACAGACTGTGGTTAGAAGCTTGGTGACAGCATGGCTTAAACTAGGCTCTGCTGGCAGCTATCTTCTCCCACTGCCTCCACTTCTACTGTGTCCCATACTGGGGTTTTGCAGCCACAGAAAGAATCAAACTGGGAACTCTGCAGGCCAAAAAAAAATACGGGAAAGTAAGAATATTCTTCAGCTGAATCAGTTCCTGACCTCAAAGACTGTATGGCTGAATAAACTGCACTGCCAGCACAGAGGGAAGAGAATGGCAACTGCCTAGGCTGACACCAAAAAGTTAAGGATGAAGACTTATGTTCAAGGACTTGCTTCATAGGTTTCTGTCAGAGATCTGCTCTTCGCACTCTGACGTAGCCTCCAATATATTACTGAGCTAATTCCTCATCTTGCATGATATGGGCTGTCACAGACCCACGTTACACTGGATAACAGAGCTGACTAAACACCAACTCAACCTCAAGCTGCTTGGCAGTATTCTGTGACTTGTGCTGCAGGAGCGGTTACACAAGAAGGATTAAAATCGCGCTTCAGGATCTTATGTTCTATAAATCCTAGTTCAAGCTATGCCCTTCCTATTGATTCAATGTTTAGTTCAATCTATTTCAGGAAAGAAGAGTTTAAAAAAAAAAAAAGAAAACAATCAAAGTCTGAAAAAAGAAAAACGTCACAGCCTGAAAAAGAACCTATGAAACTGTCAATAGTTAGATACCAATAATTGACTTACACGAAGGAAACAGACCCCACTTGCTAGGTTAAAATGGCTTCTTGAATAGCATTTCCTTTTTTTTTTTTTTGAGGTGTTAAATAGGACTTGAACTTTATCCTACAGTGTCTGATTAACTTAAGCTCTTTATTTGATGACATCTGAAATTATGACACCTTAAAATATGAGAACAACAAAAAAGAGAACTATATTTCAGTAAATAGTCAAGCACATTTCCTATGGGAATTCAATTTCTTCATGTTTATACATGCAAGCGCTAAATAATCATTACTGCCTTAAGAACCTGCCTACTTTCTAATTTACCCACCATTAAAACAACTATGTGCTGTCACGAAAACGAGAACTAGAATGATTCCTGTTCAGCAGGAATATCTAACTTGCCTTTTACTATTGGGTTAGCCAGAAGTTTCTCCCCTGAGCAAAAGCACTGTCTATAAAGCATTGAAGCACCCCCTTCCCCATCAGGGCTGGCAGTTAGAACTGTTATAACAATGCTAAAATTAAATATATCACTAAAGCCTTATGAACAGGCTGATTTCTCTTAATGTGAAACCCCATTTCTGTACATCCAGATATAAGTATAGGCACAGTGAGAACAACCAGCCACGAGCAACAGTGAGCAACACTGCATATATTAAACTCATCCATATTGTTCCAGCTCACAGAAGCGTCAATACCTCAGAATGTAGTGATATCAATGCTGCGGCAAGTTCTCTGGGCCGCTGTTAGGGATATTCTTGTTCAGATGGGAACGGAAAAATATGGTTTTATAAAATTCCTTAGGATACTGTGGACTGTTACCTTACATATGAAGAAAAAGTATCCTGTAGATGTATTTGATTGCATGTATGGGGAAAGTCAAGACAAAAACATTCTAATCCAGAAAGTCAAATTAAAGCACAGTAATGCAGCTTGACTTACACTTGGCCCCCAAATTTTAATAAACGAGTATAACAACCTTTTAAAACTTTCTACATAAGTGTCTTTCATCTATTGCAGGACAGATATTTTTAAGATTACCAAACAAAGCTTTTATTTCAACTTTTTTTTTTTTTTAAATAAAGTTAATCTCCAGAAAGCTAAAAATACAACAGACCTAAGAAACAGATCTAGCTTTTGTTCAGACTTCCTAAGATACACCCTCTCTTTCCACCTGGAAATCTTCCCAAAACATAACCTGAAGACTTTGAACATTTGCATGAGGTTTCCCCACAGAACTTGTCGCTATGGTGAGAGTACAAGACTGAACATCCCAAGATCCTGGGAACACTTGGACGATGCATGCACTGCTTTTGCATATCCATTTACTGTACTTCTGAAATTGCAACAGATGTGCATGTTTGAAAAATCCATGTAGAAATACAGGAATTCTGCTTAAGATTGCCTGGAGTCCTTCTCGCTGCCACAAAACTGCACTTCAGCACTCCTCCACTGAGGAAGATAAAGAGCTATCAGAGTTGCACATATTCTCTTGGTAGAGTAAATAAACGTGAATTCAAAAGCCCACAGGCCTAGAACGATATCAGCTTGTTCAAGCACTTGGAGTGGAGGCAAACTGATACTTGTCTGATAATTAGTTATTTTTCTTTTTGTAGCTCTCGGAGAAAAATCAACCAACTCAATTTCTACTTAAAGTTCCTGGAATTTCTTAGCCTACTAGACACACAGTGAAGACCAATTTTTCTGCGGAGCGTTCTCAGAAAGGATCATATCTTGAGAGATTAGAAAATGTATGGTATTAAAGGCAGGGATTGGCAGTGGGTAGCTCTTTTGTTTAGTAGATTTTTCGTGAAGATATAATGAAATCTACGACCCAGTACTAAAAGGTATGTAGTTTTTTGTATTGCAGCATATTTGAACAAAATCTTACTGTACCTACCTCTACCCTCACATTAACGTTAATCTCAGAGGGCTTTCTTTTGCCAATACAGCATACTAGCTGTATGTAACATTAATTGGGATCCCAGCTTTCTACTAATCCAGTCTACCATTCTAGGAAACTCCTCAAAGTTTAACTTTAGAAATCACACAGCAGATTCACAGCGGATTCTTGAGAAATTATTAATGGTGGTGTAATTAAAGACTGAACATAGTATACTACAATGTGCACACACACAACATGCAAGTATTCATGCAACATGAACTACAGTAGTAGCATTTACGCTTCCACAAGGTATGTACATTATTAATTTCCTTCCTTATTATGCTTGCCAATATTTTCAAAACAATTGAGGCAGCCTTTGTTGTTTCAGTATTTACATTTCGTGCAACTTATCAAGTCATATGATATATTACTGATTTGCAGTGTTAATAGTATTTCAAGCTCATAATGCTATTTTTCTTTTGTTACAAGCCTACTAGCCTTGGAACAATCCTACTATGAAAACAGTTGAGAACAACCTCCTCAGCTTCTGACAGTTTCTTTGGATTTTTAATGGTCTTTGACACTGACAAAATTGCTAAGCTATACCTAAACAAAAACTGCTGTATTTTAGAGAGAAAAGCTTAGACTGACTATACAACTT
Source organism: Struthio camelus (assembly GCF_040807025.1). Lineage (NCBI taxonomy): Eukaryota > Metazoa > Chordata > Aves > Struthioniformes > Struthionidae > Struthio > Struthio camelus. The sequence goes on from NC_090946.1 coordinate 50,895,962, forward strand.
ATAGCTGTATAGCCCCAGACTTCAGTAAGTTCTCTTATCATTGTTATTTTACTTATTTATATTTATCCATGTATAAGAAATATGTAATGAAAAGGATTCAATCGCATGGGAAGTAGTTGCATCTTGAAAGCTCGCACAAATACTACCTGCAGAGATCCCATGTATATACAGTACAGATGAGAATTCTGCCATGGAAGATTATCACGTAGATGACCCTGTAGAGTTAAGAAATACAGCAAGGCTTAACTAGGAAATCATTAAATTTTATTACTGCATTATGACAAACAACGTGAATCTGTGGACCGAGGTTAGTGATTACATAACTAATCTTCCTGAGGAACGATTTAACGTTACAGGATCACAGAAAAAATATTGTTGTCTCAGATGGAGGTTCCAAATAACAGGATTTAGGGCTTGGGTTGGTATTTTTTTCTTATTATTTCAATGTTTATATACAATGTACGACAAAGTAAACTGTTCTGAAATTCTTGTCAAACAGGAATCAGAATAGCAGGATACTGTCTTTGACCTTAAAGGATAACAAACCTTCAGTCTTTAAAGAAATATTTTCCAGACAGTATTTCAGAATATACTGATTACTCAAATATTTGGGCAAAGCAGTAGCCCAGTTCTTAGGCCTAGGAATTACTGCTGGGAAAAACTTAAGCTTCAGTTCTCCTGCAGTGTATCAAAACATTTGCATGAGTGAGAGGTCAGAGTTTCCCAGGATAATAAATACAACCGCATTATCTTAAAAACACCACAAAAAATACCACCCCCCTACCACAAAAAGAAAAAAGCTTACAATTATCCCTATTAGCACTTTTGTGGAAGAATAAGATGCAAGTTCTAAAATAATCCAACATAAGGCTGGACGCAATAGACACCTAACTTGCTCTGCAATAATTTCAGTATCGTCCTGAACAAAGCCAGACACTATATATTAGATATAAAATAAGACTTAATGGAACTGGACATGGTATTAATGTTCATCTAATTTTACAGATTAGCTGTACCATCAGCAGGATGCAGTGGCTGCAGATTCTAACTATGACTCCTTTTCCTTTCTCCCCTCCTCTTTGCATGGGTTATGCATCCTGACACCTCACCAAATTCCTTGGAAAGTGCATCTTCAAACAACTAACACTCTGAAGGCAGAAGAAAACAACATGAAATTCTTCAGAAGTCATTGATACTGTTATCAGCTGTACATCAAGGACTATTAGTGCAACATGAAAGATCAGGGGAAAGAGTCAGTCATTTTAGAAAATTCCCTGCATTTCAGAACAATGAAACAACCTCAAAGGTGCTCAGGGGTAAAGAGATTATATACATTATATCAAAAGGCATTCGCTTACAAAAGATATCCTTTTTCTTAGGCATGTCCATAGCAATCACTTTTTTATTGCTCAAATATTATGACTCCTTCCAGATTCTACATCTACCATGACAGTGTTTGCATGTTTACATAAATATTAGTAAATCCATCCCTCTCTCTTTTTTTCTTTTTTTTATCTGCTAGTCTGCTAGTTCAATTCATTATGGTCTATACCAAATGGACTGCAAGCTAACTCATTCTTTTCATCATTTGTTCTCTTCATATTACAGCAGTGAAGAAAACCCGGCAGACCCTCACAATATTTGAAATATCCAGAAAGAGCATCTTGCTGCCTTGCTTAACCTCATTTGGGACATTCTGCAGCCATCACCAGTCACGGTGATCACGTCTTTGTGGGGTATTTTAGTCTGTCTGCTCCTTCTGATTCGGTTTCAATAAAATCACCATGAATACCATTAGCTAAAATATCCAGACTGTGGCAACGTAACCCAGAGGTTCTGAACCTCACTCTTTTGTGGTTGGTGATACTGCACTTAAAGATCTGACGGCACAGTGGATGTGAGCAGAGACGTTACACAGCTGCACCTCTCTCACGATTGAAGTTACACACCACACTGCACAACTAATCGGATGGGACTGATAGTTTCATGAGCTCTCTGCGAATCTGTACCTAATTATCCTGTACCATAACAAATATAACGCTTCCATTTGCTAAAAAAAATTAAAAAAAAAAAAGGCAAGCACTTCCATATAATTCAGTATAATTCTTGAAATCCTAATAAGCCTTCCTATTTCAGATAGGAAGTCAACCTCTGTGGGTAGTAAGGAAGCAGTATGTCCTGCCGAGTGGGCCATGTTACGATTCAAGCATTCAGTTAGAATATCTTTCAGTACTTATTTCCTAGTAACGTAACATGAATTTCCATACAAGTTTCATCCATATCAGTATTTGTCAACAGAATAAACTCGAAAAGTTAGACAAAAATCCTGAGTTTTATACTAGTAACATTACAAGTGGGCTGTACACCCCTTATCTTTAAGATTATAGTCACTTAGCAACTTGGTGATAACTGCCTTTGTTTCAAGAATATTGATAACAAGCTGATGAAACTACTGGCTTGGTGAAAATAACATCTTAAAATAAAGGATGTGTCAGTCAATTTATTCTTATTCTAGGAAATTCTATGTGAGCGCTGAGTCTGATTGCTTTGACAGATAAAGCATATAGTCAAGATATATAACTTGACAACGTTGCATGTGCATCTATTATATTAAATTTCCAGAATTTATCGAGTATCAGTTCCATCTAATTCTTGCAGTATTTGCAATTGTACTCCGCTGAAAACAAAACAAAACCCATCATTTAAAAACCATTTATATACTTAGGAAAAATAATTTTACATAATTTTAATCAGCTCTCAAATTGATGCATTCCTGTTAAAATTTAAGAGAAATTATCTTTGCCTTCTTAAGCAGCACTTTCAAGTCCTAAATAATTTACATTTCTTTTATTTTATTTTCTATGTACTCACAGATGTTTGACAAACTGTGTTATTAACATGTCACTCTATCAGAGATAAAGCATTTTATGAAAAAAAATTAAGCCACCACATTACACACAATTTCTATCTGCAATCTTTTGAAAAACACTGTAAGACAATCTGTAACACAAATAGAAGAACTAGGATTAAAGCCAATCTTAAAATATATGAAGATGGATGAGTCATCTCTATGTTGTTCACTGAAATCTCAACATATAGTTGATATGCTATCATTTCATATCTATATTATGCATACAGAGCATATATTTCACATATATATAGTACACACATATTTATATAAATAGAAGTATTTATGCAGAGCAGTATGTAAAAAAAGACGGGGGGAGAAATTGTGAATTCTTCTTCTGTTATGATTAAAATGCAAAAGAGAATGAAAACATGAACAACAGCAGAACCAACAAAAGCCTTCTTAAAATTGCTGGAGGGAAATGCTTTAATAGGTGAAGAGGAAGTCAGAGCAGAATTACCTGCATCGAAAGTTTGACAGGTGGATCCCAAACCTTTAAGAGAATGCTACACAACCATTTCCAACGTTCTGCCCCCAAAGATGTGTCCTAATGACCATTCATCCACAGTTTAAAAAAAAAAAAAAAACAAAAAACCAAACCCAAAATAGTCTACAGGCTTCTCTAACACTCCTTTTTTTTTTACTGCTTCATGCACTTCTTTTTCCAAATAAAGGGTTTTCAAATAGGGTTCTATAGCCTAAACCAAATGCATTTTTCAGATGCAGATTTCTCTACCCTTCTGCTCTGTAACCTTCCTGTAGAGAGCTCACGCACAAGTGCTAGGACTTCTTTAATCAAATACTGCACATAACTAACCAGTACCTTTCAGTCATACCTTAGACACTTGCTATAAGAGCATAGAGTTCACAAAACCCAACAGAGAACTGCAAGCATCCTTTTGGACTGAAGCCAAAGAAGAATGCATGGGAAAATACGAAATAGCATGCATGACTCCTCCTGAGCAGGGAATGAAGCCAAGTGATAGGATATTAAAATTTTTATAGAAATAATATAGAGAAGCTTTGGTTTACAGCTGTAGCAAGAGTCTAGAAACAACAGGAAAGAGAAAAACAAAGTAAAATAAACATTTCTCCATAGACCAGTAGAGCAGACAAGAGGCACTGAGAATTAAAGAGCGTGGCTGTAAGATGGAAAAGCCACAAGAGGGGACTGCTTAAAAACAGGAAATATAAATGTTAGCAGAAAGAATTCAATTAACTAATTGCACTAAAAGGTGCAATTTGAAAGCTGAAAAAATAAAGAGAAGCCTTGCTAAAGTTGTCTGTGAACAAACACTAAAAGAAGCTGACTGCAAGAATCTTTATAGGAGCTACTTACAGAAAACAAGGTCATTTCAAGCATTTTTACCAGCCTTTTCAGGTATTTTAGAACTGCAAAAAGTGGAAAAGACATCAAGAGATCAAATTCATTCCCCTAAGTAAGTGATCAGTGGCTTTTGAAGCCAGGTAGGTTTTAAGATGAGAAAAAGGCAAACGGAAAGGATGAATAACATTTAAAGGGTGCACAGTGAGCAAAGAGGTGAGAACAGTCCTTCAGAAATAAACTATTCATCAAGCAATCAAGGCTGAGCTGAAACAGTCTACAACCACAGTTAAGGCTAACTGCTTACAACACGAAAGTTAGAGCTGTAGAAAAGCACAAAATACAAGTAATTCTTCTTTTTGAGCATAACGGTTAAGCTCAAGTCACATCATTTCATCTTCTCTTCCTAAACAGATCTAAGTTTTTATATATTTCATTTTCATACAGCCAGGCCTGTACTGATCATCCATCTGCTCTTCAAGCCTGCTAAGGTAGCGAGCCTTCCAATGACCTTTCTAATAAATGGGCTGATAGAAGCTTGATAAGAAATGAAGGCCTGCTTTTATTCTCAGAAATGTCAGAGCCAATTTAACCTATCTTCAAAGGGTTTCTGAAATCAATTTCTCCCCTCAGGAGTAGGTAATGTAGTTAAGCACTTCTGTGGAGAAAGCTGTTTTGATACATTCCAAATTACTGGTAAGGAAGCTAGAAATAACATGATATACTTGGAAGGAGAGTAGCTTTTTCTTTCCTTCACCCTCCTTCCTCACCCAGCAAAACCTGCCCTACGCCATTCCATTTCAATACCAGCAGCTGTGTTCTCATTGCCAGCTATTTGTAAAGAGAAATTGGGTAAATTTTGAAAGTACCTTTTGAAAAGAAAACCCCAATACTTAACACATTATCCATGCTTCACATATGCCTGACAAGCAATAGCAAGAAAGAAAAGAAACACTGCCAGGGAAAAGAGAAACTGAATGAAAGAAGTTAAAAGAAAATTAAAAAGCGCTACCACCTTGCAAACATCCCTCCTTTCCTTCCTGCTTTAAAAGGAAAAAAAGCTAGATAAGGGCACATGTATACTTTTTCTGTTCTTAGAGTGAACGCTGATGCAGAATTTATTAAAAGCATATTAATAGCGGAGGCAGACTCTAGTCTCCTAACTCAGTGATGAATGTTGAAGCACCCCTCTCAAATGAAACACAAGGTTTGAAAAGAAAACCGTATTTCAGGCAACTGAAAACTTGCTATGAGTAACACTGTGTTACTGTACAACATGCATACCTGAGAGTCAATATTCTGCTGATTCAGTTCCTGAAGAACCACATTTCACGTTAACCTCTTGTCCCAAGCCTGTAATAAATGGTGGCAGTACTTTTACTGTACAAAAATGTTCTTGAGAAAAAGAGAAAAAAAAAATTAAGAAAGTTCATTCTCTTGCTAACAGAGGCATCCTGCTAGTATTTTAACTTACACTGCATTCACCTAGACTAACCGTCATGTGTAAATACACCTGCAATACTATGATATGCTATTAATTATCTTAAGCACACCCAGTGTGTGAAGGAGCATTCCTTTTCCCCTTCTTATTCCTTTTCCCCTTGTCTCAGATTAAAGAATAAAGTTGCACTATTTTCTCATTTTCCAGACAGACATACTAACTAATTCAGGCTCAGTCCCACATGGGGAAAGATGTCCATCATGAACTTGAACTCAACACAGCGTTCTCACTCAGAACATGATCCTTCAGTGAAGCAGCTCAAAGACTGTACTTGGCAAAAATGTTTATTACTGATCCTAAATTCAGCTTTCTGACAAGTTCTCCACTACCCATATTACCTCATTTTTGAAGAAAAAGATACTTGAATAGAGAGAGAGAGGGAATAACCACAGAAATTGTCAAATGACACTGCTGACAACAGTTCTAAGCTTCTCTGTTTTTAATCTTTGAATGGTCTTTACCCATGAGACCGCAGAAGTTATGCAAAAATTTACTAACACAAAACCATGTCCAAAACACAGAAATCCAGTTCTCAGTCAGTACAGTACCTTTTCAGTGACTCAGACTTTTTTCCCCTAGCTGTCACGGGATTTCTGTAAAACTTGCCCTCTTTTTTCTTTTTCTTTTTTTTAAATTATGAGACTTTCTCCACTTCTTTCAATTTTGAATTCAAAGTGATTCAAAGCAGTGGCACACCTTTGACTACTCAAGCCTGTATAAGACTGTGCTATCTAAATGAGTAGTTATCTAAATAAATGGCTACTATAGTCCTTGACAATAATTTTACTGTTTAGATTGTTACTCTGAATAATTCTACCAGATTGCCTGAATGACACAAGAGTCTCACTGCATACTAATTTTTGGATGCAAAACTTAATTAGTATAACATAAATATTGAAATATGAACTAAAAAAATGACAGTTTTTGTCACATTTAAAAGGTAATTAGAACCTTTAATGAAATCTATATTTTTTTTGGAAGAAAGATAATCATTTGGTTAATCAGCTGCTATTAGAAACAACAACAAAAAAACCCCCAAAAAACTCAAATAGAATTAGACATTTGTTTTTAGAGCTTTAAGGTTTGATTTCTCTAGTTAATAATATCCTCCTTAAATTTCCTTCCATTTTTGTAGCATAAAGCACAATTTAAATTCGGTTGATATTTTCAAAAACACCCAAGACAGATTCATATTTTCATTCATGATATTTCAGTTCATTGGAGACTTTCAATATACTGCAATCTACAATGCTTAAAAAAATACCTCAGTGTGCAACTATTTAACATTTGGGTACGTTGCTTGTCCTTTACCTGCTGCTTCTCCTATAGGCATGTATTCACTCTCAGCCAGGAGCATGAAAACAACCTTAAGAAGAACTGACAACTAACAGAACCCTGTGGAATCCCAGCGAGAAACTCTGGGGAAACATGGAGATAGCATTTCTGTTAAAAAACAGAAAACAAAGCCAGCCAAATTATGCTTCAAATAAAATTACTTCAATAATTAAATTATGGTTCAAATTAACCTTCGGTTGCAGAGAAAAATAAGTGATGATATCAAAGTACTGCAGTTCAAAAGCGTCACCTCGTCTTCTAATCCTAACTGAAACATATATGTATTAAAAACATTCTTAAGTACAACTATATTAATTTAATTTTAGTTCATGATTGGAAGAAATACCTATCAGAGATAAAGAACTGGTCTCTGAAACATATTCCCTCCTTACTAGTCACATGGGGCATTACCTTCCCCTTCCTTGCCTAGCTCTGGTGGCTGGCTGTCCTAAGAGAAGAAAAGGCAAAGGAAAAGACGACAAAGGTAACAAGGAAATCCATGTGGTCAAAGAATGAAGAAGTCTTCCCTATGCTAGACTTACTAAATCCTGCGCTCCATACTTGGGCAGTGGTTTTCCCCATAGAATTCTGTGCATTAGTTATAAGAAATCAGGCAACAGAGAAGACCAGTATATTGTCATTATGCTTAACCTGACCACATGGGAGTGTATCATCTGTCTGAAAAAAACTGGGATACTTATCTACACATCAAAAATGATTAGAACTGCTGAACTAGAGCCGTTTGCTTCTGCCTTCAGATTCAGAAGGGATTATGGGAAAGCTGTTATTTCTGATCAGCTGGATGCCAAAAAAACCCACTATCACTGAAGGTTAATGATACAGGGCATTAGTCCTCGCTTTATCTCAGTACGAACTGAAAAAGCTCCCTTTTGAAAGGGCAACAATACGCTGCTTTGGAGACATATACACTTAGATTCAATAAAATCATGTAGGTCTACTGGTTTGCGTAGTTACACATACTGATTTTTTCCTTTCTACTTACTGCTCTCCCCCTCCCTGGCCTTCTCTCCCCAAGACAAGCAGCTATTTGTCATTAGCACCCTAAATGGTTTATTAGGCTACATTAGCTTCTAGCTAGAAAATTAACAAACATCATCCTTGTACAAAACAATAAATATATCAGTTTTCAATCACCTGCTATGCACACAGAACAATACTTACTTCAGTAACTTGGCACATCTAAAGGCAAACTTATTTTGCATTTTAGCTGTATTTCAGAGGGCTATTTGGAAAAGTATTTTTTTTATTACCACAATGTGCTGTAAATTTACAAAAAAATTTAGCATCACTTTTCAGAGTCCAATTGAGTAAGACAATAATACTTAGTGGCTCTATCATTCAATGAATACAGTGATCCATCACATTAGTCTAGAATCTTTCAAATACCATGACGTAAGACATCCCTTTTTCAATTCCTGGTTGAGCTTCAAAGCCTCCCTGCTAGCCTTCCCAATTCTATGTTCTCTTTAGTTAAAGATTGATTTTTGCTATTGTCCTACCAACTACTCTACTCTATACAACAAACACTGGGCAACCAAACAGCATTCCCTCGGGCAGATGGTACAGCCGAAGGACGGCTTGTGTGTATTTGTATGCTATGTTTATATAAGCTATTCGTAAAAGAAACGGTGATATTTGAATATAAAAATAAAACATAATTATTCCAGAACTTGCAGAAAACCTTTATCAAGTCCTTGCTGTTTCACTTTTAAGAGGTTTTAACAAATTTCAGTTGTCAAAAATGTATCAGATAGTATTTGGGACAATTAATTTTAGATGATCCTGGGCACTTGTGCTGTCAGGATTTCTTCAGGAATCTGCCATTATTGCAGATGAACACACACAGCGACTGCAGGTTGAAAGCTTTTGTGTAAGTTTTCAATAGACTGTATTTCCAATCTCACTCAGAGAAAGTATACTTTTGTTTAAATGCTTTGAAATTGAACCGTCTGGTAAGAGAATACTCTCTTGATTTAACAGCTTGGCTTCCTCCAAGCCATTGATCTACTCACAGAAAACAGCTCTTAGTATTACTATACTGCTCCACACAGAGTGACAAGAGGCAGAGAGTTAAAGAAAATGAACACAGCAGGGTCTGATGTCACACTGTCTGCAAAAGGCATTTAGTAGTTACTTCACCCAGCAAAAAGCTTATGTTGCACCCTTCCCTTCCCTTCCACCTTAGACTGTCTTCTGAAGAAATCTGAGAGGACAATACAGCAGGACAACCAGATTATTAAAACTATTTTATAACAGCCATCTAGATTTAGGGAATAAAACTGCTTATGGAACTTTAAAGCGCGGTGCAGATGCTCTACATTGTTACAATGGTATCTCACATCAACCAAACATTGTACTCCTCTTCACTAACTTTGTTAGGCTAAACGTATCCACAGAGAAGAGAATAAAATTTCTGTGGTGCAACCTGTAAGTAGATCAAAAATCAAAAGACTCAGGCTTCTATTTAAAATAGCACAATTTGCATTTGTCTTAAGACGCTGCCCTGACATATATTTAACTGGATGCCTGTAAAGTATAGGAAGATTTTATGGATTTGACCATATTTACAAAATACAAGTTTCACAGCAGTCATCTCAAAGAGAAGCTGCTTATATGGAGTTCAGCTGTATTTTAGAAGGACCATTCAAAGATCCAGGCAGCTGCTTAAACTGTTATAAAGGAAAATGAAGCTTAGATTTCACATAAATGAACTTTTCTTCAAAGCACCAACGTTAGAGAATTTGAGTTCCAGTACAGTTATAACTCCATCGCTCCCCGAGACTGCAGAAAAGGATTAGGTACTGCTGAGCTCTAACAAAAGAGCAGCTGAAAGGGTGTGGCAGACTTTTCCTATGAAGCAGGGCCAGCTAAATTAGAGACTGTTTTAACTTGGACAAATGGGTAGTTCTTCCTTGATGCAAGGCCAAGAAAACTTTGCATAGTTTATATTCCCTCGGCTTCCCCACCCTTCATATGCTGTTCTTCCGTCTTGTTAGGATATGCATAATCAGATTATGAAAACCAAGTTACATAAAAATCTTAACGGAATTAGGCTGTAGGGAAAATGTTACCTGCCATAAATACAGAACAATTGTTATATCCAGAACAATTATTATATACACATACATATATGCATATCTGAGACCACGACCTTATTTTATCACTACAGCTTCTCTACCATTCCAGATACTCAGATTTTACACTGATGGGGGAGAATTGGACAGAATTAGTTCAAGATTCCTTACCTATGTTAATTTTATTATGTGGTACTTGATCTGAGCTCCTATGGTAGCAGTTTGGATGAATTACTGATACAGGCACATCACAGCGTAAGATCAGTCCTGATTGTAATTTTCCTATTTAATTCACTTTAACAAGATTATTTATAGATAAAAGTCACAAACAGAAAATATTCAAAGGCCAGGAATGCATTATTCATCTGTTTCTTTTACAAGACAACAATAAAAATGTACCCAATGACAGAGATGCTTTAAGCAATATCCTAATTGGCTCAGGCATCCTTTTTCAAAAATATTTCCTATGTGCTGGTCTGTACTGAAAAAATCATTTGATAGTACAGACTTCAAAGAGCTGAAGTATGATAAAAACTTGCATGATTTCATTCCTACAGTCACTTTCGGATACTACAGAAGGATAAGGTGTTAAGGTGATGTCTGCGTATACCAATTAATGTGCAGGTAGAGAAGAATTCTAGTTTTCTTTAGAAGTTGGTGTGACAATATTGAAGAGGGAACAACCTAAATTTTTTTTTAATTCAGTATTACTCAGGTTCAACAACTTGTGATACAGTGAGTCACAGGGCTGCAAATGCCACTCTCCAGCATCACAAAAACTAGGTAAACTGCCTAAGACAAATCTGCCAATTTTAACTATCATGATACAATGAGAATGGTTCCCACCAAAGCTAGAGATAAGAAGATGCTTCTACTAATGCAGGTCTTACGTGCATGGTTACTACATAATTGAAATTTGAATGAACAGGTACCATAAAATATTGTTTAGTAGTATATCCTTATTTCCAATTCTGTAGTTTTAATCACATATGAGATACCAGCCCCAGTAATTACCTTAGACACAGAACGAATGAATGAACTCTTCCAAAGACGGTGTGACTTTCAAACAGACACTTTAACCTAACGTTAAACTTTGACATTAAATATTTCCTGTGTAAAAATGAGATTACAGAAAGTGTGTGTGGGGTGGGGGGGGAGACAGGGCATGAATGGGGCACACTTGCTTTCTCCACTTTCAGAAGGAAAGAAAAGAAAGAGTCCTAAGTCTTAGACTAGAGGCTTTCAAAAGCTCTATTCTGCAACTTTGCTATAGCAAGATGGCCTGCTATGCAAATATATTTTTTTCACATGGATTTAAGTTGAACCACAGCACACAACCAGCAGGGATCAGAACATTAGCATATATTAAGGGGATCATTCTGAATAGGATCAGCAAGCATAGCATGCCTGCCACAGAAATTAATTTTTTTCTCCCTCTTCTATATTAATTATATAAACACAAAAAAATCAATAAAGGAGGAGCAGCATGTTAATCCAGCTCCAGCTCCTAAAGCCACTGATTTTCCACTAACGTGTTTTGCTCACTGGTAATATTTTTCAAAGGCTCTTACATGGCTTAGATTTTTATAAAATGGAACTTGGTACTTAGTATCATTAAAAGGAAGTAGCATTAGACTTCTAAAACCCCTTTTGAGGGCTGTAAAGTTAAAATATCCAGAGCTACCTACCAAATAAAAATAAGTTCTCATAAAGAAGAAAAGCAGCTTTAAGAACTGTATTCCGTATCACGGAATCACCAATAGTAAGTAGATGAAGGTAACCATATTTTGACAATTTAATATGAGCACTGCTTCCAACAAGTCAACATTTGCTGCCAATTAACTGAGCTGTGAGGCAACAGGGAATCCGCTTTTGAGAGCATTGCTCTTATCAGCGCCATTGACCTTCCAAGCCACAACATCGGAGAGGTTGGACCACAACCAGTTACAAACGACCACCATCTCTGGAAGCAACTGCTTCCACGGTTTCTATGAGCCCTGAGGCTAGTAACTAAGAGTAGATGGAGCCCTCATACATATGTATATATTTAATGTGTCTGTGTTTGTCTAAAGTATCATACACGTATGGTACATTAATACTACCACATTAAGCAACAGCTCATATCAGTGCTCCTCTTTATCCAACTCAGCGGCCAACTTAGAACAATAAATATAGGTCATTGAACACAACAGCAATAGGACAGTTAGACACTCATTTACCCTAGTGCTACCCAAATGATTAAGCTTTCATCTTAAAGAAGCCATCATCAAGATGAAGTACTGATGTTTAGGAACTTGTTCCTTGGAAGACCCGGGAAGAAAAGCCTGTCTGTTTAGATCTGTTTAGATTATGAAAAAAATGATTTGCATTTCTACCACTAAATACAGTACAAAACCTACGTAGTTTTTTATTATTATTATCATCACCTTTTTAAATGACAAACACATGAATCCAGAACAACTCCCATGCACTGTTAGAGACCCATGTTAGGGAAGAAAGATCTAAAACATAGCCTGGATTTTTTTTTTTTTTTTTTACTTTTTTAAAACAAAAGACAGGAAAGCTGTAATGGTCCCTAATTCACCCTACAGATGGGCCAATGAGAACATTACACCTCTGTATAATAAACATTTATTTTTAAAAGTTTTCAGGTTTCCATCCCAAAGCTCCACTGATTTTTAAACAGTTATTTAAAAGGAGAGGTAAAGACAAAGTAAGCATTAGAGAATTCCTTCAAACTGCTCCTATTATGGCTAATTAAGGTTAAAAGAAAAACCCAATATAAGGAAGGGGGAGAACACAAAAGTTGTTTGTTTTCATTCAGTAGCTTTTAAAAGCTAATTCTAATTCCATTCAGATTGATTTTTGAAAAAATATTAATACAGGGGAAAATGTACCTATGAACAGCTACAATCATTACTGCATATCTGAAGGTGTAAGCATATTTTCTAATCGAGAATAATTTATGTTATGCAGGAATTTCCTTTATCTAGGTGTCAGTAATCATGTTGGTTTTAGCACAGCATTTAACAAAATTTTCGTATTTTACAACATCAGTGGAAAAAAAAATAATTGGAACAACTATGAACATCAGCTTAAAACACACTAAGTGGTAAAGAAAGAGTAACCCGTCAGGAATATAATGACAAGAAAGCATTGCCTCACACAGAAGTGGAACAGATTAGCGATGGAATGATCAAATTAATTTTCTGTAAAAGGTAATAGATTGAAAATTTGTAAAGGAAAAGCTCATGTCACATACTTTCCTTTTTAATTACATTCATAATTTTTTTTAAAGCATAAATTCACTTTTCACAATGAAAATGTTTCAAGAACAGGAGCAGATTATGCTTTGCCTGCTTTCCTGTGCCATGTGACCGGGAAAAGTTCCTTGTCATAAAGGGGAAATACCAGGTACGTTAACGGAGCAAAGCAAAGGTAGAAAGTGGAACGCACCTATTCCACCCTCCAGATATTGGATGGCTCAAGGCTAAATCATATATATTGAAAAGGACATAAATCTTATCTTTTTTTTTTTTTTTTTTTAAACTGTTTGCTGCTGCCCCTGACTCACTTTAAGGAATTCTCACACGTTCTCTTATAATTCAATGAAAAGCTCACATCTTTCAGCTTGTCTCCTGTAAAGCTTCTTCTGTGAATATAGTACATTCCCAGATGAGAAAGCCAATTTTTTTTAAAGGTTCAACCATAGCTAAAAGGACTAAAACTGAACACTCAGATCTGCCTTCTGCAAGCTCCAATTTTCAACTAGGTATTATATACAAGGTGTGCCACATGCATCCAGAAAGTCCTTGCCTAGATTTTTAAATCTGAAAATATAAAGAATAAACAGAAGTGTGGAAAGCAAGATACAGCATGCATGAAATGACATATAAAAACTGACAATACTTGTGTATATTTACTTACTTTCTGGTGGTAGATAGATTAGTGTATAAAGATAAAATAAAATAATTTAGCATGCTTTACACAGGCATATAGCAACATACTTAGGTATAAGCGCATCAAAAGCTATCCAGCAGTCGAATGGTGAAAAAATAAATAATCAGTAGTTTATCCATCAGAAAATAGGAATATTATTGACAATTTTTTTCCTCGGTGCTGAAGTTACTCAGGAAGATTTAATCTAAGTAATTATATATTCATAGAAAAATCCATCTAGAAGAAAACTCAATAGATCACCTATAGCATCTTCTTTCCTTAAAGGCAAAACCAGCCACGTTTATGCTGTTCCTGATATATTTCTACAGCTTGTTCCCAAAGGCCTCCAGTGACAGATTACATGATCTCTCAAGGCTATCTATACCACTGGTTTGCTATTCTTGCTGTTAAAGGAGTTTTTCCTCACAGCATCTTCTTCATTGCACTTAGTTTTCAAACAGTAATGTTAGTCTTAATGGTTTCACAACAGTGTAAGTCAACTGAAGTTGTTCACATTTCTCATGGCCAGAGATTCTTGTTCATAGCTTTGCACCAGCTCAGTTGTCTGAACAACTGCATGACAAAAGGATTCAGGGAGCTGGTATTGTCAGCTCACTATATAGATACATGAGTGCCTACATCAGTGTAGGCACTAGGAAGGCAGTCAGAGGCACATCACACTGCAGAAGTCTAGAAATAGATAATGCAGAAGCTGTCTAACTCTATTTGTGTGTGGAAGCCACATGATGTCACACCAGTTTAACTGCATCTACACTAGCAAATTGTATCACTTCAATTTGATCAGCATGAATGTAAATCTTGCATAAAATCTGTATAGGCTGAGTATAACAGAGTACAACAAAAGCAGCCAGTGGCTCTACACAAGGAGAAGTTTTTAGAGAAATCAGTAGCCAAAAGGAGAACGTCACCAGTGATGTTCTGTGTCTTGACATAGAGGGCTGCCATTAAAGAAGAAACAGTACATTGATTTTCTGCATTGCAGAGTCCTGGCCATTGAATTCTGGACTAATTTTTCCAGTAACTATCATGTATTCTCAAATAAAATACGAAAATGTCAGGCAAAGAACTAGTGATGGCATCTGCACTTTTTATACTGATGACTAGTACTTAAGAAACTCATCCAAGACAGGGGAATACTCAATATCACTTTTCTCACACAGAATATGAATCTTTACCTTAGTGCCACCTTACTATTGGATGGGACTCTGCAACAAGTAGCACTTGAATTGAGTACAAGCTTCAGAAATATTCTCCCTGATCCCTAACTGAATATACATACCAATCCATGTCTAAACGTTCAGTTTGTTGTGCCAGTCTTAGCGCATGGGACTCGTGGAAGCAGCACAACTGGTCTGCAGCAGTGTCTTCAAATTGCTGTCCAGTCAGAAGACTGGACCACCATTTGGTACACATGTTTTTCTGTGCTAATTGAATCTCTCATGTTAAAGCTGGTCTGCTTCACATGAATAAGTAAACATTCAATGGAGAATTTGGCATTCAAGTGGGCCACCTCCAAAGTGAATACCCTGCATCTGGCTATTAACACTAAAGTATCGATCTCACTCGTTAATAAACAAGGGGAACAGCTCCAACAAAACACTCAGTAACACCTCAACAGAGCCTACAGCTAGCTGATTACAGCATCCTCCTCAGAACTCAGTGGAATTTAGCTTGGTTTCCCACATCTTGAGTTGGAACCACTAGAACCCACTGCATTATAAGCGCCTGAAAATGAAATGCTTTGCTCAACACACACACACACGGCGATTGTCACTTCAATATGGGGACAGAACTCAAATGAAAACAAGAACACCTCAGAAGAAACTGATCTGAACCTCTTTATTCCCCCCCACACCACCGTTTTCAAATTTTCAGTTCAGCTACCAAACTGAAAAGTCAGCTGCACAAAGCCTGCCACAGAACTCCTCGCTAAATTATAGCCAATTTCTGGCAGCCATGTCAAGGGGCCTTCAAAGAAAGAAGCAAGAGATATGGGCCATTTCTGGGAAACTTCCTGTTCTGTTCCATGAACAAAAGTCAGTTTGGGAAGAATAACAAATTCTTATCTGGAAAAACAACTTCACAGCATCATTGGCTCTAAAGGTGAAAACAGAATAGAAAGTTTATGTTGGAAGTAAAATTGAGTACTGCAGTTAGATATTAGCTGCACTACGTGTGCTGTAATAGCACTCTCTGAGGGTATTCATGAAACTAATTTGACCTAATGAGGCAAACCTCTCTCCCTTATACTTAAAAGTCAGAAATCCAAAAAAAAAAAAAAATCTGTGGTAACTGTATATAGCTTTTTCAACTATTTGCTGCCTCTCCTTTGAGGGAAGCCTCATCTATGAGATAAGGTTACATTTTAAAAAAACGAAGAAAAAGCCTCCCCCTAACATGTACTTTTATTTTTGTACTTTTTTTTTTTTTTTTTACAGTTTCTTTGCACATACTGTCATCTTCACTTGCATCATTCTTGATAGATTATGCTTTCAACATAAAAGCCATCCAACCCTCCCCAATATGACAATATGTTAGTTTCACTTGGAGATGACAAAGAAAGAAGAGCCAAACTATTAAAGCCTAAAATAGTGCGGGGGGCGGCACAGAGAGGGGAAGCTTGGAGCAGAGGAGTTGCACTCATAATTTTACAATCATTTTGGCTTTTAAAACTTATACTCAAATTTCATGCTTTTCAGGCAGAAGGACTAGAAAGATTGGTACAGCTAAGCTGAGAGTTTATGACACATAGGAATTCAGGATCAAAAGGAACCATCTGGTTCATTCACTTCACTGCAACTGCAATAGCTTTTTAGTCCTGAAGGGTCAATGCCATACCCACATGTACAAAAGGGAATGATTCCAATGCACTACAACAAATTTAAAACCTTTAATACTAAAAGATACTTAAGATACTTAAACATAATCATAACACATCAAAGGAAATGACAACAC
The DNA here is from genome assembly GCF_040807025.1 of Struthio camelus. Classification (NCBI taxonomy): domain Eukaryota; kingdom Metazoa; phylum Chordata; class Aves; order Struthioniformes; family Struthionidae; genus Struthio; species Struthio camelus. The sequence goes on from NC_090946.1 coordinate 50,913,040, forward strand.
ATATAGAATTGTGCACATGAAAGCCGATGATATTAGCATTCTATATTCCTAAAGTGACCTTTGAGTATTTTATATTTAGTTCAAAATTCTAAATAAAGCTAAAAGTTATTTTAAACAATTTTGTTTCAATTATGTAAGACAATGATGGCAAAATTAAAACTCAGGTTTGATTCAATAACTGTCACCAGATCTGCTAGTGTGGAGGAGGTGAGAAATATCCACTTTCAGCTTTGAATTTCCTGCCTTTTTTCTGTGTCAGATCCTTTTCTGCATCAAGAAAAAAATCTCAGTTTTCATCCTCTGTTCTGCCTACAGACACCGCACCTCTGTGCTTCCCATCTGTCTGCTCCTTGCTTGGCTGTTCTTCTTTGACTAAATAACTCCCAAAAGATCTCTCTTGGCCGTGCTTGCCAGTCCAACTTTGTCAGGACTGTCACTACAGGAGGCAGAAGGTTGCAGGCAATCTAGCAGTTCAGCGCCCACCTTTGCAGTGAGCAGTCTTGCTACAGCACTCTTACATTGACCTGTCATTGACAGGCTTTAGGTTCACATTCTTGGAGCATTAATGAATATTTCCTTCTAAGCAATTCAGTATTTAATATTGTCAAGTATAAACTCAGGCATATACTTCAAATACAAATTTTAAGGTGGATTCTCCCTTATTTTCCCATTTTGCTCTGTTCAATACTTGACTCTTATCAATGCATCAGTATCCCATCTATTACTCTCTTCTAGAGTTCTAAACACTTAAGAGAAGAAGGCAGGCACTTCAGTGCTGCTTTCTTCTCTCCCTGCTCAGTATCTCTATCCAGAATTCAAAAAATGCAAACAAATACCTGATAATGTATTTTCAATTCAACACAAAGGAAAACTAACTCCAGTTTTAACAATTCATGCAATTTGTCTGTTACATACTGATTAGTAAGTAAAAATAACTATTACAATTGGCCGATGCTTAGATTTCTGTACTGAACGCAACTCCAACTTGACAGGACGTTTTCTATCCCCCAAAATTTGTAAGCTTCTTAACAAGTCAGTTTCTATGGGTATTGTTTCAGCTGATAAATTCTGTTTTCAACAGTAAATCATCAAATTACTTTCAAAGGACAAACTGAATTACTCTAAGGAAACTCAGAACACAAAGGTATTCTGGCCATTACACTTACCTAATACACAGCAAACCCAGGAAAAATGGGACAAGAGTCAAAGGCTAACAAAGGTGTTTCCAAAACAGGTATCAGAACACCTGACTTTAAAGCACGCACCTTTCAAGTGGAAACCAAAACCCAGGGTTAGCCCTTTAGCTTCTCACACTTTGCACTGTATCACAGAAAAACATAAAGTCATCAGGTGACGAGATGTGGTTCATCTTTTACTGTTTGGGGATACAGTACAATTCCTATTCCAACATCAACTTGTCCTTACCATATGAATGCTTTTTTCCTTAACATGTAACACAACTCCTTCTTGCTACAACCAAAATCATAATCGCTTCATATTCATCAGTGATAGCAAAAGGTAGTTTATTCTCATCACCATTTCTTTTAACTACAGCGGCAAAAGCAGTTGTTCCCTACCTTTTTCACTTTGTGTCATCGAGTATTCTCGACTAAATTACTTGCACATTCTCCCCCCCCACACACACCTTTGTTTTTTCTCTTTTTTTCTTTTTCTTTTTTCCCCCGTCTTAAGGCAGGCTATCTGGAATTCTAGTACTGTTTTCAAACATGCACAACCATGCGGTTCTCTCCCCAATCTCTTGTCTACCGATTATCAAGTATACTGTATATACTAAATATACAAACATATTTAATAAAATTGGTCTTAAATCCCTGCAGAATCCCACCAATTCATGGAGAACCATGCTCTCCAAGTACATTTCTGTAGTGCACCCTACAACAGTTTTAATTTAGACCCTGGATACTTCTTACGGTCAATGTCAAAAATGCTGCTGAAATCACGACATCTGCTGTTTCTTCCCCAGTCATATCATGCATTACCCTTTTCAACTCCATGCTGACTGCTACGCATCAGCATGGGGGTCGGGAGCAGAAATGGGCTAGGTTCCCCAGAAAGGTGATACAAAAATTCCATCTTTGAATAGAATTAACCCACAGAAAATTTTAAGTACAGATCATACCTCTAGCCTTTCCTTATGAGCAGTATACGTATCCCAAAGCTAACTACATGGTGCTGGACACTTGAAAGAGTGGACTGCTAAAGGAAGAAGAGCTGAGCCCTGCTTCTAAATAGATTAGTGATTTGAACATTTGTTTAAGAGAAGGGAGACAGATTCAGTTTCCCGCTCAGCCAGAGGTGATTCAAACCCGCAATTCTTACAACCCGAAAAAATATTCCAACCACAAGTCTATTGAAGAGCCTGGGTGAAAAAATTTTTAAATCCTTCCTTGAAGCTCTTTTATATGAGGAGAATGGCAAAGCAAAACATTCTGCTAGGAATGAGAAATCTGTTTTGCCTCATTGCCCTTAGAACGTGTGAGCACATATTCTGCAGCTTATATTTAAAGTACACATATGCAGGTACACATACAAATGCTATTTGGCAGCATATTCTATAAACGTATATTTTGTGTGCATGTGTGAGATGCCTTACTACATTAATGGCATCATTGGGTTTTACTTTCTACATTTTGAAAGTATTAACATAGTTTGGAGTGGAAAGAAATTTGAAAGAGAATCCAAGAAACTATCTTCTGTTTACTCCAAAGATAACAGCAGTCTTCTGAGAACTTCACAGAGCACTTCTTCCTTTGATCCTTAGGGTTTTTTTTTCCCCTCCCCGTAAGATACATAAACTCAAAGAGAGGGAGTAATATACCTAAAAACGTAAGTGACCACTTAAAGCACCCAAGGATATCAAAGATACTTGTCCGCACTTAGTTGGTAGACACATGACAGAGACTACAAGGGACTTCTGCCTTTCTGGAGAGGAATCTAGAGGAAAGGTTGGATGTCTTTGGAAATCTAAAATTGTACTGGATGCCTACCTGCAGGCCACTGAATTCCACTCCAAGTTTGGAAATAAGTGTTAGCTACAGGTAAGTCAGGATCATAAACTGCTTTCAAACTCTCTTAAGACAATCTTAACTGAAATGAAGGTAAATGCCACAGCAATAACCAGAAAGCATTAAAAGTACAAGCTTAATTACCTTTTTAAAAGAAGAAAAAAAATAAAGGGCCATAAACTCATGATATGAGCAATCAATCATGAGAAAAATACCACAAGAAGAGATTACATACACATACATACACTGTTTTAAGAAATACTTCCTTCTTCAGGGTGTTCCCTCTGGATATCATTCATATCCATTCAGCCATAATGTACCAACCTAGCTTAATTTTGAAAGAAATGACTTTTTTTTTTTAATTTGCAGTAAGTTAAATATTAAATAATAGAAAAAATTAAATAATAGAAAATCAGAATGTCAGGACAGACTAAATATTATACTTGTTGTTCAAAAGGAGGAAGCAAAAGCAAGAGCAGATGCTTTGGGAGGCAAAAGAAATTTGATGGACATGACTTCAGGCAGTACACAGGCTAACCAGCTGTTCCCAACCCCAAAGTAGCACATTCCAGACAATTGCATAAACATTCTTCCTCATGGCCTGAGATCTTGAATGAGATCTTGAATGACATTAAAACTTGAGTAAGTCTTGGGTAGCAAAGAGAGTCACCAGTTAAATCAGAAGACACAGAATCACACTAAGGTAATCATTAATACCTAAATGACAGGTCCACTGCTTTCCTAAATTAAACTGTTCAAATAAATACATAAGGAAAATAGTTATAAGATGACAGGGCAAGAGGAAAGAGTAGATCTACTATTCTTTACTTACAAAATATTTCTTTGACAAGTCTAAACAGTTTATACTACTTGGGGGCAGGGACAGGAGACAGGAAGGAAAGAGAGCAAATTAAATATGTGAAACTCAATTGACAAATTGCTTGTTTACCTTAATTTTTTTTTTAATCCTTCCTGCTAAATTATCTCTAGGTTCCTTCTTCGGTAAGCTTTTAATTTCCAAAATTACAGGGAACTATGTAAGTAGTTAAAAAAAAAAAAAAAAACAAAAAACCACACACTCATTTTTTCAGCTGTTCTAAAATTTAAATTAATATTCACTGCGGAAAAGATTGATTTATAGATTAAATTTTGAATAAGATTAAAAATTAGAGTAATCATAAAATAAAAAGAAAAAAGTCAGAAGAAAAACTGTAATAATGTCTATTTTCTTCAGTAGGATGCTTTCATTACAGTTCTAAGATCTAATCCATCTTGGGTCAGATATCCAAAATATCCTAAGTTACTAGACCAATGGTTTTCATCTATACATTTTAAAAATTTAACTGTACCCTCACCAGGAGGAGTAAAAACATGAAGACAACACACAACTACTACTACCTAGTCTGTTCCACAAAAGTCAAACTCTTACTTGTATTGGTAAAAGCCCGGAGACATTTAATGATTTTCATCTGAACAAATTAGCAAAAACCAGATCATTTCTCCCTGTTCCGCCATGACCTCTCAAAAGGGTCTTTACATTTCCATTTCTCCTTCAACTCAAATATTTCCATCTTCTATCCCTTTAGAAATTAGACGATTGACACATAACAGCACTGCTTTGTTTAATGAGCTGAAAATATTCCAGCGGAAAGCTACTTATCTATGGACCTAACAAACTGGTAATGTACAGAGGCAAACGTAAAAAGAAAGGAAAGGGTATTTGTTTCAAACAACCAAGACATTTAAGAGCATAAAAAGCAACTACAACGTAAAGTTCATCCCTCCAACAAAGATCTTAACCTCAATTACCGAAGATAATGTTTCCAAATATTTTATCTACTTTTTCATACTTTCCAGCTATGCTCTGCGAGAACTTCTCATTGTTAACAATGAAGCTATCCCTTTGATTTTTTTATATGGTATAAATATTAAGAAACCATGCACTCAAGGCTACCAAGATTAAAGATGTGACTATCACAATTCTCTAGTTACACTATTAACATTCAAGTCACCCAACTCCTTAAAGCTATGGACAACATCTGATCAGTTAATCAAACTTCAAAGATAAACCACAAAACACAGCTAGATGTCAAGATCATTTATCTTACCTGACAGGCAGATGTATGTTAAATATTCACCCTGACCCCCAGTAGCCAGAAAAGGAATCTTTTTCTTCGTTCTTCTTTTCACTTGGACAGCTCCCAGCATCCTTTCATCATGTGGGGCAAAAATTTCTTTGCTAATTGCAGACTTGGCACTCATTGTAGATCACAGATAGAACAGACTGCTGCTCTCCAAAATAAATCTAAAAATAAAACGATAAAACTATTAGGCACTACTCCCAAGTTATGAGAGAATACAATCAACTTGCATGGGCATTAGCAACTCTGACCTTCAAAATAGCCTTTAATGATTTAAAGACTTGAGGGGAGATAATTTCATGAATTTAACTAGAGGCAGAATTTCCAAAGTATCTAAGAATTTTGAGTACTCACAGATGTTACGCATGTTTTGAAATCCCTCTGAAGCTAGCCTGGCTTATTTTGGGCAGGAGCAGTCCACAATAGCACAGCAGTGTTATGCTAAATCTTCTCAGAGGGACCCCCTGTAATTTTTAGTTCTGCACAAAAGCTCCATTTATTCTCTCTGAGACACTGGAGGAAAACTTGTCTGTCCCAAAAGAAAGTGCTGCAAGGGCATCCTGAAGGAATAGTGAGCTTGAGTCAGCGCCCACTCTGCAGTTTGGTCACATCTGCAGACAGCAAGTTGCGTCCACTGAAAATACAGGAAGCTTAAATCTCTTCTACAGCTATAGTTTGTGAAGCGCCTGCCTCAGTGACAGCACTTGCTTAAGCACCTGCACTTCTTGCTGCTTGAGCACCTCATCCCCTCAGCTACTTCAGGGCAACCACCTGTGCAACTGCAAAGGAACCAGTATCAGAGAAATCACCTGGGCTAACAGACAAAACCAGACCTCTCCCTTTTCACGAGGGAATTTTTACCCAGGTCAATTCCTTAATGTGTTTCACCACATAATAATACAAGCAACTTCAGAGCAAGATCGGGAGAGAAAAAAATTGGAGAACGGGTATGGAGAGGACGGGTAGCTGCTTATTTAGGCCTGTCCACCAGAAGAAATGCCTGTTGGACTGCAGCTTAAAGAGGCGCCTGAGAACTCCACTACAGGGGTGCTCTTAACAGGGTTTTCACATACACACCACTAGAGCTGTAACTCCAATTATTTCTGCACTGAAGTCTGTTACTAGTCCCACAAACAGAGGCTTATAAATCTGAAAAAACTCCAGGGCCAGAAACAATCCTCTTTTTTGATCCTCATACCCTTTTAAAATCACTTGCCCTCTAATTGTTTACTCTAGGAAGTTCAAAATAAACAAGGTGACTTCCTGTCTGCCTTCTCAAATCTGACCGACTTTCTACTGTGAGTATTTTCTACTTGCTTGATGTTAGTCCTTGTAAGACTAGCATCCGCCTCAAAATCAAGTGTGTTCTTTAGGCCATTTAGTTCATCCCTTTTAACTTTCTCCTTAGTTAAACCTTAAAACAGATCATCTCTAAGTCCATTTATATAAAAGTCACAAAATCTTTCCAGTCTCACTTTTCTACATATCATGTAAAGCACTTAGCACAAAATTAAAAAACAAACAAACAAAAAATCCAACCCTGGGTCCTGTCTTTAAATGCATCAGAGGTTAATGAACGGTCTCCTGACATTTTTATTCCTTATTATGTTGACGGCACACGCAAGCTTTTCAATCAACCCACCCTTTCTAGAGCAATGGCAACAGATGAAGCTTTCACTTGCCTACTCTCAAGCTAAGAAATAAACCTGATAAAAACCTTCCTTCCCAGATCCCCTCCCCCTGATAAGGTGAAGTACTTTCACAGAAACACTTAGACCTGAAAGACAAATAAATGCCAGGTTTATATCAATGTTTCCTGAACTAGACGTTATCCATGTTGGTAAATGTAACCATACTCAAGATTGATTTAAGTGCTCCCTTTACCCTTCCCTTTCAGAAGCTGCTCCCTCCCTTAAAAATACCAAGATAATAATTGTACAGACATTCACAAAGACACACAAAATCAACCTGGAAACAACCAAGTAATGTAAAGCTTTTAATTGTCTTAATAACGCTTTATTTTCTTCAGACCAAGGCCACATATATGATATTGTGATTAATAAAAACAGAAAAGCAGTTACAAGAAAAAACAAAATGGAAGACTAACAAAGATTATTTTTCCTAATTACTGGAACTTCAGGGAAAGACAGTCATAAGGGGTTAAAAAAAAAAAAAAAAAGAGAGAAATCTTGGGACTAAACAGTTTGCTGCTTTTAATTAAATTAAAAAAAAAAACTACACAAAGTGCCTGAGTTGACCCGCTAATTAATTTATAAGTAATGAATTCTTAAGTAACTTCATTTCTAGTTCACTCACTGATGCACTTTTTTTTTTTTTTTTTTTTTTTTTTTTTTTTTAGGAAAAGACAAGGCCAAGATGACTATGAGAGAATCTTCTACCTATGTCTTTTGCTTGAGGGTCAAGAGTAATAATAGTTTTATTAAGTTATACTTAGTTTAATAAATATTAAATTAACAAATTTTTAGTTTATTCATGTATGTTTATTAAATTATAAGTTATTAGGAGCTATATGTTTGCATGATCACTACTGCTGTTTGATGCACCCAATTTAACAGCAGCTATAATTAACAGAAGTAACACGTGAATGTGACTAAATATGGATTTGCAGGGAAGTTTATCAGAATAAACAAAGAGCTACTATTTAGCTCTACAGTGACATTGATAAATAGCCAGTCTTATTCGTCCTCTCATACCAACACAGGCCTAATACCCCTCTTCATCGTTCAAATAATACGATGCTCTAATATATTTCTATAGAATTCCATATTTCCAGATTATTAAAACATGTAGGCTCATAGATCTTTCCTAACATCCTTAGCTTTCCTAGTATGAGTAAGATCACATCCAAGTCTCAGCTAAGGAGGCTAGAAATTCTGCTTATGGGATCAAAATGATATGATATTTGCCATAGTTTAACTATTAGAAAACAGATAATTTCCAATCAGCTTAGGCAATAAACTCAAAGTCACGAATCCAATATTTTAGTGGGCATGCTATCAGCAAAGTAATTGTCTTAACATTTTCAGCTTCAACATTTTGCTGGAGCATAGTTAGGTTATTCTCTTATAAAAAAAAAAAAAAGCGTCAACAACAGTATTGGAAACTTCTGAATTCATGTAGGGTGTGAGAGAGCACAACTCAGTCCAAAGCAAGTTTAATATCTATTTATCTTGGGATGCAAACAGAATAGTTTGCCAAAAAATGTCTATAATAATAAATCTGTTTCAAAATACTTCACCAATATTAGAGCTGTGCAAATGCTGATGAGTCTTAGCATGAAGTTGTTTCACATGCACCCCTAAAAGATCAATGTAATTTTAAAATTGCATCATCAAAAGAACAACCCAGACTAATTTCAGTTAAAGAAAGAAAGAATGTTCACCTCCTGAAAAAATGTGATTTCATGCAACTCCTAGCCTATCATTTAACATTAAATATTTCAACACGGAAAAATAATCCAAACAAATTCACTTGCTAGTTACTTAGGAAAGGACTCATTATACAGTTGTTTTCACATTGGTGTTCATAACACCACAATTTTCTCCTCTTCTGTATTACAGAGAGAGCTGCAGTTTATCATGTACCAGCATGAGACAGCTGTTGGCTTTTTTTTTTTTTTTTTTTTTTTAAAAAGTCAAGGCCACTGTCAATGGCTATGGCTTTAGTCACACAGTGCTCCTTCCTACTAAGATAAGGACCCATAACCTTTTCAAAAACAACTTCAATCTTAGAGCTTCACATGCTTACACAACTTTTAATAAAAAGCTCACTGGGAAAGCTAATAGAAATTCTTTCATGTAAAACATACTCGAGTTGCCTCCAATCCAAAAAGTGTGCTCTAGCTAGCACCAATTGGGCCATAGATCTTTGCAAACGTTTTCTAGAAATTCATGCATTGCAAAATAAAGCATGAATTCAAAAGTGTAATTTGTGATGTAAGGGCTTCCTGGGGTAACAGAGGATACATTTATAAACAAAGGAGTCATTGTGAAGATTATTTTAATTCATACGTGCATTGTAACTTACAGCATGAAACTAGAGTGACTGCCACACATGCAACCCAATATACCTTTAAAATCTAGCATATATTTAAAATATAATTAATATATCTGTGCATGCACACGTTTATCTCTTAACGGAAGTGCTTTTATGCACAAGTAACATACAAATCCAACTTTAAAGCCTGATTCAACATGATATACCCAAGACAAACCAAGTCTCCTGTTGCAGTAGGGTCACAGAAGAAAAAAAAAATAGAGAACAAAGAATGCAGTTTATTGCTGCATGCAGTTATTTGCTTTGTGATTAAGGTGATTTTATACGCATCTTCCACAAGCCGTGCACAGCCGCAAGCAGTAGACACTGATCATCATAATCGGTATCTCTGACCAACAGCATGTACTCAGTGACTAGGAGGTTATGACCCTTCTTTTCCCAATACTTAGCTTACAACAGTCTCAAATGCCAGAATTATTAGAGGATTAAACTAAAGCAACGTACTTGACATGATTTCCAAATCTAATGTGGTAACTGAAGCTAGTACAAGCAACAGAAGCCTATTTATTGAAAAAGAAAACAAAAGTAACTGTGTGCAAATAGACTTCTGAACATTGGCTGTCGGTGTGGTTTGGATGAAAGTGTTCTTTCACAAATCAAAAAGCAGCAGCTAGGTGTAAATAAGCATACTTTTCCATATTTACTGGTGGATCTATAAAAAAGAATTTTTAATATAACCTTTTCTTAAAGGAAAATATTTTAACACCTCTCTTTTCCAAGGGTAGGAATAGTGCAATCTTCCTGTTAATTTTACTAAAAAGTATGCAAGACTTGCTCAAGGAACATGAACAAGTCTCAAGTTTTCCCACACCCTGACAAAACATTTATTTTCATCTAAAAATGAGACTGGCCGTACTTGCAAAATTTCATGTAGTGCACGCAGACTTTTCCATACAGGAATGTTCTTGGCATAAGTTGCACGATGAATTCAGACCATTACTAGCTTTCCATTACTGGCCTGTGTGAACTCACACTTTGGAACGCAAATAGCTCCCTCCACACCTTTTGACTTATGCTATTTTAATAAAGGCTGAAGCTACTCTAGCCTTCAGGAATCTACAGTACTATAAAGGAAAGCAATCTAAGCATAACATTATAACTGCCAAAAATCAAACAAACAAAAAACGCAGCAACAAAACACCTCTCTCATAAGATATAGAAAACGACTAAGAACATGAGGAAAGCAACTCACACTTGGATTCTGGTTGTTTGACTTAACACCAGAGCTCTGCTAGAGAAATGACTAGGGAAAATTCAGCTTCTCAGAAAGGACTGCTTCTTTCAGCTGCTTTTTTCTTGCCTTTATTTTTAACTACCTGTCCAAGTCATTGTAACTTAAGAGATTTATGTTTGCATGTAAAAAGTAAAAACAATACAGAAACGAATTACGGCACACTGATACTGACTTTTTATTATAATTACCCCTGCCAGAAAGATGAAAAAAGGAAAGTAAGTAACATTACTTGAACGTTTTCAAGCCAGATAGGACAGAAGAATTTAACGTATTTAAGCAGAGGTGATGCAGAGTTCTCCTCAAACTCTCTAAAACTAATCTGTTTTAGTGTCACCATTGTTCTGACTCACAATTGGATTAAGCGTGTTGGTTTTAACCTTTAATTTGCTGGGGTCTTTTTATTTCTTCACATTTAGTGCTGCAGGGGAAACTCCTGGACCCAAGCAAATTTCCACTGCTAGCTAGAACTCAACATCATTTTCAACTATCATCTGATGTACTGGTGACAAAGGAAAAGATGTATATGATCTTCATCAGTCATACTGAGGCCAGGATCTGATGATGTTAGGGAATCTTAGTGTCAGGCTGTAGTAGATGCACTGATCTAGTAACTCAGTTTACCACTCCAGATGTATTAAATCTTAACTTTGTACAAATATTATGCCAGATCAAGTAATAATCTGACCTTCCATTGGTGGCACAAAACTAGCATTAAAAAAAAAAAAGGCAGGATAAACACTGTACTCTGTTTCAGTTAAAAGGTGTCATGTGCCCACACCTAATCTGGATGAAGTGTATATTGCCAGATGTGATGCTAACAAAATCCATGACAACCATTTAGGAAGTACTTATTTTCACCTGCACGTTTCACTGTAAAAACCAACTCAGCAGTGAGGTTTCAGGGAACAGATTTTCTGACATGTTCCAATAACTTCTGAAAGATACTGGTAAATAAAGGAAACAAACATATCTCCACTCCAAGCCTTTTCCCATCTCAATTACATAAGAGGTTCCCACATGGTTATTAGGGTTTGGGAGGTGGAGGTGGGAGAGTGTTTGTTTTCTAAGGCCCCTTTTGCAATTAGTTGCATCGAAAGCTTAAAAGCATCAAGTGAAAAGCTAAAAAGCAGCCAGAAAACCAAAAGAGATTTAAAAGACAAGAGTCACAAAAAATACTGACCTTACCTTTCTATGACCTAATTCAGAATTATCAAGTGCTGGAGGCTGACAAAGTAAAACATGATTTTTGCTGGAATAGGAGGGATAAAATTAAATGTTAAAAATACATCTTATCCCTAATTCCTAGCATATTGAAAGAACACCTAGAGTATCAGTTTCTAACTGTTGCTAACAACTAATGCTATGAAGAGCTGGCTACTGCAGCAGTTACCACAATTTTTGGTACTGCTCTCTGCAGATGTGGTCCAAAATGCTCTCAGGTGCCAGCAATTTGAGTAACAGGAACCCAATTAAAGTCTACTCAGCTGTTTGAAATAACCTGATTTTCACCCACAGCTCATAAGCATCTCATTCCAGGAATGGAATAGCTACAGGTTCATTAAAGGCTTGTTAATAAGTATTTACTCTTGACAGCATGCAGAAGCGTGTTAAACCCAAACTAGCTTTCAGAATAGAACACAGCTATGAGCTTTCTTGAGAGAAGGGATTACACAAATTTTGGGAAGGTTCTACAGATTTAAAGAGAGATTAATTCTAAAATTAAAAAAATACACATTTAAAACCTAAATCCTGAAACGTGAACAAATGAACTGTAAAATTCAAGCTACAAGTTGATTTTACATCCTTTTTAAAATGTTCTCATCAATTCTTGACTTTTTTTGGTTTGCATTTTAGTATTTGTCAATATTTTATTGTTCTTTTTGCTTGATGTACAGAGAGATTCAGAATGTAGCTCTGAGGGACAGAAGCTATCAATCTGAATTACGGATCTTGGTTCCCTTTGGATGTAGACACAGAAAGATTCATGCATCCAAAATATTTCATATGTGCACAGAAGAGTCAAGATTCACCACTCTGAAATCTACCCAAATTGGGACTGATTTCTTAAATCCACCTCTCCGAAATTTTAGGCAGCTTATTCAGGGCTGTGAAGTGTTCCATTTTACTCACCAAGTTCTCTCTTAAGTTAATCACAGAGGCTTACCCAACAGCACAGCGATCACATTACCCCCTCCCAACATGGCAGTTGCAAAGAACAGTTCACCTTTCCCAGCTGAGGGACTGATTCTTGTACCACTGACCTCTATAGACTGTACCTTAATCACTTGACTTTCTGGTCTTATGGGCTGAGAAACTCCATCTTCCCCGCTAAACTGTTCCATTTTGTAGATAACGGATCTGATTTCAGCTGCTCAGCCCAAAAAGGTCTTCCTTCCTCCAAGTATGTACTTTTCCAAGGTATTCCGAATAAATTCTGTCTCTTTCAGACAGTAAATGGAAGTGTCCATTTCCACACTTAGACTGAAAAAAAATCTAGAAACATCTTCCAATTAAAAATACCTTAAAACAGAAAATAATTTTATTGCAGGATCGCCAAGCACACTAAAGCCATTGAGCTTCTTCTACAAGGCTCCTGATAGGCTCAGAACCACCTTTACCTCTCTGATGATTACACTGAGACAAGAAGGATTTAAACATTTCAGTAAACATCACGAAGCCTTAAGAGCTCATGTTATTTGCCTCATACTCTTTCTTTGTTCTACATAGTTAATCCTGCTCAAATTACTAGAATTATACTTTTGGCTGTATAAAGAAAACTGTTTTCTTCCTTTCTTCTCTTCACTCTAGCCATCAGAATGATATGGAGCACGATGACAGAATTTACACTTTAGCATTAAATAAAAACTCTTGAGGGAGAGGGAAAAAAAAAAAGGATTCCTGGGGGTATCTGAACTAGTGCCTGAAATACACTGCCTGTTTGCAACATCTCCTTAAATCTTTCTCTGCTACAACACTTTTCCATGACATTCATATCAGTAAAAACTCCCCCTAGGAACCATAATATATGGATAGAAAGATTAACATATTTTTTTAATTACCTTTAAAAAAAAAAAAACTAACAAGATGATGCCTAAACAAAGCCCAACAAGTTCAGCAATAACCAACCTGGACTATTTTCTGCTCAGCCAAGAGGGAGCAGACAGCCAGCAAGCTGCTGACTTTACATCCAGATGTTTTATTGGGCCACGCAAATAAATGGAAACAAGATTTTCAGTGTCTTTGTTGAGATATTGGTCCACGGAAGGAATGGAGGGAACTAATTTCAGTGGTCAAAAAAAAATTAGGATAATAGCAGCAACCATTGCACTGCACCCTACTAACACTAGTTCAAGGCTTTTCTAAGTATTTACCAGGAAAACAATAATCACTCAAGAGTTATTTTCTTACATAGTCACATTTCCAATTCATTTTTTTCAATAAACTCTGTGATCAGTAACTGATTTGAATAAAATATTAATTCTAAAGTATGAAAATTATGAAATTGTAAATGTGTATATATATGCAGCCAGAAACTTAAGTGGCAATATAAAACATAAAATAAATGTTTTTGCATACCTGTATAATTATATAGCAAACTGTCTGCCCTGCTAAGGTGAACTGAACATGAGCAGACTTCAGGTCAGCGGCTTTAAAGTTAGGAGAGTCTTGTTATGACTTTTAAGGAGTCCATGGAGGTTTATATTTATGTTCAGTAGACCACTCGGCTCAAGACCCAACATTCATCAAACCATACCGTAAGTACTCTATTAGAGCTAAAAATAGAGACCTTCCTAAATTTTTTTAGCTAAGCTATGGATTGGCTGCTGGTATTTAAGAGTGTTTCAGCATTGTTTATTGACCCTTCAAAGAAGCTTGACACATGCTCATACTCTAGGTTGAATATCTGTGCATCTGTCAAAAGACTTCTCGTCAAAAGGAATGGGGAAGGAAATGATGGGTGCCATATTTTGGGGCCTCAGAACATGTGATTCTTTAATTAAGAACAAAGAAAGGGCAAAGTGCACAGTAGCAATATGCTAACATCAGACAGAAGCAATAAATAAGTGATTAAATATTAATGTTTGACATGTTCCTCTCCCTGAGAGAAGAGAGTCAGACCCTCAAGCAATTCACATAATCTTCCATTCCAAGGAAGGTAATTTGAGTTCTGTTCAGCTTCTGTGGATTTTCCTAACAGGATCTAAAGCGTCAAGAGCTCTGAATGGAATATGTATTTATAAAGAAATCATACAAAAAATAGGAATGCAGATCAGAAAGGTACCTTTAGACTTACAACATCCAGTGCCTTAGTCTGGCAGATCATAACCTTTTCGGAAAACGATCAAAGGTCACTTTAGAAGTTTTGTGTACCTCCCCTTGTCACCCACTGCTCCTATTTGACAACTACCGCAGAACCTCGGTTTGATTAGGTATAGAGACAAAAACCCAAATGTCTGCTTACAGGGACACACTATCAGGGACAGGATGGAAATTTTACAAATGGGTAGCTGGGGAACAGGCGCACTTTATGCAGAAGACAGAGCAGCTGTTTCTGTTACTGAGGTCTGCTCTAGTCCTCTTTTACCACTGCCTGCTCAGCTAAGGAATTCTTAGTGCAAAGAGAGAGCAAAAGAGCACACGTGAGCAAAAGAGCAAGTGAGAAAGAGTGTGAATGAGTGAGAGTGAAAGAGGAGAGTAAAAGAGCAACTGAGGGAGGGAAAGAGCAAGTGAGAGAAAGTGGAGCAAGAGAGCATCGTAGTAGCCACCAATACCTTTATTTCCCCAAGCCAGACAGCGGCAAAAGGAGAAAACGCAGCATCACTTGGTTCTTTCAAGGCTCTGTGCTCTCAGTTCTCCCCAAGAGGTAAAGGAAATTAAGTGGGAGGTTATAAAAGAGAGCCCCAAAGAGGCATGTTGATGGATGGTTTACTGCATTTTCCACATCAAATAATTTTGTATTGTTCTGACAAAAAACAGCAATTCCAGATCCAGCACATAATTCCCTAGTAAATAGTATGGTGAGTCTTGGCCAACTTTTGCTCACAAGAAGATGGTATTCTGACATACGCACCTACATGCTGGAAAAATTAAATCCAAGAGGTGTAAAATTGCTGCACTGGAATCCTCTACGCAAGTGGTTGTGGACGGTTCGGAGCAAACTACCTCAAACAGGCATGCAAGAAAAAATAACCATGCATTCAAGAACTGCAGCCAAAACGGGAGGAGTTGTTGTTTATCTCTTCTCAACATTTGGGATCAGGACTATGCATTATTATTTTGCTGACTTCTCTTAGGAGCAAGAATCAAAACGTAATTCACCATGAATATTTATGAACATTCATTCCTTACGCACTTTCTTAGCGGTCAAGAGCAGTGTTCCCTAAACGTACTTTTTCCCCTTGACCAGTATGGACAGCAGAGGGGTGCTTCCAGGAGATCCGTCACAGAAGAAAGGGCACCTCAACAGAAAAAGGTACCACGCTATTAGGATCTCTCTGAGTGAAGAGCAACAGTTGGGGACCCACTCACAGAGGTTCTCATTAGAAGAGTCCCACAACAGAACATCACTATTGTTTCAGGAGGTATGATTTTGAAAACAGAGACAAACAGACTAAGCAGCACCATTCAGACAAAGAACTGGTTTACTAAGGGCAAGCGAGAACTGCTTTGGAACACTGCCAGTGGAATCATCTTTTTGCAATGGGAACATTTTTATCCTCACAAAGAGATTCACAGAGAATCTTAGGCACTGCCAGATGTTATAACAAAGCCCCAGAGAGATCACATTTGCATTTGTGGAGAGTTATATTTATTACTTCAGGACACTGGGCCATTCATAGCAGCAAAAACTAGTATTTCTGCACAGCAACAATGAAAATCATAGTCCAAAGAAATAAGCTGAATTCTTATGACCCTTCAGATATTTTTTTTAAATATTAAAATCAGTTCTCACATCTGGCTTTAGATTTTTTTCTTTACAGGCTCAACTGTCACAGTTTCTTCCGTCACTCCTCGCATGTTTCTTGTTCCAGGCACCTAACAAATGTACCCTCTAGCCTATTTCCCATTGGCCTACATCTTTCTTGAAATGCAGCGCCCAGATCTGAACTTACTGCTTCATTTAAGGCACCAAGTCAACTGTAAGGACTGCTTTGTAGATCTTACAGTTAACGTTGCTGTTTATACAGCAAGTGACGTATGTGGATCTTTTCCAACACAGTTCAACAAAAGGCAACAGCTTCAGTTTCTCATCTACTACATTCTTCATATCCTTTTTATAAAGGATTATTACTACACAAGTTATTTTCCACCCCATATCTGAGTAATTGATTATTCTCATTTTACAAGGAACTTCTGAACTTAATAATTTAACGCTGTCTCTCCAATACTGTAAGATTATTCTGAATTCTGATCCTGCCTTCCAACATTCTTGCAGGTCTCTAGATTAATACCCGCTGAAAGTCAGTGTTGCAGATTCTCTGTTCCATCATCCTACTCATCAACACAGTTTAAATTGTTTTAGACCTAAAACTGCTTCGCTTCACTCCACCAATTAGACCTAGAAAGATACAAAGTCCTCTGAATACAGTTTTACACCATTTTTGTGTTCCTGCACCTTACACCACTTTCATGTAAACTTCCTTTCCTGAGTTCACTCATGACTGATGTCCTGAGATAGCATCGAAAGCATCATTAAAGCTGAGATATATCTGCTAGTTCTGCCCTACGTCTAATACCTTATCACAGAAAGAAACAGATCCGTTTGACTGTTTCTTTGGTGGTTATCTCTTTCCTGTCACCCTATCGTTGCTTAAAAATAAGCTTTGTGTCAATACTTCTACAAAGAAAAATTAAGAAAAATGGAAGTATAGAAACTTGGTGAGAAAGAGCAGCCCACGTTCCCCAGGGAGAGGTAAACTAGTCTGATGGACTGCTGTTTGTAATATACAGAGTCTCTTTCAGTAATTTGTTTTGTAAGTAGCATGATTGCTTCACAGTTAATTTATGCCTACATAGCGCATCCGTACCACTGGAAGTGTTCGACTTCCCAGTACCCTTCTACTCCTTATAACAGCACAATTGCTTCTGTGGTAGTGCAGTGAACTAGACAAAAAAATAATCCAGGTTTAACCCCATTTAAAAGAAAAATAGATTAGTTATCTTTTTACTCAGATCTGCTCCCTGATTCAGTTCGCTGCACAGCTGATTGTGTCAGCACAAAGGAAGGAAGAAGAACAGGGAAAAAACTAGGTCTGCCTTTGACACCAGCAGAACTAGCTTATACTGATCATGAAACTGCAGGTTAAAGACAGAGATCCTGATGCGTCAGGAGCTTCCTGCCTTTTATAAGATAGTGAAATTGATTGATTTAAGGCATGGGACAGAGCTGACCTGTACAAAATTTTTCAAAATCAAAGCTTGCAACAAGGGATCCAAAGAACTGAACTGCATAAAGAGTGATAAAAGAGTTCCTATGGGGCTTCTCTTTAATAAGACAGACAATGGGAGCAAATGGGAGCAAACTTCTTGTTTTATTCTCTCAGTTGTTTGTTGGGTAAAACAGAGGCACAATGGAAAGATAAATTGGAAATTAGGCTCTGACAGACAGTATACACTACAATTTCTGCACTAAAAACCTGCTGCATAGAGGAACTTACAAGCAGCACAATTATTATTGTAGTATATTCCACGTAACTGGAACGCATTAAGTCAGGGCAGCACTTCAGCAAGATGTCTCACAGGAAACCGATTTTGCCTTATTAGCATGAACAACAATCACAGCTGCTCAATAAGGACAAACTCTGCAAGTGCTAAGTAGCTAATCATTGAATAACCAGATGTTAAATGGATTTGTAATTCAGTGCACAGGTTACCAAAGAAATAGGAAATTACTGCAGCATTAGTTGAAGACATTAAGAAAAAAGCTGCTTCAGCTAACAGCTAGCGTACAGTGCTCTGCTCATTAGCTTACTTCTTCAGAGGGGGCCTCCAAACCCCCCTCCATCTCAGTACGCCCTTAAATCATGTTTTCCAAGCCATCATCGTTCCACTTCCATTCCTTCTCATGTAACTGCTATTGGTACACACTGCAAATTTCTGCATATCACAATCATCTATTAAACAGGATATATCAAAGAGAAGCAAGAACACACTCAGGCCTCTTTGGCTGAAGACAATTCTCCAAGTTTCTGAACTGCAAACTACAGCACTCGCTGCTGAGGAAGAAGGGAAGCAAGTTCTTTATCATAATGTTCCTTTATATTATTTTAAGGCTAGGAAATAGTACAAAAGCAGAACAACATAATGGGATAACATATAACATCAAGGGATTAAAGCATTCTAATTCATCTATCCAAGGTAAATCAACTTACTCCAGTAAGTACACACATATTCCAACCACTTAAATACATCAGCGATATCACCAACAAAATGCATAGTATTTAAAAAAGGAATATATCAGTACTTATTTGCTGATGTCAAAAGAAGAATTATTGCACTACCCATTCTGGAGAGAGCAGTATGTTTTTAAGCGCAGGGAGACCTTTGTGATATATTACGCCAACATTTTATTTGGGGGAAACAAGAACTATATGAAAGAAGTAATTCATCAGTTGGCAGAGTCCTGATACTTTCTAGCAGTTAGCTAAGGCTGACTTTATTTCTGGCAAACAACAGGAGCTGAACACATTTCTGACGAGCTGCATATTTCTCCCCAGTAATTCAGCAATAGTAAGAGCCCAGTAAAGCATATGCAGATGGAATCCTGCAAACTGAACAAACCAAGAAAAATTGGTCTGATCCAGCGTTTTGTTCAAGGGATGTTATCATCCCAGGAATTAGTGAAAAACAGGATGACATTTCTAGTGAAGGTGGTGGCTTGACACCGCTTTCCCAACAGAATTTGGAAGAAAACAGTGCAAACGATAAGCAGATCTTAGTCTCACAGTAATCCGAGAAAATCTAAAATGGGAGCTACTGGCTTTTTCTCTCTCCCCTGATCTTTTTATAACAATTTGTAATCACAGGGGGATCACTAGTAGAACTATTTTATTTTAACAAATAGAAAGTTTTCATTAAGCATGGAGGAGGTGAGGGAAATTATCTGGTCAGTTGATGGCCAGCTGGAAACCAGATGTAAAAAACACTCCCTCCCCCTCCTTTTGGTGACCAAGTGATTTCCGGAGGAAGAGAAAATTTTTATCAGGTTTATGAAACTACACAAAATAATACCTTGTAAGTGAAAAACTCTTATAGGTCAGTGCTGTAATATCAATGTATTGGACACCTGTACAAATCACAGTGGCATTTTCCTATTCTACACTCAATTCCAAGGTGAGAGAGTACGATAGGACAGTGACAGATAAAAAGGAAACCTAGACAGCCAAAATGAAAGGAAAAAAACTAGAGGACAACTTTTTTTGTTCAAGTGTTTTTATATTTTCCCAAAATAGTTGGTGGAATACCTTTCCCTTAATGTTTTCACGTCAAATAATTATTTATGTTTTGCAGGCAGAACTGAGACCATACAACATGGAGGTAAAAGAAGGTGGCACCTAAGCTTAGGTGACACCTAAGCTCATGTAAGAAACATCTTACCAGGGGCTGGGGAAAGGTCCACAAAAACCCAGTAACATTCATTTCTTAAGTTTAGGAATGATACTATGCTTCTTACATAAAGAAACTACACTACATGGTTAGATGGCTAAGGCTTATAATGCATCTAAGCTGGAGAGCCTTTTAAAAAACCCATGCAATATATGTTCCTCATTAGACCGATTCCATAAGAGATCGGCTCAATAAACATATCAGATATCCTTCCAACCCTAAGCATTCATTTTTCCGCCCTTACTCACAACTCAGCAGTGAATAACTGGCGTTCGCTCTCAACAGTGTGCACAGCAACGGATCCTGCAACAACATCCTCTCCCTATATATGTTCTTAGGCTTACAAAAAAGAGAAACTACAGCACCAGAACTACCCTGAGTTCAGACAGATTTTATCTGGACTAAAAATTTCAGTCCTTCCCCTATCACTCAGAAATATAATAATTACAAACCTCCACAGGAACAAACCCTCCGCAATGGTAAAAATCAACTTAATACATCCCATGTGCCGAGCCAAAAACACTGATATTAAAAACAAAATGATATTTTCAATCTTCAAATCATTCACTTCCAGAAAATATCTCAAAATATAAAAAGGTACGTTATATGGCAATGCCGTTAAATAAAACGGCATCCAGTTGAAATAATGAGCACATATTACAATCGTAAAATTTTTAGCCAATAAATACATTCTGCCAGAAAAAAAAACAAACAGAAAAATAGATCACATCTTCGACTAAGACATCTGAATACAATCTCAGAGAAAACAACTGCCAGCAACGCATCCCCAGTTGTGGTGTTGAGCTGAATAACTGAACCAATGCGTGGACCAACGCGTGGAAGACGCATACATGCTTATCTCAAATGTGACATTCCTCCTCCAACGCATCCAAACAGCCTCAGGGAAATCCTTTGGTGTGCAAAGCTGAACAATCACTATGCAACAGCAGCAATCCACACAGCAGCCCAAGGACAGAAATACCCAATTAGAAGCAGGAAAGTTGTTTCACAAAAAATCAGCGTAGTCCCATCCTCAACCAAAGGAGCCCTTTCCACACCAGATTAAGCCAGCTTAAATGTGAGATGCTGCCAAATGAAGTGGTCAGCACCCTTGCCCTCTCAGTTTTTTGCTTAATTCATCTGAACACTAACCCTCTATTAAAATTTGCCCCTGCACATCATTAGCATCAACACAGTGGAAGTAGTGGGAGCATATGCTACTTCTGGCAATGATCCACAGTTCACTGTCTTAACTCAGTCATGAAGCCATACCTTTAACTCTGCAAATGTTCACAAACAAACCCGAGAACTACATTCTTGAATTTGATTATTCTCGAAAGCTACACTTCCAAGACACCAGTTCTGTGGCTCATTACAATGAATCTATAGATTCCTGCTCTGTAGCTTTAATATTTTCCTTTGCTTCACAGGACATATCACCTCTTCTCACTCTAATACCATGCTTTGTTTGAAGCTATTAAACTGCCTCACCTTTCAAGCAGTCCAATCAATTACTATTACCGATTAAAAGCAATTAGGTCCAGCCTGTATTTAGATCGTACCCTGTATCCTGAAAACTTCACCACTTTTATAAGCATGTCTTTTTATCAGACCAAGTGATATCTCCTTGCAATAGGCTTTTCCTTTTATATAGTCCACAGAGAGAGATGAACAAAGCAAAACAAAAAATTTATAAAGACATTGGTAGCAATACATCCAGGCTTATAACTCCCCAAAAGCATCCACTTACAAAAGCTGCTACATTAAAAGAAAAAGTGTATTAAATATATAAATGAAGTGTGATTTGGGTCAGTCATGTTATTTAGCTTTGATCTTACTTCTGATTTCACATGGTCAGTATGTGAATAAACATGGCTCCAGAACCTCATGCTGTTCAGTCATAAGACTAAACCACTGTGACAATTTCTTTCCCACAAGTTCACGTGGTAGTTTCTAATTGAGATTTAACAAGCAAGCTGAAGAGCTTAAACAACTGGTTTAAGTTCACGATACATTTACCAACTTCCACCATCTAAGGATATGCTGCATGTTTAAGGTAATTTACAGCACACAATGCAAGCTTTATATAAATTCTTCTGTAATTAAGACAAGCCGCATTCTCAAGGGAATAACTTCAAGAAAATGACAGTAAGGCTTATTTCTCTGTTTGGTGCATTCACATTAAAACAGCACTATGGCAACAGTAGGTCCACTAAAAAGCCCACTGCACCACCTTTAACAGAGCTGTAATCTTGATAGTGAGTAGTAGTTATCCTGCACAGAGCTACACGGAGGAAATATGGATGAAACAACTGTGTGTTTGTCAAAACACTACTGGTACAGTAAAGAAGCTTATAGACGAGAACAATTCCAGCTTCCAATGAAGAAGGGAAAAAGGGAGACAGTGAATATTCATTAGAAACATCAATAAAAAAATTAAATGAATATAATAACCTCAAGTGCAAAAGGGCCTTCATTCAGAAGCTCTTGGCAGGTAGGTCATTTATGAAATATTTTACCAGAAGGGAGTAAAAAAAAGTATTTTCCCCCAAAACTGCAGACGAAGAGGTAAAACTTGTTTCTTCAACCCAGACATCACCATCTCCTAGAATAAGAGAGAGCAGAACAGAGGAAAGAACCTGCACTTTACCAGAAGAAACAAACTGGCTGGGCACTATGGAAAAAGGCCAGAAAAATCCCCTCTTCCTGATACTAACTCTTGATATTTTCTTTAGAAATTCTCAGGAGTGCTAAGGTGACATCAAAACAGAATAACTGAATTGCACACTAGGTGTATATAACCCCTGCTTTTCTTCTGCTGCCACAGCTCTCCAGTCATCCACTGAACAAGCTGCGTAATCAGAAAGGTAATCAGGTTGGTCAAGCATAATTTGCCCCACTGAATCCACCCTGGCTTCTCCCATTCACCTTCTTGTCCTTCCTGTGCCTAGAAATAGTTTCCACTGACAAAGTGTAAGATCCTGCTATAAATTCATACAACAACAAGAAAAAGGGGAAATATAAGATAGATATTCTGCATTTCACACCACCCACCCTGTCCCCTTCATGCTGCTTCTCAGCTATTCTCTTCTGCGTGCCCTACCAGCACTTTATCAGTGATAGTCTGCAAGTGTTTCCAAGAAGCAAAGTGTTTCTTAGATGCTAACTGTTTGCCTGTTTTATCAGGAACATGCCTTTCTCAACAGAATGACTCAGCCCCAACAGTGAATCAATTATTTAAGAAAGTTGGAGCTGGAACTTACCAAAGGAGAGGAAGGTCAGATTTGCTTGCTGGACCCCATGCACATGCTTGACTGTATCTGCAGGGCATAATATGTTTTGGTCTACACTACTTAATTGCATTTTGAAACCAGAGGGCCTTCTATAATACACTCCAGGAATTCTTCCACTTCTGCCAGACTCACGTACAATATGTTGCAATTCCTCAAATCAGCAATTATCCTCAGAGAGGGAATTCTGTGAGTGAGGGGTCAAACAGCTAAGGCTGGTGACACTTCGGTGAGTAAGTCTGTGTACAGTTATTGACATTGTTTTGTTTTGTAAACAGCAGTTTGCCATTTCCAGGTAACAGTGGCTGCAAAGTGGAGAACTTCATTAAGGGCCATCCGCACTGAATGACCTTTCCTGGGGAAAAAGCAATCCCATTGTTTCAAGATCACTGACTTTGAATGGACCCTGCACAAAAATTTCTCTTTTGGACAGGAGAAAGGAGAAAAAAGGTCCCCATTTCCCTGCATCAAAGCATAAGACCATGAAAGTAATTTTTTCTTTTTCTACCTGACCCCTCCCGCTAAACTAATCTGAAAAGGTGTAATTCTCCAATCTGAGTGCAGTCTTTCATGCTCAGAACTAGGAAAAAAAGAAGGCTCTTCCTAAAGACTTAGGCAACGCTCAGACTCGGACGTTCGGCAAAGGCAGAAAGATCGCACTTGTGAAGCCTCTGTCCAGGAGACAGCTCCTTTTCATAGCCTGCTCTGAAGTTGCATCAGATTCCAGCCCAGCCAGGAAGGATACACACTTCATTCATTTCTGGGAATGGATAAGGAAGGGGGTTGCCAGAGGAAAAACGCACCGAACCATGGCCCCTCCGGGCTCACCTAGGGAAGAGAGGGCTATTGCAGCAGTCAGAGAAAGAGGCGCACCCCAGGTTTGAAAGGATATCTGGAGAACAGCTACTCTCTCTCCAAGACTGAGCTGAAACTAAAGTGATGAACCTTGACTTTTTGAGCCTAAGAATTATTTTTTGTACACATAATATATAAATAAAACCAAATTACTGCTTCAGGAGCTGACTTGTTTCCTTCTTCTACTGCTGAAGCCTGTATACTGCTGGAGGCCAATTCCCCACTCACAGGCACTGACGGTGCTCCACAAAGGCTATATTATGGAGTGTGGTTAGGGTGCTGTGAAATCTGGGCTTGGGTTTACCATCCTGAACTGCACCTATGCCAGGGGCTGGCTAGGTCAGGGAATGACTCTGAAAGACTTGGGAAGCAGTTCAGTGACAGTTTCTTGTGTCCTAACGGTCTTGCTTTTTAAGTCTTTTGATAAGTCTGCTTCCTTAATTTGTGTGCAGCTGTCTCTAAAACATATTAATGTAAATAAAAGAAAATTTGAAAATGAGACCTCTCACAGGAAATCAGACACTAAGGAGGAAGTAAAACCATGGGAGGGAGGGCCTATTCCTGATACCGGAGTATGGGTTCTCAATGGAGTGGTTAAGGAAATTGCCAGATAAAGAGTCTCAACATGGGAACACATGTAAGAGACCCAGAAATAGGGACACTGACACCTTCATAACAACACCACTTAGGAAGCACATGGGATCCACTAGCTGAGGTCATTCATAACAAATTAGAATCTTTTAAGGGATTTTAAGGGACTGGGACTGAATCAGTTTCTATTCAAATCAAGAGATTATATCTAACATGTCTAAAAAGAAAGCTCAAGTGCAAGGTGATTATGCCAATTCAACTGTTCACACTTCTGTCAACAAAAGAGTTGCTGTTTTCTCCCTATGAACTACAGCCCCAAATCTGAAGAACGTAGTTATGTAACATCCTCACTAGCCAGTTTTTCAAATACCACTACATCTCCTTAAAAGTTAAGGAGAAGGGACTGAAGTATTTAAAGAGACACTGCTCTTTTTTAAAAAAAACAAGCTGCAAGTAATTGTGGCCCTCTGTCAGAGGACACTGATGAAGTCTTTAAACTACTATAGCCGTGCTGACATGATTCTCCACATGAACAATCAGACATCTTTTAAAATAAAAAGTCCTCACTATCCTTTCAAGATATAATATTCACATAGAACAATTGCTGTAAAGAGGATCATATTGTTAAAGTAAATGTATGCAAATAAATCATTAGTCAAATTAATCATCTAGGACTTCACAAATAAAACCTCAGAACAAGCAAGTGAGGAACAGAATAACTCCACTTTCAACAATTATTTTCATGCTGCGACTGCTACAATACTGCTTTCAACATTTTTTGTTTAAAACTTGGTGTTCTTTGACAAAAAGTAGTGCAGAAAAGTTTCAATTGCTCCTTTTCCCCTTCAGTGTTGTATTTACATATATTTAAAAGTTACGCCAAAATTGAACCATCAATGATATGCTGTTCCTCACCACTCTTTTGCCATTTTATCTATTCTTTCTTACTGCATTCAGATTCTTACTTTTATTAGTAGGAGATTTTGTCTAGTTCCCTTTGTCCTTTTAATGGGGAAGAAAAGGAAACTATTCTCCTGTAAGAGAATTTGTACTACTGAAAGGCTTAAAAGTAGAATGCCATGTACAAGTGTAAAAATATTGCAAGTTTTACTTACTTCACAATATATTTTTTCTTTCTGGGCAGCACAGTGAAAAGCCTTAAATCTTCTGCTCATCTCACTGCACTGAGACCAGCACAGTTCCCAAAATCGTGACTCATTCTGACCTCACCAAAAAGTTGCTGTAGAGACAGTTTTCCTCTTTAGGGAGACATACTGAACGAATTAATTCATTATACAAAATACCAGGCTTCACTTTGTACACAGAAGAAAAAGCAGGACAAAAACCTCAGTCATGGTCCTGCCTTACCCTTTCTAAAAATCAATATCTCAAAACTGAAAAAGCAGTGGATGTTGCAGACATTTGAACAATTTACTGGGAGGCACTTGTCTTGCCAATAAAATATTAATTTCCCCATCATTATCTGCAAAAATGTTTAATTTCTCCTTTAAAGCACGAAATATTAATATTTAGTTTATTTCTGTAGGTCTTATGCAGCAAAATCTGGCATTATTTGCTCCTTGTGAAATAAAAATTAAATTAGCGTCCAAGTATAATTTCTTAACAGATAATGAAAATGAAAGGGATACCTCCTAGGTGCTCTGAACAGCATTGTTTAGTTTTACATCAAACCTCAGATAGCAGGGTGTTTTTATTTAGAAAAGCTTGTTAGTTAATAAGAAATAGTTTTTTTAAAAAGACTATTACACATTGGAATACAGTAAGTGGAGCTACACTAACTTAAGAGGAGTAACCCTAATATGATGTTTGTTTCTTTCCTCTGTAAAGAAAGTAAGTTTTTCTGTCTAACCCTACAATGCACAAATCGGTGCACAGTTACCGACCAGTTCAACAGAGATGAATTACATACACACTTGTGCTCTCTCCACCCCCACATGTCACTACTATATCCTCCATCGTACTCATTGTTTCCTAACATAATACTTCCTCCTTTCTATCCTGTTTCTTTTGTAGCACTACTCATCTAAGGTGCTTCTGATGTGCATCTCAATGAAGAAAACATAGCACTTCAAAACATTAAGGGAAGCTCAGTACTCCTATCTTAGTGAATTTCAATCCATGGCACTGGAAACCAATTCCTAATCCCTTTAGAAACTTCAAGCTTCAAATTGTCTTATTTATTTATGGCCAATATAACTATGTTTCATGAACATTTAATGGGGTCTCTGTTCATTGCCTAATACAACGTTCAATACTGCAAAGGAAAGATTCTACTGACAGCTTTCATACCAAATGCAAGAAGAGACAGGCATCCGTACAGCACGTATGTTAACTATCTGGAAAACTCTTTGGCAATTAACAACAAATGTATGCCTTTACATACAGAAGTAACCCAAACCAAAGCTTTAATAAACCTAAGAAAGAGATGAAAGTTGGGCCAGTGACTCAAAGTAATTTCATATTTAAGGATTTAAGAATTCTTAAATCCAAGTGCACTTTATGATGTAGATAACCAGTACTTAGATAACATTCAATCTAACCAAAAAAACCCAAGTCTGTGTCAATAGTAGCAGCATGCATATATTACTAGGAACATTAAAACTGTATAGCATGTTTAGCAAAGAAAATAAGGACTTCAGAATTGCAGACAAAGATCTTCAGAGGAAGGGCAGTTAACCTTTTGCAGAACACAGGCTGCATGACTTGACTTTGACCTAGAAAGGACACATCACTCCTCTTATTCATGATGTTTCCTGTACGTAAGCCTCAATCCATACAACAAAACCAAATTATATTCTTCAAAACACTCATCAATAACACAAGAATGTTCTTAGCTTTTCAGATAAATTCTGAGATTTAGCAGGAAATAAAAATGATACAAGCAATCCTGGTCTAATACAAACCTGTTAGAGAAACCGGCGCAGCGAGATTGGCAAGAACAGAAAAGTAAATGAGATAAAAGGCAAAGTAAGCCTTGCCAGTTCTTGCCACTCTAAGTCAAGACCAGGAGATGGATAACCATTTTAATCACAACACAATAATTACAGAGTCTAATGCATCAGACCAGTGCCAGTGAAAATTCCTTATTATGCAATAGTTTAAACATATTAGAAGAAACTGGTCAGATTGCCATGGTCCTTATCAATGTCAATCAACATCCTCTGGGCATAACCCTATAATTAAGAGAAGATAAACTGAGCAGGCCAGAAAGGAGGATTATGCAACAAGCTGTCTTGCTTTAAGGTTTTACTAATTCAATACAGGTTAGCAACTGGCAATCTTCTGAATGTCAAGGAAACTCTAGCCCATGAACTTAAAGAAATTAAAAAAGAAAACTCTTTGCAACTACAAGCATATCTGAACAGCAAGGAGGAGTTTAAATAGCTAGCATTGTTATTTTACATGTGATACGGTAAAATTAATATTTTACCAGGTTTTTGAGCAATTTAGGCTGCTGCTGCTCAGAAGAAGAACGGCTTCAGAGACCACTAGTTAGTGTAACTGTCCATAAGACACAGGCTACAAATTGTACAGTAACAGTTCCAGCTCTAATGCCATTAGCTTTAATAGTTTAAGAATGCTTTTTAAGAGATACTAATTCTCTCTCTCCAAAACGCTAGTTATAAGAGTATTTTAATAAACAACGAGAAGGCAACATCTCCCCAAACAGTCATGAGAAATTTTGAGGTCACATTTCACAGTGATCCATGGTGAAATGTGAAAATTCAAAGATTTCATTAGCTTCCTCCCGCCCCCACCCCAGTTTTCTCCACTCTCAGTCAGTGCATGTATGAAATCAATAGCATAACTGCCCATCATAAACAAGGGATGTTATATCCACTTGCCAACAGAACAAATTTACTCTCCTTCTCAGCCTTCTCCGCTACATAAGGAGGTGAACTTTGGGGATGTGTGTTTTATCACTATTTTATTTTTTAAAAACACACTAGCAGCTATTCTTCACCACTGGCACACAAACTACCAGTTAAGACTTTCTAATAAGAAAAAAACACCAAAAACTATAGACGAACTTTTTTCTGGGGTAGGACTAGAGGGTGGGAAGAGATTACACACTGTCAGGAAAAAAGCACAGTTCATACTGAAACACAGAAAATAGGGCTGGAAAGGATTTCAAAAGATTCAGTCCCTGACGGAGACTGCTCTCCAGCACACCTTTATAACAGATACCCCCATAAGCTGTTTTTAATCTCCAAAATGCTACCCAAAGGTAACCTCCTTCCAGAGGTATTTTCCCCCAGCAGATGAAACTAGGAATTATCATTCCTCTGTATCTCTAACTGAAAAGAAACCCACCACTTCATGCCTATGAGAGATATAAAGGGTACAAGCTATTCCTCAACTTGTTTTAGAAGCCTTTTATCCCCCCTTACTGCTGTCGTTTACACGACTCTCAAGCCCCAACTGCTTCTACATAGCAGTTCAATCACGCAAACAGCACCAATCAGCCTACCTATGCTAAGAAAACAGATCTTATCCAGCATTTTAAAACCAGAAACTATTGTCTGTGTCAATATGAAATTAGTTTCAGCAGCACTAATTCCTCCACATGTAAAAGAAAAACAAACAAAAAAGTTAGAGCTTTAGAGATTTTAGAGAGCTTTAGTACCTGATTATGTCAACTAGCATTTTACAGATCAAAATGACATACATCTGTCAGTCCAAAAGAAGACTATTTCTACTAGTTGCAGAATATACGGTTCATATCTCACAGATACACACATCCTATTGACATCACACTTATTTACATTGCTCCACCCAGTAGTGCCCTGTTACATCAGCATTCTGCATTACGCATTGGTTTAGAGCACATACTTGTGACGCTTATGCGCGAGGTAATTGTGCTTATGCCCAGGATAGAGGAATCCAACAGACTCACGGGTCACATGCACCCAAGCTAGAACAGCTCAGCAATTTCGCAGGAAGTAGAAGACTGTATGCTGTACTAACTACAGATGACGATGCTGACAGATGTTACAAGTCAAAGGCTCCTTTCCAGCGCTACAGAGATCCTACAAAAACAGCTAAAAACTGTGCAAGAGCATTAATGAAATCTACATGAAATTGGACAAAATTCTTAAGTGTCTATTTAAAAGTGGATTTGAAAACTACATCATTTATGCTTGTCTTTCACATAAAATGAAAAATTCACAGGCAGTGAGAGTCATTAAGCATCCAAAAGGAGGAAGAGACCAAAGACATGGTTAGAACATTACCAATGAAGAAAGGTTGACTGAAGCATTAAATGAATTTGGTCCCTCCTCAGTAACAGCAGAAAAATATAAGATTCCAAGTCATAGTAATGTTTCCTTACAGCTATTATTTTCTTCAAATACAAATTATGTGCATCCCTTCAAGTACAAAGCTTTTACCCTGCAGCCAGCAAGGTCGAGACAGAAATAATCACAATTCCTCTTTAGTTCCAAAATTAAGCTCAGACTGAAGAGAATTTCTGAGATGATGAAACACCTCGATGAAAAAAAGCACTGCCAAAAGAAAGAGAAACAGCCATACAATACTCTACATAACCTTCATCTAGTTTCTTAGGGTGTATGAATTAGTTACCTTGAAGAACTGCAAAGGAAATTTATTAACAAGTGTCCTTAAATTTAACAAAAAAAGGAAGGTACCAATCTCTAGCACAGTCGCACAAAACAAATAGATCACCCATTAGTAGAGGGTTTGCCTCTAAGGCAAACAAGCAGAAGATATGAAATTCACTGATCATTAGTAATATTTTAGGCTAACAGGTGGTTTAATAATAGAAACAAAGTGCTCCAAAAAAGCAAAAAAGGTATGATAAGATTGACCCATCAGTTTTTTTAAAGCAATCTGTGATAATTCTGCTGGAAGCAGATAGGTGCAAATTGAAACCATAATGAAATAAAACAGTAGATGTGGAAGTTCATCTCTGTAATTAGCATCTTTCTACTCTCTCACATCAGTTTTCCCCTTTTTTCATCTGAGATAGCATATCTACATATGATGATGGAAGGAGCAATTGATTTGTCTCCAGTATACCTACATCTATTAAACCAAGATGGAAAAATAACTTGGTTTCCAAGGGAAGAAGGCAGATTTCCAAGCTGTTCTGACTTGTGCATAGGGATAGTACCCTAAGGAGAGGCTCCCTTCCTTGCCCTGCTTTATTTCAAAATGGCCTCTCTTTGAATATCTTTATGAAACTGTTTTGGCAGATTGGAAATATCCAGGAATATCCCTGTGGCTACTGGTGGAAAAAGAGTAGCCAAATAGACATTCTTCAGTTAATCTGAAATTCAGGTTTGGAAAGCAACGTAGGGAGAAGGATCACTTTTGTTTGCAGAAGATGATTTAAAATATCTGGCCTACTAATGAAGTCCAGAGTTTAAGCTAGTTTATAGAAATAATCTGCATCAAGCAGCCACCAAAGGCATTTCACAAGCTTCTGTAGGATATTGATGTTCCTCTTTTAAAACTTAAGACAATCATGAGCTTGAATCATTGAGCAGGATTGATATCTACTGACTTGTGGATCAAAAGATCAAAAAACTGCCTGCAGTGAAGCATTTGATTGCCTTAAGAGATAACATTTTAGAGAACTATTTCCCTGCAGTCTCACTGTAGCACACATTAACAGACTTCAGAACTCTTCTTTTATGAGAGGAACCTTCACCCCCAAAAAATAAAGAAAGGAAGAAAATCGTGCTGCTCCTTTATCAATACAGTCATTATAGTTCTTTCTAGTGTCTACTAGGAACTGTTTTTCTCTTAAAAGTTAGTACAACATTGCCGTCTATTATGCAATTTAAGAATAAAAGAAAAAAGTTGTCTCAATATTAAATCAGCACCAACGTCCTTCATGTTTCAACACTAGCTAGACCCCTTTCCTTAGAGGACCACTTGTACTTCAGTACAATCCAAATCCCAAAATTTCATTCGTGACCGGAATATACAGAAAGGAACATAATGACAATCTGATATAGAGGAACAAATCGTTTATCAAATTTCCCAGTTTATGGATCTTCATTACACAACAAATAATCTTTATTTTGGCAGCACTGTGCAGGCGGTATACAAGAAATGGAATTATCAGCGAAGTATCTGATCGCAAAGCTTGGAACATTACCCACCCTGATCCACATTAGTCTGAGTTTATTGACTTTCTGGGTGTGCTCCCTGAATAAGGAGAGGTAACAGAGAAGTCACCCAACTGCCATTTCTTACATAACTTTAATGCCAAAAAATGCTTAAACTAACCGGATCTTTGAGCTTATTTCTTCCAATTCAAATATCTGTTAGTAGACTGCATTTTAAATACTTCTTGTTTTGAAAAACAAGAATCAAAAGTTCATTTTCTTTGAAGAATAATATTTTGACAAGACAGTAATCTAGGATACTTTTAAAGTTTAAGTAAAAAGTCCTTGTTGCTCTTACTGCTTACAAGCAGAATAATTGCTTTATTTTCCTTAGCTTTACTTAAGGAGAGGGGGCAGGGAGAAACCTACAACACTGCAACCACATATGAACGAAGCTGGCAGTACAATCTAAGTATAATTTCAAAATATGAAGGGAGGGGGTATGGGTATGAGAGAGAGGAGAAGAACAAGGTCCCATGTGGGAGAGATACCCACAATCTCTACAAGTTTTAAGCAAAATTCTTTTTCTAAGTCTTTTGGGAGCTTTTAAACCTACATAGCAGAGTGTCTTGAAATCAATAGAAAGACAGTTCTGGCTACTACTGCTGCCCCTAATAATGATGAAATCAGATGAATTTCATCTTCCCTTCAAGCCCACGTAATTTGTTTTTCATTCTCAGATTTGTTAACGCCCCAAATCCGGATTAAGAGCAGACTTCAGCCCTTTTTCCCGGCTGTGCCATTATTTTTTGCTGGCTGTATCATTACGCTACCAGCGGATTGCAGGATTGTTCAAGCGATGCTCTCAAGTCCCGTCAACGTGGACTCTGAAGCTCTCACAGAAAAGTCGCCTGATCCATTCTTCTCTTTTCTTGTATTGCAAAGATGACACTAGCTATGTTTCACTGAAGGAGAGAAAGAACTAAGTCCTCCTAACACAGCTAGACTTTCTTTACCTTTGCTTAGAATGACTCACCCTTCCCAGAATCTTATTTCTCAGTAGTCAAGAAGCCAGGTGAATTGTGCCTACTCTGACTCTTTCAGTAGTTCAAACTGAGCTGTATTCCCTGTTTTGCTGAGAAAAGCAGTTAAGAACAGGGGTGCTCCCTCAGCATTCATGAACTTCAAAGAGAACTGGAACTTACTATCATCCTCAAATTGCCCCTAACCCTACTCAAAAACATCACTTTGCACTTTTACCTATGCTGCATAGGTAAGTTACAGACGGTATGTTATAGTTTAGTTTGCTTCCCTTCATGTATGGGCAATATTCAGACATCTCTGTATAGCTGTGTTCACATGAAGGCAACTCTTCAGCTTTGCAGAAAAGGACATGGGGTCCAGGTGGACAGCAAGCTGGACATGAGCCAGCAATGTGCCTGTGCAGCAAAGGCCAACAGCATCCTGGGCTGTCTTAGGAAGAGCACTGCCAGCAGGTCGAGGGAGGTGATCCTTCCCTGCTATTCAGCCCTGGTGAGGCCACATCTGGAGTGCCAAGTCCAGTTCTAGGCTCCTCAGTATAAGAGGGGATGGGCATACTGAAGCAAGTTCAGGGAAGGGCCACTAAGATGATTAATGGACAGGAGCATCTGTCATAACGGAGAGGCTAAGAGAGCTGGGACTGTTTAGCCTGGAGAAGAGAAGGTCCGGGGGGGACCTTATCAATGCGTACAAATATCTGAAGGAAGGGTGTCAAGAGGATGGGGCCAGACTTCTCAGTGGTTCCCAAGACAGGATGAGAGGCAATGGGCACAAACTGAAACACTGGAAATACCATCTGAATCTAAGGAAAAATTTCTTTACAGTGAGGGTGACTGAGCACTGGGACAGGTTGCCCAGAGAAGCTGTGGAGTCTCCACCCTTGGAGACATTTCAAAAGCTGACAGGACACGGTCCTGGGCAACATGCTCTAGCTGACCCTTCTTGAGCAGGGGGTCAGACTAGATAATCTTCAGAGGTCCTTTCTAACCTCAGCCGTTCTGCGATTTCTGCAGTTCTTTCAGTACACCAGGAGACTGGACCCTCATAAGTTTACACCGATTCCTGTGGGCTGGCCTAAAGTAAAGGACAAACGTTTGTTAAGCATTCACATGCAGGCAGCGTACATTCTGTGCCTTTGTAAATATGTTAACTGCTTCAAGGTGTTTGACAATAAGTCCTAGGCACAAAAACTAAAGCAGGCAAACAGGTAAACTCAAATTACCCTATAATTGTCCCAAGTTCCTGCTCTTCTGCTGCAAAGACATATAGCCTTGTTAAGTAAACTATGTAAATCAGATTCAAGATCAAGGCCAAAACGCTTACTGTCCTTTAGTTGTCTTTGCTGCTACACAATAGAATTGTTTACCGCTTTGATGCTTTCTCACAATCGTAGCAAGGAAAAACAATTCAGATCTAGTATTTCCTTGTATGTAGTACTAGAGCTCAACTGTAATCACCAAAAATATAATTCTGTCTTCCTTTCATTTCTAAAATAATATTAAAATGGCTCTTAACACAGTGTTTTTGAGCCTATTGTGACACGGCGGGAAGGGCAAAGAACTGTAAAAACGCAAGTGGCAGTCAAAAGGAAAATATTTTTAAACAACTTTATATCAACTAAAAATTTGCCCTGGAATTGTAAAAAGCCTATTGAGATTACCACATTCATATTCTTCACTATAACGTGCACAATATTCTATACCAAGGTGAGCATCAAGGTTTTATACATCTGTGCTGGTAGCTTAACATATTTTTCCTTTCTTTAAAGTCTTTGACTTTGCATATAAAACTTTCAGATCTTCTGATGCAGTTTATGCCCCATTGTAGCTATACATAAAATTGTATAACTTCAAAACAAAAAATTATTTGTCTGAAAGTTTAAGTCAGTAGGAACAAAGATACAAGCAAATTCTACACAGCTTTTTCAGTATCCACCCACCCACCATACACACATACTTTAATTAACTATTTTTTAGAAGCATAAAGCCTGTTAAGTTGATTAAAATATTTTCACAAGTTCAATATGTCTTCTCCTCCCTTTCCACCCTCCGACAGGGGGGAAGCAATAGTGCCTTCTTTATAGTTACAAATAACTGATGCAACTTCTGTTATCGCTCAGCAGTGAGAAGGGATACGACATGACTCTACTCATGAGAACATATTAGATGTTAAATATTAATCAAAGTAGCTATTAGAGTTCACATAAGCCATGGAAGTATTCTTGGGCAAGTATCCTGCAATACTTAAAGCGATCCTTAGTACAAAAATTCAAGGCTTTGAAGCTGTGGGAGCTTTTCTGCGACACTTCAAAACAAACTCTCAAGGTTCTGCCTACTACACAAAGCAGTAGTCAGAATAAACAGTTATCAGGGCCATCAGAAATTCCTATTCTCACACTAAGCATGCTGCAATTTGAGTAGGCCTCCTGCTGCAACTACAGTCTTTTTTTACCGTTCTTACTAACATGAAAATTGGTGAAAGAAGGGCACAGGAGATAAAAGGAAAGCAATCTAAGTATATGACTCCAGGATAAAGAGAAGGAAAAAAAGAAGATTAAGAGAAAAGAAGAAGAAAGGAGAAGAAGGAAAGGAAAGGAACCCTTTTAATTTTTATAGTAACAACAGCCTGAGGTGGGAACAGGACAGACTTCTAAGAAAGTGGAAATGTCTTCCTCTGAGAGGAAGAAAATCTGAAACTGCCACGCACCCCAGAGAGAGACAAGATCCTGTTCTATTCCCCACTATTTTAAAGGTTAACGATGTCTGGTGTCCATTATGTTCAACAACTGGAGAAATCCCTGAGAGAGCACTTTAGGATAGGTACTTACAGCCTCACAGAAAACCGTTTATACTTAACAGATCTTCCTTATGCAGGACGGATTCAGCCATGGATTTTATCACAGACATTATCATTAGCATATTAAATTCAGTGCAAACAAAAAGCAAAACCAAATAAATCCAACCAATTAAAAGACTTTCTGTGTCCCACAAAGACTATAGGGCACATCCACTTGATTTTGCATGGAGATCTGCTTCACAAGTCAGATTTTCATCCCTACTCCAGTAAGAATCAGTTATTACATTAACTTTCTGAGATTTGTGGAATATGGCAAATTTTATCAACAGAATGGCTCTTCACGTCTTTAAAACGGACTACCTGGCTTTTGGATATTTAACGTCATCAGCAATACCTCAGTATAAGGTGGGACCTATATTCCTCACAATTTTCACAACTAATATTTCACGAGTTACTAAAAAAAAAAAAAAAAAAAAACCTCAGAACCTCAAAGGACCAAATTCAAGCCTTGACAGTTATAAAAAGATTTAATGGATTTTAAATAAAGTATTTATTTGTGATGTAAATATACAGAACATATCCCAGAGGTGCTGCAGAACCAAAATATAAATTAATAGACTATATCTAGCATCAGATACAGTGAGGCCGCAGATGAATCACAACACACACAGATAGACAAAGAAGTTTGAGAAAGAGAACCACTGACCATCATCCTTAAGAGGATCTGATGATATATCAGATGCATGGATATATCTATGCATGCTTTCTTCTTGTCATTCTCTGCTCTGGTAGCTGAACCTACCTTTCCAGAAGATCAGACGTTTTGATTTAGATTCTGATAGCACTGCATGCTTTTAGAAAGTGGGACACTACCAGGGTTGTAGTACTTAATCTTTGTTATTCTTGTTTATGTGTTAGAGAGTTTTTAAAGAAGAAAAATAAGAGTCATCTGCATTACCCAAGTGAATCTCCTGAAACACTGGGGCAGGGTGGGGGAAAGACACACACAAAAAACCCTTCAAAAAACCCTTAGAATTTTCCTCCAAAACAAGAAAAAATGTTTACCTCATTTACCTCAACAAAGAACCAAGTGCCTCCTCTCACATGCAAAATACACGCCTTAAGGGCTACAGAACCAGACTATTTGAGTACCTTCTATCTCTCCAGGGGAATTTCATACAGACAGCACTGTAAGAAGAGGAAGGCAATCCTGGAAAAATCAGCACCTATAACGCAAGACCCATGAGTGCAGGTACACAGCACGATACAAATGATGTTCTCACACAACTTTTTTTAAAAGCTTTCTTTTCATTTTGACAAATTGATAACTTTGTCAAAAGATGCATCTTTATGAGAGCTTGTTCTAAATCCACAAGAAGCATTAAGACTGAGAAAGACAGAGGTAAGTGCATTCTGTGCTTTTAGCTACTACGCCTTGTGAAGTTTTATTCTCCCTTCAAAGAGCAATCTTTTGCAGGGCCATCTGCACAGCAAGAGAGAAGAGAAAAAGTTGTTTCTGAGATAAGAATGATATCAGAGAGGCGTGGGTATAGCCCTATGTGCCAGATGCATACTTTGAATTCCTTGCAGCTTTTTTTTTTTTTTTTTTTTTTTAAAAAGGTGCCCACCTGGCTGGACAATTGCAGCATCATTTAAGCACTTGGGACAGAGAATTTTCTCTGAAGGAAAGAGTACTGAAGGAAAGAGTAATTAAATTCATTTGGAATTTCTGTTTGTAAAGATTTCACTCTGGGATCAGGCAATGATACATAGTTATTAAACCCTCCAAAAAAAACCTTCCTCAGCTTTCTGTACAGTCCAGAGACGATACATGCGCACATATATAAACACTTTATATATATACACATATATATATATGTATGTGTGCACTCACATAAAAACCACAGTAGACCAATCAATAAGCCAGTTACTAAGACTATATAATTAATCAAAACCATAATTTTCCTCAAATTATTTCATTTCCACTATAATCTCTTCTGTGTGTTGGTTAAAAAAAAAAAAGGTAATCAGAGGAGCTCTGGAAACAGATCACCAGGTTTATTCAGCTTCATACTCTACACAGAAGCAGATTTTTATAGATACCTGGAGTTATGGCAATTCATATTTGATCTAAGGCCTGCTTTTCAAACTAAACCAAATACCAGATCAAAATATGATTATTAAATAAGCTACATGTGTAAATATAAGAGTTCATCTCTAAAAAAGCAGAGGAAACAGTCTCAGATAAACGTCTAATTAATTTAGGAATGATGTATATTAAAATAGTTTGGAATAACGCTAACTAGAACAACAGGCAGTCCTTCAGGATCTTCTTGCACAGGTACTCCTACACTGAAATCAACTGCTCTTTACCAGCCAAAGATCAAAAGATAACTAATCTATTTCTCTTGCCTTTGAATCTACAGTATTCCAATTTTAAACTTTTTAGAAACAAGTACTCTGCATGGTTTTGAGAGATATGTAATATCAGACTCACCAGCACCCTACCTTGAGGCAAACAAAAATCCCCAACCCAAATTCATCTTTTTCTCATTGCTTAGTGACTATTCATTTTCCTGTCTTCCCCCTTCAGACACAGCATTGTCCTCTCTTGCTGAAATACAATGTAAGGAGCAACTCTGAGTTACCGATCTGCTGTAGCTGCAGGGCCCTCCTCCACCCCGCGTTCCCAAAATCAGCCCCTCATTCTCTATGCATGTATGCTACTCTGCTTTTCTAATCATAGGATTTTAGTGGATGAATTATTACACTTTTTTTGAAGGGCCCCAAATTCCTAAGCAGTCTGGACAATTTTGCATGTCTTATCATGACTGGTAATGCCAATATTGTCATTTATAAAGTATGTTATCTTAAGTGATTTTGTATTTATTTCCAAATGATTAATAAAACATTAACAGCATTAGACTTAATACTAAAAATTCAGAAAAGTATTACAAGTACTTTGAGGGTTTGTTTATTTTGCATTAAGTATGTCACAGTACTAACCCAAACACTTAAGCACCTGCTTGATTACATTTATCATCCAATTTTTACACGCATTTAAGAACACCAGACATTTTAGCTTCTCTTCCTATTATTCTTGTATCAGCTTTCTGCTCAAGGAACTGATGAGGAAATAAGTTTGTACAGCCTACTTAGATCATTCTTGCTCACCCTTTTCAAATTTTGGCACCACAAAACTACTCCTGTTTTCTGGAATGCCAGAGGGAACTGGCATATGGGACGGGGACAGGATTTTTTTTCTAGTTTTTCTTTTTAGGATTTTTTGGAATAAGTTATCCAGTCCTGCTAATTTTTAAATGTTTATGCCTAACAGATGTTATTTACTCAAGGACTGTGAAATATTTCACATCCTTATGTCACACAAAATAACATCTGGAAAGACACAGAAGGCAGAACAGCAGTATTTACCGAACACTTACCCTTTGTCCCTTATCATCAACAACTTCATCCTTTCATTTAAAGTACATAACTCTTACAAGAATGGAAGAAGAAACTTGGTGAAAGGGAAAAGAAAGGGGAAAGAGAGAGAAACGGAAGCTAGAAAAGAAGCAAGTCATACCCTACTCTCCGCAAAAGATACCTTGTTTCCAAGACAAGCTTGGAGAAGTTTGGTTATTTAGGTAAGAGGGAAGAACTAATCTGTAGGTGCAGGAAATCAATCTCTAGTCACAAATTTTTCTCCAAAGATGCAGAAGTTAATGCTTAAGGCAGGACAGGGAAATACAGACCTGCACGTCCCTTGAAGAAATCACAAGAGACCGCTAAATGCAGTCTGAAAGACACCAATCTGATGATTAAAGACACATAAACAGCGCTGAAACATGAGGGAGAAATGAAATGATATGAAATACTTCAAGAGTAGACAAAATTATATGGATAGGAAATATGAAAAGAGAGATTAGGCCTAAAGTAAAACATAGTCCAGGTCAGGTCATGGGAATAATCCTTTTGATGAGTAAGACAGTTGAACCAGCGCTACAGGTTCAAACAAGAGGAAAGAAAGATATGGTTCATCTTTCCCCATGCATTAATCAGATAACAGCTCTGACAGCTTCCATACCCCAATGTTCAAAAAGGTTACTCACTGCATTTGCTGTGTTTCAGTGTTACTGGATTCTCACTTCCCTCAAGCTCACAGGCATATTTATGGTGGGACTGCTGTAATTTTTGGAAAGTCCCCTAGTATCTCTCTTCTCTACTTTCAGAATATTTCATTCAGGACAGTTTATTAAATTACATGCTTTGGGTTCTACTCTTCTGATTCCCATTCCCTTTAGGGTAGCTCACAAAATTAAGTAAAAAGAAGGGTATTCCTCTCTCACTGACAGAAAAATTATTTATACATGCGTACATCTGTATTTTCCCCCTTTCCTAAATCAGAAGAATAAGATTCCCCTTCTAAAGGTAATAGAAATTGTCACCTGCTTTTCATACTCCCTTTTGGAGGTGTGCATGGCAGGGGGCCGCAGAGGGGTTGAAATGAAAAGGTAAAAATAAATATGAGTATTCATGTCAAAAATGAATATGTCTTGAAGTTCAGACAATCCTAATGCAGGAAGAAAATGAAATAAATCCACATAGTGGTGGGAACATACAGAAAACTAGCCCTGGATTTACTGCTTTATTAACAGCAGGAAGCGAGCAAACAGTCACAAACTCCAGCTCCTAAATCAGGAATGAGTCCCTGTGAAACACCCACACACTAAATGTTCACGTGGGTAACTTTTATTGCTCCACCTGTGAAGTTTCGTTTCCTTCTTGTGCAAGGATAGGGTACATATGCTGTGTATGCCAGACTACAGAGTAAGCCTGAACTAATCCACAGAAACAGTCAGCAAATGCAATAGTCCATACACATCATTGTCTATCTTATTCTAGAAACCTAAGTAACTCTTTTATTATAAACTGGAAAGGGGAAGAAGTTTGTGTTACCAACTGGACAAAATTCCATCTAGTATAAATCCATAGATCCAATTACCAAGGGCCCTCAAATGCACATTGAGTGGAATTTCCAAGTCTTTTATTGAATTACTTAAAAAAAATATAAATGAAATCTGGAACACACTAAAAAGAGCAATGCTCTAAAGCCAATCTATGGAAATAGTAAGACAGACTATAATTCCATTTTTACCACTGAAGTTTCACATGACCTTAAACACCTCACTAAAGGTCATTTACTTCTGCAGTAAATTAGGGATAA
Source organism: Struthio camelus (assembly GCF_040807025.1). Classification (NCBI taxonomy): domain Eukaryota; kingdom Metazoa; phylum Chordata; class Aves; order Struthioniformes; family Struthionidae; genus Struthio; species Struthio camelus. The sequence goes on from NC_090946.1 coordinate 50,954,018, forward strand.
TCACACCTAACTCTCAGATGCGGGGTGAAGCATTTGCTAAGTGCTTGTGAATCTCAGGTGACAGGTGCTGCTGAACACCATGACAGCGTTACAGGTGTTGCACAGCTGCATTCCTCAGCCTGATCACTTCTCTGAAAGCAGGCCGTAAAGCAGCCCCATTTAATATTCAAAATGTTACCTGGAACACCAGCAAAGACAACCCATTCCTACACTTTTCCCATTAGCTAAATGGAAAACAAAGAACAATCTCCAAACTATATGCAATTAACTTCTGAACGAATAGCAAGTCTCCTTGTGCACACAAAAACCATGCAGTATTTACAGTTGCTCCAAGGCTTCAGGTAAACAATCTGCAGGATGCATACCATTCCCACTAGCTATTACTGTTTGAAAGAACTATCTAGTCACAAGACGCTTCAGCATCTGGGACAGACCTTGATTCTCCATAAACTTCCATAGGACACGAACACAAAATAAACAAGTGTCTGAGACTACCGGAGAACTCCTCCTTATTTATCCACATACTCACAAAGCAGAGCCAGCTCCCTAATAAACCAAACCTGGGGCAAGGGGGAACAGAGTTGCAAACGTATTCTTGTTGCCCACCTAATAACTACACATACACACTGCTATCGCGCCCCAGCGACAACATTATGCCTCACCTCAGCCTAGGTTTGCATGCTCTTATCCATCAGTAGTCATTTCTATCAGCAGAATAAGTACAATTACACACAAGTAACAAAGAGGAGGACAGGAGCCACAGTCATTATCTGGAACCGTAACAAAGGAGTTTATAAGGCCCATCCTAAGCACTTTTCTCTCACTCTAAAATATTTACCTCTTTCATAAGAACAACCACCACAAAAAACAGTTTTATTTTATCTGGCCTGACCAAGTCTGGGGGGGGGCGGGGAGGTGTGCGCGCGCAAATGCACACGTACATATTTTTGTTTGATGGAAACAATAAATACTCTTTCAGCTGTCATCTTTTAAAGTTTTTTCTTCTAAGGGGTTAAGAAGCATAATTTTTTTAAGAAAGGAAAAAAAAAATTTTTAAAGCTACTAGAGTTTAAAATAGCGTAACTGCATGCTTCTTGATCAGATTGGTTTTGTTCAACCTCAGCCCACAAATCAAAATATTGTCTGCTAACTGAACAGAACCTGAAACTGGTCATCTTTCACGTAATTTTTCAAGTACCTAAGGGTGCCCTATACATAACTTTCATTTATTAGGCATCTTGGTTTCTTACTCCTGTAAAGATTGGTGTCTTAATCTTGCGTCAAATAAGCGCTTAGAGTAAAGATATCGTGCAGGACACAAAGGTTTTACTTTTATTTGAAAATGTTAACGGCAGTAGTGAAGATCTCATAAAAGCTTTAAAAAGAAATTACAGGTCCCAACATCAGACTGGGAAACTCCACAGATCCATGAATTCTCTTACCTTCAGGAAGCTTTCGCAAATAAGCATAAATGATAATCTAGACTTACGAAAAAGCAGATTTTATCACCAATGAAAAATGAAAAATTAATTTTGAATGTCAAGAGAGACCACTAAGCAACTGACCCCCAGAGCTGGGAACAAGGACCACCCATAATTCAGCATTAACTTACCACACCACTGACCCTGTATGCCCCAACTTACCAGCGGGATGTAACCCAACAGACGCAGCTAGCATCACCTTATGCGGCACAGTCAGAAAACACTGCGCTGCCTTATTCCCAGTTCACATAAAAGCTATTTCTGCCCATGCTTTCTTATACTCCTTACTGCAGTAATGCCATTACTATCTTGTGAAGCGCTACCATGCTCTGATTCATGCCCTTAAGGCTCCTAACTCCTTCCAGTGACTAGACAGGAAACAGGTACACCACACACCAGGGGCTAAGTAGGTGCCTGAAGCAGACACTGTAAACTCGCATGAGTTAACGCAAGGCGTGACACAGAAGGCTCGAGTTTTAAGCACAGAACAAACCACAAATGAAGTTTGCTTCTAACTGCAGGTTAGTGAACAGCTCATAAAATATAATTGCTCATCATAAAAACAGCCTCAGTCTTAAATTTGGGTATTTCAAAAACAGTTTGAGTATTGTAACTATTCAGCGTTTGAGAAACATGTCAGCTAGTCCCTACAGTTGCATATTAAAGAGGTATCTGAAACCTACCGAAATACATAGGAGATGGAAAAGTAAAGCAGCTCCACAGGACAAAGCATGCCTTGCTGCTCTGTTCAAGTCCCACTAAAATCAGCTACGGACTTTCCTTTAATTTTCGTAAGAGTTAAATAAGTTAAAAACTTTAAGAACAGACTGTAATCATGAATTTCTGGATACATACTTCAGGCCCTGGTAAACTGAAAGTGATCTGAACACCCTACCTCAAAGCAACCTTGGTCTGCTAACCTAATACACTCAAATCGCTTTGACATGCCAAAAATTATTAAAAACATGTAGATAGTCAGACTCAGGTGCATTTTTCAAATACAGATCTTACTGCTTTACCACTGAGGCGAGAAGAAACTGCTACATCATATACTGTTGATCCATTCTTTGCTCCTCTGATACTCCTTTTTAAACAGCTGCAAACATATATAGACTAGGGTGGAACTAATGTTCTCAAATTTTAAATGAATAACTGACTCACTATTTCACTTTTCTTAAGTCGGTGTTTTACTAAAAACAGTCAAGAATAAACCTTCCCCAATAGCACATTGAAAGTATATCTACAGTAAAATTGAACTTCTGTACTAAACAAGACAAAAATAAATGCTTGGGTACAATTGCAGTTTTCTGGTCTAATAATTAAGAACTCTGTTCCTTCTGCCTAGAAATGGAATCATCCTACCACCCTTTCTGATATAGTAGGGACTGCTAGTGCAATCTGCTAGCAATGAGACCAAAGCAAAGCACTAAGGCCAGAAGCAACAGGGAAACAGGAGAGAAATAATATCAACATTTCTGAAGGGTGCCTATAGAATACTGAAAGGTCCCAATTTTACATGGCTCAGAAGAGATGCACCTTTAGACCCCCTTACTTTAAAAAAGGGCTACTACCCTTTCCTTACATCAGAAGCTCTCAAAGACATAAAATATATATACTTTTAGAGTTCATACATTTACCTATAAATATACTTCATACATACATGAGCATACACCACATAAAGAACATATGAGACAAAGAATAAAAAGGAACCCATTTGCTTTTTCTGCTAGCTCACCTTTAACTCTCCATGGAACGGACACATAAAGGTACAAATAGTCCCAAAACACGCCTATACAGCATTACATTATGCCACTTGTGAATACATCGCTGACCCTACTCAACAGTCTGCTTACAAATCAAAGGGAGAAAAAAAACCAAAACAAATTCTGAACATGATATTCCGTTTTAAGTAGTGAACATCTAAGTTTACAAGCAGCAATTTCCTTTCTGTATTTCAGGCAATCACTTCTGTGTAGCTACGTATTTAAAAACAGCAGAACCAATTTATGAACTCTGAGTTGCAACACCTATGTCTAAAATTGTCTTGAAGAGACTAAGGGCAGCTTAGTTTTAAATTCTCTGTTGGTCTTTCCCAAAGGAAGACAGGTATACTGATACCAGACACTTTTCTTGTCCCTTTGCATCCCATAACTTGTCACTGCCACTGCTTTTCAGCACTCAATGCAACAGGTACAGAACCTGGCTATAGCAGCTGCATATCAGCAAAGAACTGATGGCTATCGGGAAGCCAGAAAGAAGTCTCTTTACGTTACCAGGCATAACTGAAGCGCATCTCCCCTGAGAACCTATCCCTCTTCCAACGCGCACCGCCTGGAAGACTAAGGCCCAAACACCAAGCCCAAGAGAATAAGCTGCTGCACGCTCTTAGAGGACAGAAACTGCTTGTTAACCTGCAGCGAATGAACTCCCACCGCACTACACTAACTGAAATGTTACTTGAAGTCACAAAGGTGCTAACAGACCAGTTACCCGTCACTAAGCATATTGGAACATTTAAACCCTTTTTGTTACAGTGGCAGGAACCTGCCTTACAAGCCCAAGAAAAATAAATAAGCTACAATAGGTTAAATAAGCTAACAGGAACTCACTCTAACAGATTAATACTAATCTAATAATTGATTAATACTAAACTAATAACCGATTATACTTTTTCTTTCTATGTATAACTAAGAACGATGAGAGATGGGAACATCCTGTCTCTTTAAACTAAGAGGGAAAGTTGATAGGGTTTCGTATGCCCGCTAAGGCAAACAATTTAAGAGGAAGCTTGTTAGTATCCTGGAACTTCTTGTAATTACCAAGAGGGAGTTACCAGCATGGCCTGCATATGGCCAGTTGTTTGTTCTTCCCCTCCTCAAAAATACACCAGCAAGTGGAAATGTAGAAATGGAATTGAAACACCTCAATTTTGCAGCTTAACAATCCTGAAACAATCTGTAAGCAAACTCGAGGAATTACTGTTTTGTTTTTTTGGGCAAGTAGCTGCAAGATACAAGGGAGAGCGTTTTGTAAAACAGGCTGCTTGCATACCAAAGAATTGTCCGTGAAAGGGAGACCAAACCCAAAGTGCAAAATTAACAGACTTGTTGGCCAGCACAGTTACCAAGAAGAAATAAGAAACAGTTGCAAGATCCTTTTTCACAGATTAATTACAGGCAAGCAACCAATTTCATGAACAATTACATTTCCAATTTTAAGTTACGGTGGTGCTCTAAGCAAATTGAACTGTTTCCACAGCAGCACAGTTTTACTCTTCTTTTAACCAGGTTAATTATAATTCACGTTCAACTGCAGTAGGAGGAGGTTAACTGCTCATATTGAAGTCAGAGTCAAAACAAGTTTATTAATTTATTACTGAGATAGGTTTAACTGAATTGGTTTATGTGTAGACAAGACAAACTGAACCCATCTAGAATCCTGGTTTGCAGAGTCTCTCCATCTGAAGTGTTTCATGGAAACGTATGTAATTACTTTGATTATTTCTCTATTGTTAACAAATCTGGCTGTAATTACACCCCTTCAGTACTATTCTCCTTGGAAATTCCACAGATGTAAAGCCACCTGCAATCTCTAAGAAAAGATAATGAAGGGAAGGTATCTGAAGTCTACCACACAAAATATTCAATCAAGAAGGCACAGAAAAAAAGACTTTTATAACTGACACTGCTTTCACGTCTACAGCAAGAACAGAATCGAGTTTAAACAGCAAGAAAGAAAAAGATATCTGGGTTAGTTTTCAGTGCTAGACTTTGGTCCATATCAGTTCACGACGCTAAAACTTTTCCCAACTCATGTTCACAAACACTAGTATGAATTCTGCATAGCTGAGCAATCTTAAACCCTCATAACTCCTGTTTTATTACAGGAATCAAAATGTTACAATCAGAACTGTCTGCATTTTTTCCCTGGGGACTACTGTAGCTTCATTACCATTATCTAAAATGTACCTATAAAACTAAATTCTGCAGCTTACAAGGTTAAAACAAACATATGTGAACCGAGATCTTCTGAGTATCAAATTTAGTATAAATGAGAATACAGCCCTTCCAGGAGCACTACAGCCTAAACTGCTCCCAGACCTGCAGCAGGCCTAGAATCCTTTTCCAACACTATCTGCCTAAGAAAAATCAGAAAGCAGAAAGGAGGAATACATGTTATTTGTGAGGTAACCTACAGTCATGCAATCCTAATAGCAAAGGAATTAGAATCCTTTATACTTTGTCACAAAGAAGCCCCACGCATCCTCCCTGTCTGAAAGACAAAGAATTGAGCTGCAGAGGGCTTAAGCTAAGATTAAGATAAAAACAAACACACACACACACCCCTGAGATTTACCTTAATGTTCAATCACAAGCTGTAGAGTGTCACAATAAACGAATCATGCCAAAAGTTAACTGGGCCTCCAGAAAATGCATATCAGAGAAAGAAAGCGGACTGCCAGAAAAAGACCTTTGGGGAGGGCTCGGGGAAGGGGTTTGGGGGGAAAAAAAAATGCAAGGACAACCCCTAGGACAACACCTTCACCTCTCCTGTTCCTCCCCCACCCAAACCAGAGTTACCCCATTTACACTACAGTCTAAACACTGCATGACATTGGGTAGAAAGTTCTTTTATTCTCTTTTCTTTCTCTTGTTAACATATTGCTTATTTTGAATGGTTGTTACCATGTTGCTCTCTTTTCTCAAAGTTTAAGAAATTTGTCTGGGATACAAGCATGCATTTTCAAAATACCGGTTTAGTTATTCCCTGAAGAGCTGTGCAACCAGTAAGTTTCATAAAACACAACAAGAAAGCATCAAGTGATGTCTATTAGCACAGATATAATGTTGGATTTACTCTGTTCTGGGTATCCTGACTCAGAATGCCGACAACAAAGAGCTGATCCAAAGCCCTACGTTTAAACATGCTATACAGTTAGCATGCTGCAATCATACAAAAAAAAGTGTATTTATGAATTCACAGGAGTATCTGTCCACAATATAAATTATCTTAAAGGTTTTTTAGTTCATTTTTCAACTCCACAACACTACTAGAGACTGTGAATCAAGGACCAAGAAAATTAAGCATTCTCTTGGAAGACTTGGTTTGTCTTTTATATAAATGTTAGCTACAGAATTCCTGTTTGGTTAAAAAACAGGAGCAATCAATGTGTCTTATCATGGCGTTACTCAAACACAGGCTTTCAAAACTGAGTTTAAAACATGCCCATATAACCTTGGCGAATGATAACTTACAAGCTGTACCCTGGAAAGGTACATTAAGTTACAAAGCAAGAAAAGAGAAAGAACAAACAAATCCATTGTTACTTTGACAACGTACCTCCCCCTGAAATCAGACCAACAGCTACTTCTCTCCAGGATCAGCATTTTTCCAGGATTTTATTTATAATACAACACAGATCATCTATGTCCCATATAGCTTTAAAAAATTCAATTTTTAGATAATAGGGTTTTTTTTCCTGATTCTGTGAAATTTAAGCTCAAATCCACTAACAATAGTGCAAACATCAGAAATATCTACTGGGGAATTCATCTTACTTAAAAATAAAACTTCCAATATATAAGCAGCCTGAAGTACTGTAAAGAAAAAAAAAATCCACTGGGGGGGAACCCTTCACATTGAGGATTTTATAAATAGTTTCTTATTTTCACATCACACTTTTTAGAGTCACACATGCACAAAAGTGAAGTGATCTGAATCTACACCTGGAAGAAAAGCTGTAGAATATTTACCTTTGGGCCTTCTACAGCACACATTATTTTATTATCATGCTTCCCTGCCTCTAGACGTTCAGCTCCAGTACGAACACTGCAAATAGGAAGACCATATCTAGAGGGGATAACTCAAGGAATGTGAGGATGAATCAAATAAGGATGTGTAATGAGTGTGTGTGGATTAAAGAAAGTTTAATCCCCACAGCACTCTTACACAGGGCTAAAACTGTCCTCATTTGCCATAACAGTTCTTAACAGAATTTTCTCCACTAGGAAATCCCTTCACCAGGGGAAGCTATCACAGAACAGTGATTGGGCTAGCTCCCAAAACAACGCTTTTACTGCACTCTAAAAATGTCAAAGTACTTTTCTTCCCTGACTTAACTCAGTGCATCTTTGAAGGTGGCATCCAATTATTAAAACATATGCTTAATGAAAATCAAAAACATGCACAAGGGAAATTAGCGTGGTATAACTGTACCATTACCGCATTCCCCAAGAAATAAAGGCCCCAAAACATTTTGCTGAAAAAGGTCCATTTTTCAAATAATTTCACAAGCAGATTACCATCAACCCCAAGGGGGGGATGAAGGAAAAAAATCATTCATCCTAGGGGCAAAAAGCTGTAAAATTACCTTTCATGGGGGGGGGGGGGGGGGAGGAATCTACTCACCATCATGATAATTCGCATTGATAAACTATCCCAAGTATTTCTTTTGTGTTCATTCCTTCAAAAACCACCATCTGTATGCAGTTTTTGAAGACTCATTAAAATAGCTAACTACACTTACAGAAAACCTCAAGAGTCATGAGGGTGCTTGGTAACAATGATATGGAAGAGAAACCTATAAGCTGTCAATTCAGTGCATCACCATGAAAGTACATCTTCAGTGCCCTGTGCTTATTCCTCCCTCATAAGAAAGAAAAGAGTTAGCAGGGCACACAGACCTCCTCTACAGTTATATGCTGCAGATTTGATTAGAGGTCACAATCAGAGACAAAATAAGATACTGTATTGCCATCTTCCAGTATTTCAGAATGGGAAAGGATTTAATCCTGTGCTTCTCAGTGATGCTAAACATGAACAGATGTCAGATTATTCCCATCGCACGAGCAAGAACTCTTAAAACTCTAAGAATGCCATGATAGTGTTAAGCCCATTCAAGCAATGCAAAGCAATAGCACTACTTCTGAATCAAAAAAAAAAAAAAAAGCTCAACTGAAGATACCCAAAAAAATAGCTTATATTTACAGAAAGATGGAGATGAAAGTGGAATTTGTGAAGTGATGTAATTCAACGTAAACTGCTTTGTTTGACAGAGGACAAAAGAGGAAGGAGAAAAAGAATGGCTTTTTTTTTCTAAATAACGTTAAATATTCACTTTAAGCACTTCAGGCTTCAGCAGCATCAGCGCTCTGGGACAAGACAAAGAAGACACATACTTTAAGTTTTACTTTTCTATTCGATTAACCAAGCTACTTGAAACAGAAAACAGGGCAGGCAGAGGCAGTCATTTCACTGGACTGTCAAGGTTACTCCCCAAAATATTATGTTGAAAGAAAACTAATACACCATCTACACACTTCCCAGCCGTTTTTATGCTGCTCTCCCCCCCCCCCCCGCCCCAACTCACCCAGAGGAAAAAGGGAGAAGCGACCCTCGCCGGGCTGCCGTGGCGGCTCTCGGCAGAGCTCAGGGCACAGGCTGCCGCTTCGGGATCCGGGGGCGCAGCCTGCCGCTGCCGCCCGACTAACGGCGGGGCTGGGCGCCGCCCCGACAGCCGGCCGCGGAGCCCCGACGGGACGGCCGAGGGCTGCCCTCGCGCACACGCCGCTCGCCGCCTCCCAGCCGGCGGCACTCCGCGGCCGCGGGCCCTCCCGCGGGTGGGGGGGCGGCCCGGGACGGACGGCACGGCCGCACGCCCGTGCCGGGGCTGCCGCCGCCGCCCGCGGCTCAGCGCCGCGCGGGGAGAGCGGAGCCTGGCGGGGAACCCGCGGGAGTTAATCGTTAACCCTCAGCCCCGCTTCCTTGTAGGCAGTCCGGACAGGGACGCTCCAGGCAGCCTCCGGCGGCGGCGGCGGCTCGGGAGCGCCGCGACCCCCGTGGGAACCACCGCCGCCGCCGCCGCCCCCCGCGGAGGGCTCCGGCTCCATCCCTCCCTCCCTGTCCGCCCGCCCCACGGGCGCCGCGACCCCCGCCAGCGCGGGCACTGCCGCCCCACGCCGACTTGCCTACCCACCTTCCCGCCGGCTCCTCTGCTCTGCGCGCCGCAGCTGCTGCCGGGCGGACGGGCGGTGCGCGGAGTGCCCGCACCGCCCCGCACGGAGCCCGCGGCGGCGGCCGCCGGGCTGCCAGCGCCGAGGCGTGAGAGCGGCCCCACGTGCGCCGGCTGCGCCAATCGGGGCCGCCGCGGGCCGCCCCCCCCGCACCGCCGCCGCCGTCCCGGGGCCGCCCGGCAGCCGGCGGCGGGGCGGGCTGGGCTGGGCTGGGCTGCGACGGGGCCGCCGGCGAGGCGAGGCGAGAGGGGAGGTGGAGGAGGGCAGCGGGGCGGGGGCCCGGCGGGACGCAGGAAGCTAGTTTGGGAGGTAGGAGGAAAGGAGCGCTTTGGGACGGGAGGGGAGTTTGGGAGCGCGGGAGGGGAGGGAACAAAGACACCCCTAAACGCTGCTCTTCCCAGGCTGGGCGCCGCCGCGCAGCCGGGGCGGGCGCGGAGAGTGCGGGAGGGTCGCGGCGCGGCGGCGCCCGCGGGGCCGGCAGGCAGGGGTGCCGCCCTCGGTGCGCGGGTCAGCTCCGCGGAGCGCAGCGCTCGGCGTTGCTGCCGCCCTGCGCTGCTGCCGGGGCGGGGGCCCTCGCCCGGGTAACGGGTTTTAGAGGGACAAACACCCCCAGATGGAATGAATTTATAAAACGTCCTCTTGTGATGATGCTCGTCAGTTGCACAAGGCTAAATTTGACGAGGAAGGCTGAAACATGTTCACACCTTGTCTCGGAATAACCGCGGAGCAGGAGTCGGTTCTTGCTTTTTGAAATGGCCCAAAGATAGAGCAGTGCTAAAGCTTCCGATGGAGGGCATGGGTCAGGAAAGTAGGTGAATAACTGCTTAATCTCGTGCCGAGTTTCCTGAAAGGCAGAACCTCTACGTCCTGCTGAAGTGTTAGACTTAAGATACATAATACCAGAAGGCTGTAGTCTCTGTCAGGCTGCTTTCAGAGAATAAGATTGGAAACACATTTTGCTACTGAACTTTCCTAGCTACTTCTAATATTAGTGAGATTTGACCACCTTCTGTGCTATGTTACTGGAATTGCTGTACATGTTCACTCTGGCAATACTGAGAACATAATACTTGAAAACAATCGACTGGTTAGTATGAAAATAAACATTCTTAACATGTCAAAAATACTTTTGTGCTGCATTTTACAATGTTTAATTTAGATCCCTGCATTTTTGTATGCGTGCCAGCATGAATTGTAGTTAGTATTTATAAAAATGTTAGTTGATTTTTTTCTCAGTGCGTGTGTGTGTTTTGATCCTATCATTTAGTCTAATGGTTAGTGGTGCTGCACAGTAAAAATTGTTCACTATAGCCGCAGTTTCTCAGTCAATTACACTTTTTTATATGGTTGCTCCATTAGGCCTCTCTTGAAAATACTTTGAAATCCAAGGAATGACTCAGAGTGATTTCAATAGGTTTTGCATGGGTGTCCTGGAAACAGGCCAGTGTACTTTTGTTGTAGGCAACAGAGGCTTCAACAAATGCTGCTTCCCCATCTTGCACATAAAGAAGTTGAGCCACTAGGGGCCTTCAGTTTTTGCTGTATTTTAAAAATAAATTTCCAAAAGATTGGTCCTTTTCTTGTTTAAATCTAGTCAGATACTGGCTTACAAAAGGCAGTGAAGTTAACTGTCTCCAGCATCCATGGAATTTTGGCCCAATGCATAGCCATGACAGGAATCAGGAACACAAGCCACGGATTCTAAAAGGCAAAGTCACAAGCAAGATTACTTTTTGATGTAGTAGTAGGGGCAATCAGAAACCAAGTGTTAAGTTCTTCAAGGGTTTTATAATTTTCTTCCTCAGAAAGATAAACTTGGGAATATCCTGATATGTGATCCCTTGCTATCTACTATCTACATACTTTTAAAATGTGTTCGGATGACATTTTCTAGCTTCTGTGCAACCATACAGGCCAGCAGCACTAAAGCTGAGAAGGTCATGTATTGGCCTGATTTCAGAAACGAGGGGAAAAGAAAAGAATATGAATTCAGGAACACTAGAAATGAGAGTTTTCAGCCCTTCTGCCTTTTTTCCTTTTTGAATCTTTTTTTTTTTCCTGTAGTTTCTCTGTAGCTGATCAGTCCCATTTCAGTTCCACATTGGAATGTAAGTTAAGCTTTTATTTTTGCAGCTACCTGTTGCTCAGACCTTTCACATCTGTCTCATTTTTCTTTCCATCTTCTTTGGATCTGAAGGGATTTAATTTTCATAATGTAGTTATTGCTACAAAAATGCTAAATTACAGTGATGAACAGCTTTGGTTCAAGTTTAAATATGCCTGACATTTACAGTGACTTGTAGTGTTCTTGTAAAATGTCTCTTTGGATGTCCTTGGGCCTTGTCAGGCTGAGCGACATGCTTGTGCTCAGCCATTGTCCTCATCCTTCAGTTGGCTAAGTTTATCAGATGGACAGATTTAGCACACCAAAACCTTTCCGCAGGCTTCAGCCCTCATGCCAAACAGGTCTGGGCGAGTAGGTTTATACATGTAAGTAGCCCTAAACAACTCAAAAAAGATCTGTCAAACAACCATGTACAATTTTTTGTGTGTCAGTGGTATCTGCTGGATTTAGATGAGTAAATTTGAGAGCCCCAGGTCATAGTCTGGTGTCTTAGTGCAAACTAAGATAACCTCTGAATTAAATGTTCTTCGCAGCAATCTCCGGCTGAGAGGCAGAGAGACTCAAACCAATTTAACTAATTCACCAAAGCACATTTCTCAGAGCCATGAGTGTGGCTACTATTGTGTTCTGTCAACAAAAGGGAGGTCCAGAGTCAAAGGATCATTTTCCACTGATTTCACTGGAACTGAAGCACTGAGACATTAATGGGTATCTGGGTCTAAATCTGTTATGAGTATCCAAAAGCAAAACGTAGTCTTCACTCCAAAAGCAGAGGAGATTGTGGAAAGGACTTGTGCACATGATAAATAAGATTCTTAAAAATAAATTTCAGGTGATAAGTTGCTTCCCAGAAGTATTACCTCAAACGGACACATTTAGGCTAAAGAAATTTTATGCAGGCCTGTAAAGCAGGAAATCTAACTATTATAGCTATGCAACTGAACCACTGGAGCGCCTAGGAGTGTTGCTGGTAAACAGCTTGAAAAAGGAGCAATGAGCAGGATGTCTGTAGTCCATCAAAGGACTAACAAAGGACTATGCAAGACACCTGTCGTATTACATGGAAAGATGTGCAGCACTGTTCAAATATAACATTTAAAGATATGTTGCATAGACTGAACGTACGAGGATGCTAATGACAGGTGATAGAGTTCATGTTTGGTGCATAGGTAAAGTCATTAACTACCTTCTGTGCATGGCAGATGCAAGAGAGAGAGATAATAACTTACAAAAAAGTGCATGATACCATGTACTGATTAACTGTTTATAGAGGGGAGCTGGGTCTTGGACTTTGGATTTTTCAGGCTGCAGCTGCAGTGCTATTTGAGCCCAAACTAAACACTGCTGTCACCTGCACACCGTGCTATGCCTGCTAGTTATGGTAGTCCTCAAACAACATAAAAAACGTGGCAAATACAAGTCTGTGATTAAAGTAATTGGATGAGTCAGGGGACTTGGTGGATGGCAGCGGCAGACTCTAGAGCAATGGGCGTTCCTGATGCCTTGTGGGAAAGCAGCCAGCCTGGAAGAGGCAACAATAGGTGGGGTCTGTTGTGAGCTGACGGGGGAGGTATGGACCCTGGCAGGAAGTAGGAAGAAGAAGAACCTAGTCATCTGTAATGAATGTACCACAAATTTACAGTATATCCCCAATGTGTCCTTTGAAGGGCCATTCTCATCACTGTAATTCTGATGTAATTCTTTTTTGCTTCAGAGTGAAATAAGTAGTATTGCTTTTTCCAATGAAGAAAGCATGTGTGCAAGAAAGTAAATTGACAGTATTATGTCTCTGTTTTTTGATAGGTATAAGTTTTGAAACAGAGGTATATTTTCTGTCACCTTTGCTGGGCAAGGGCGGCTTTTAACAAAAAGAAATTTGATGCAGTCTGGTCCACAGAATTAAAAAGAAATAATAACATATGCAAGAAAAGCAGTATGCATCTATGCGTTCCAAAATTGATAAGACTGTTTAAATAAATAGAAGCTTTTAGATGAGAATAAGGTCATTTCACAAATTGCTCCTACCCCTTTGTTACCTAGGGAGGGGATTTTCAAGGAATTCTGCACTCCTTCCAACAGCAGAAAGTATTGGCAGGCCGCAAAGGAGGCGTTCCTTCTCTCCACCTTTATGGATTCTCTTCCTTTTCCTCATAATAGAAAACACCCCAAATACCTTCTTACGAGTATTCCTTCTATGAGGTTAAAAGAACATCAAAAAGAATTGAGGCTGAGAAGCAGGTCAGATTGCAGGGTCTATGAGAGATGTAAAACAAAGCAAGTGTTTCATCAAGGGAATCTCATCTGACAGCACCATAAAACAAGAGTGGGAATTTTCAGCACTTCAGAATATGAAGAAGAATACAGTATGCAGAAGATGCCATTGTTCTACAAGACTGCTTATCTGTCTTTAAAAAACAGACAAAATGAAAAAAAACCCTTCGCAAATTAGAATAATATTTCATCTTCATTTTTCTGTTCACTTGGTTTCTTCACTGATATCTTCTGATATTTACTCATTTCCTGTTTATATTCAAATTAATACCCTTCACTGAAAACTCAGGTTTCTTCTAAGCCTTATATCCAAGTGAAAATTAAAACATTTACATATGAGAACTGTCCAAAAGAAAAAGCCCTCGATTCAAATCTGTTTAAAATAATATATGTGTGTGTGTGTGTGTGTGTGTGTGTGTGTGCGTGCGTGTGTGTGTGCATGTGTGTAAAAGCTGAATGACTAGGATACATTAAGAACTGTCCAACTGCCTAAGATGAGGGCACTAGGGCTTGTTGTCAGAGCATATTTATGGACCAGTTTAAGCTATACAAGCTATAAAAGAATGGGGCAGAGAAAGGTGGTCATGGGTCTGCTCATGGGTCTCAGAAAGCTTTCAGGCATGCAGCAAGGCAGTGGGGGGCACAAGTGAGCCTCAGATGTCTGGGAAGAGTTTGTGACAGTTTCCTAACTTTTTCAAAAAGTTTACTTCTTAAAAATGATGTACTGAGATTTAAAGGAGCTTTAAAGGGTTTTCATTAGTGCACGCTTATAGGACTCGAAGGCCATGCCATTTTATTAGATCTGATTGACTTAGCCACTAATTACGAGTTTCTCTTAAACAGCAGATAAGATCTATGTAAAATGTTTATGATTAATAGGAGCACGTATGGCATAAGGCTGTGCTGTCATATGCTGCCTAGCCTGACAACCTGTATGACTTGACCACAGAAATTCTTATGTGATTTGTAATACGGGACTGGGAATGCAGCATACAATTATATATCATTTGCATGGCATGCCTTTCTGTTCATCATCACTAAATGTCTATTATCATAGCCCTGTGGAGACTGTGTGAGAGATCGCTGGGCTGAGTATGAAATTTAAGGAATTGAGGAAGGTTAGAAACATGCTTTCATAACAATTAATTTAAATTTTTTTTACGGGTGTGAATTTTTTACTTTGGAGCCAAAAGTACTTAGAAAGTTCATAGCAATTATTTGAATTGTTTGAAAAACCCTTCACAATAAAGTGGAGAAAAAGCAGACAGCACTAGATAATTTACTGGAAGCGATTTACTAAATACTCATGTGAGGTTTTATTGTCTCTGTAGTATTATTTCGTAAATCATTTCCCAGATTAGCTAATACAAATATGTTCCTTTCCCAAAAATATCTTTCTCGTTCGATTTAGCTTTCAGCTGTGAATGAAAAAAGGCGTTCTTATTGTTTTTATAATTTTTTATTCCCTCAGAAAACTTTTTATTTATTTTTATTATTGCAGTGATTATAGTCCCTAATTTTGTTTAAAATGTAAAACGTTATGTTGGTTTATATTTAAAATATAAGTCATAGGAAACAGGAAACAACTTCTCCAAATTAAAGATCATAGTTGAAATAGCTTGATAGTAATGAGGAGGAAGCTTAATGATCATATGGATAGGTAACTGAAGATATAATGAGTAACTGAAGGAAGCACTGAAAACAGATTTTTGAAAACGATACTATTTATCAGTATTATATTTTGGCTTCACTATTGTTTCTGAAAATACAAAGTTTTGGAAGGATCCTTAGTCTGACTTCTATTTTTCCATATATAAATGACAAAAGTAAATTATCAAACTATTTTAACTTCCAGTTGACTGTGAAAGATATCTGAATGCTGTCACTTGTCTATGCAGTTGTTTGGGTCCGTAGCTTCTTGCAGACACGCAGACACACGTACACGCACCCACACCCACATTCACCCTGAATTCCAGTTTTCTAAAAGGATTGGTTAGCCACAGGTTGTAGGGGAGAACATGCTTTTACAGGATCATAAGGATTTTTCGATAAAATCCCAATTACAACCTGAAAGCTGCAAGATACATTGCCCGTGTCAACGGCAATAAATTAAACCTGGTCTTCACAAGTAGAAAGAACCAAGTTACTGATCTAAAGAAATACATTTGTAAGTTATCTAATGAACATACCTGTTTCCTTTATGTTTATATAGATCTCTATATCCATAGCTATATTCTACATGAGCACATAGATATGTCTGTGGAGATGCAGTTTTTAACATTATCGCTTACTGAAATAATCACAATGCTCAGGGGCTCGGTGCAAGTGCCCTGACAATTTCTGCAGCAGAGGTGAAACCGCCTTGTGCAGTGCGACCTAAATAATGCAAGTCTGCCTACTGACTCCTGGCAGGGGCTCTCTGTTACCCACAGAGATGTCAGGAGGAATGGGGCTCACAGTCTGTACTTCAGAGGGGAGCCTCGGAGTTCATTCAGCTCAAACGCTGTAAACATCACGACCTTTAAAAGGGTCTCACTGCATCTAGCAAAGGACAGTGGCAAACTCCCTATGAACTTTTGAGTTTCATTTCGTTTTTAAGAAAATCAAATTTCGGTCAATACATAGCGCAACACCCTGCCTCTCCAAGCATTTTAAAAATCAATTAGATGAAATGGCTCTGTTTTCTGACAATGAATTAGATGCCTAATAGATAGTTTTGCACTCATGATTAGCACTCATTAGTACACAATGGCACCATTCCCTGAGGAAGCTAGCCAGACCATCCTTGTCAGAATAACAGTAAACTTCAAATACTTAAATATTCTCGGGAAGTGAACACCACTGGTCATATATAGGTGTGTAGTATAAATGGTTTTCTAATATGGTGGACTCATTCTTTTTTAAGTCTCAAGTCTAATAATTTTTAAAGCACCTTTCTGTTACATGTGCTCAAATCCTTCAGCTACAGCATTGTAACTATGCTAACTTTTTATTTTATCTCCTACATTTATTATGTCTCTGTATATTGAGTACAGCTATTCAATTAGCATTTGTAATATTTAAAGAAATCTGCTGGTGCAGTAAGTAGTATTATTTGGTGAATGATTTCAGGTCTAAAATCACAGTATGATTAGACTCCAGTTCTGAAAAAAGCAAAAAACCTGGACATCTATTTCTTTATTTTTCTGTGTGTATGTTTAATTATTCTAGCTTTTGAGTCTAAAATAGACCTAGTCTGATTTTGCATTAGAAAAACAAAGAAAAAAGTGTCCCTGTTATGCAAATTTTGTCTTTTAAGGTTTGATTCCTACCAAGGGGAAGCAGAAGGAAGTAGTCAGGCCTAAAATTCCTAAAATGAAAGGATAGCTGGAGAAGAGAAAATCCAGAAGAATGATACGTTCTCCTTAATATCCAAATGCTAATCTTATAAGCTAGTATTCTGTGAGTAATAATAGCATTGCAGCAAACTTGTTTTTTTCCATTACATCATTAATGTTAATGATAAATATTCTGCAGGGTAAGTTGGCTTTGCTCTGAAATGTGCACTTTGACTTTACAGTGCTTTAGTAGCTAGCTAATTTCAGTCCACGTTGCATATCTTGTCACCTTGCATTCTTCCCAAAATTTGTATTCATTTTCCTTTTGATAAAGTAAATGTTTTCCTTGTATATCAGTGAAAAATATTTCTGAGGGTGGGAAAACATTTTTTATTCAACTGAAGTTTTCCATATGTACACAGGATTTCAAGAAATGCTCTACTACTACTTATAGCCTATGGGCCAAATCTGAAAGATGTTTTTTGTTTTTAACTGGAATCTTTTATTTGGTTTTCTTTAATACTCTAGTGTGCAACAATGCAGATACAAGTATTTATGGCAGTAAAGCCTTCTCCTCAAGGTAATGAGTACACTGCAATACTACACACTGCGATATACAGGTAACCGCACTGTGTCCTTTAAGAGGTTAAGACAGTTCAAATGAATTCAAATGGAAATTTCATGGACTTCTGGAGTCTTTTTCAGACCACAGTTGTTTTGGAAATACTCAGTGAACTGTGATTTTTTTCTTAGGTGATAATAATAAGAACTCTGAGTTGGGGAACTATGGCCAGGACGAGTGTTTAATATTAAAAAAAAGCTGAATTAAACCAGGAAAAACTTTTAGGGAAGAAAGGGTTCTGTTCATGTCAAAGGCCATGCTTCCCTTCCATGTTCATTTAAAGGGGACCCATATGCCCTCAAGATCACCAGGTAGTACAGATCTGGCCAGGAATGCATAAAAAGAGCACATAATGTTCTACTTATGCCTGCATGCTCTATGGGCACGTGGCCTGCCATTCCAGACTGCCTGATGTTTTTCCTCTCTTTATCTGTATGGCACGTTGAGGAGAGCTTTTGGCAGCTGGTTATAGGCTCTCCTTCTGTGTCTGCGGCCAGCCACCGCCCCCGAAAAAAGCCCCTGAGAAAGAACCACATTGCTCTGGGGACACCATTGCGTTTTAGCCCAGCGCTTGTTAGAAACCCAGCGGCCCCACAAGTGGGAGCGGAGCTGTGTAGCCACCGAGCAGAGCGTGAGCGCTGTCTCGTGCAGGCCACGGCGGGCTGGGAGCAGAGTTGGTAGCGCAGAGTGCCCTGGCTGCGGAGGAGCCCGTCTCTAAGCTGCCGCGCACAGACTCCTGCTCCGGAGGAGCGCGGGCGCTGGGAAGGACACTGCCTGCGGGCTCTGCAATGACCAGCGGTGAAGGGACACCTCCCAGAGGAGAGGTGATGCCCGTGTAAGTCTGTGCTGATTTCACCCCTCAGCTGCTGAAGCAAACTGACCTGAAAGGACCACTGACTGTTGAAAAGACATAATTTGGAAGCCAATAAGCCCTTACTTGCCTACTGCTCTGTTGACTATCTTCCAGGAAAATAACGGTGGAGGTAGGTGGCATTCACCAGTTGGAAAGCTCCTGCCTATCACGCCTGTGAGTGGCAGATACCAAAGAGAGAACTTCTCGTATTGTCTCCCCCTAGCAGTATCAGGATTATATCCACCATGCGTGTCCTTAGTCTCTGTTCTTCCCAGCTCTGCTTTTTACCGATAGGATGAAGGTGGACACTTTGCTGCTCCCCAGTGCAAAATATTTGTGGTTTATTTTTCCATGATACATGTAAAAATCCTATTTTTAACAACACTGAGTACATAAACAAGCTGTTTGAGGCTGAACTTTCTCTGAAGCAATACTGAAATCACCCCACAGTTATTGGGCTTTCTATGTCAAGATGTTTTTTAGTTAAGAGAGGTCACTGAGTAGTTTTTTTATGCATTTTTCTTTATAAGACTTTGTAGACAGGATATAGTCAAAAAGAAGACTAGAGATATTTCCTTTAAAATATACTATCACTTTGCAGTATGCACAAAATATACTATTTTAAAAATCAGTAGAGTGAAGTGTGGGAAGATTTCAAGGTAGATCCTTATTTTTACAAGAAAACCCTGCACCAGAAACACATTACATGAAATAGCACTGAAAATGTCTCTATTGTAGTAATATGGTAATTACCATTGTAGGGAAAAAATGCTTAAAATATAAACAAAGCAGTCCTGTTTGTAACAGTCAGGCATTCACATTTCATCTTAGACATAGTTAGAGAAATTTTGTGAAAGGGATAATAGATATTATTGTACAATGATGTGATTTGTTTTTTAACAAACATGTCAAAATCATGCTTAAAATGATGCTTCTGCTAGAGAAGACTAAGATGCCACATTGCCAGTATGAGTTTGATTCTTGTATGAGGAAAAACTAATTCCAGTAGAACCCGGACTGGAATGAGAAAATACTTTGAAGATCAAACTAAGGTACTGAATTTCATGTGCTGTTTATGTCCATATAAGACAGTGTTTCATGCACACATATGGTAATATATACCTATATTTCAACCAGATGTCAGGTTTTGGTGTGAAATGGCTGAAGTAGCTATGCTGATGTCACTTTACATACAAAATCCCTTCTCAAAAATTAAAAATGTGATTCTTGTCAATGTGCATGCAAGACTACTGACACATGTTTTTATTGCTTCAGAAATGTACAAATCTGCCAAATAAATACAATTACTTTAAAAGCACACTGTGTTTAGCAATACAGAATATAAGCTTTTATAACTGAACGAAGAATGGGACAGGAACTCCGGCTCCTGATTTTCACTAGCAGACAACTATAGCAATAGAGTATTTTACATGATTTTTAAATCACAGAAAAAAGGGTAGAATTTCATACTTAGATTTGTAATAAATGCAGATCATTTGAAATCAGAACTGATTTTTAAATGACTTCATAGGCTATTGCATCTGATACAAAAATAATTTAAATACGTGGTCATGCTTTGAAAATATGTTTCTTGCATTTCCTTGGATGATGATAGGGGACTATGGAGGTATATTTTTATTTCCAGTGCCTATAGAGAACACTTAGATGCTTGTCTTTCAGACAGCTGAACTCCACACTGCAGATTCAGAGAAGCAACAACAAATTCTGTGGATCATGTTCTGACACCACAATACACAACATCTCTGCCAAACTTCAGAGTCCCTGGATTACATTACTGCATCTGCAGTCTCTGTATAGAGCATGATGGTTGCTGCTGTGTACAATTCCATTTTTGGTAAAAGCTAGAGAGAAGCTGCAGTGGTGCTATGAGGAAATTGTTGTATTCCAAATATTCCCATGCAGATGTATGATGCAAGCGTTCACAGACTGAATAGGAAAGACCTGTGTATGTTAAACAGTAGCTTGATACCTGAAACATGGATTTTTGTCCAAGGAAGGAGAGAGCTGTTTTTCAGCTTGGTCCTATGTGGGTTTTGGGGGTCTTTTTCTGCACCGTGGTGAGGGTAGCTTGACTTGAAATGGAATGAAGGTAGAGAGTCATGAAGAGGTCATGAGGCCTTGGGGATATTTCTGCAGAGAGCAGGTGTTGTCACTTCAATACTACCTTTGCTGTCAGCATTCAAACCCAAGACGAGACTGAAGCCAGCGTATGAACTAATAATCATCAGGCACTGGGGAAACAGGCTGATATGCACATTTAAGATTCTGACAGTATGGTAGTATAAGAAATAGCTATTGAAGAAGACAGAAAAATTACCATTGATTTGACTAAAACAACTTTCCTCTTAGTGCTCCAGACTAATATGAAATCCTTAGCAAAATGATTAGAACAAGAAAATTAAAGCCTAAGAGAGTTAAATAGATATTGACTTAGGTTTAAGATAACAAATGCTTTTAAAAAAGCTTATACTTAATATGCCGTGCAAATAAATCTGAAGCAATCTCTTGCACCATGTTTGGCAACTGAGATGTGCCTCCGAAAGCATCTAATAAGCCTAATCATACTCTTCAGAGACACTTTTTTTGAAGGTGTAAACTGAGCGGTGTCTCCACCGCACTTCCAAATGCAGTGTTCAGATTCGCAAAGGTGGAGGGGCTTTCCACAGCCATTGTTTGTACTTCAGCAGTGAGAACCACAGTTCCTCACATTCAATGTGCTGAGCTACTATTATTATCCCTCAATACCTGGCAACTAATTGGAAGCCAAGCACTTTTAGGTGCTGCCCAACTAATATTTTAAAAATGTTTAAATACATTTTAGTTGGAGATGAAATTAATGAAACACTGTCTACTAGTTCTTATTGCCTACATTTAATGCGCGCTCTGGATACAAGTACTATGGCGTTTGATTCTGGCTTGTGCATGTGAAAAATGTTTTACCCTGGTTATAGGCTGTAATTTCTATAATCAGGAAGGACTTTGTATTTCAATGGTATATATTTGAGGAATGTAGAAGCACAGTCTAATAAATCTCTGCCTAGAGCCTTTGCGAGATTAATAGTGAAAATAAATAATATGGTTGTTTCCTGAAGAGGGTAGATTCAGGCATAAAGATACTAAACTGGAATAGAAACCAGAAGACCTGAACAAACCCTCAAGTCAACCAGTAAGCTATGCTCCTTTTCCTCCTGCACACTTTGAAGACAATGAGGTGTGAAGTACTACCTTAAAATGTTTTTGGCTTCCTAAATCCAAGTAAAGTAAAAACAACTGCTAGCAACAAGGATCTGAAGAATTTATGGTGCACCACACAGCATAGCAAGTCACAAATATTCTTCTGCAGTCTCTAAAAGCATCAGTTATAATATGTTCCTCTGGCAGAAGCAGGACCTTTATTTTCAGACAGTATACATTTTTCCCCAGAGGATATCTAGGGGTTTTATTTTCCTCCATGAGTATAAAGGAGTCAGAGTTCTTTCTGACTGCAGGCTGCAGGCATGTAGCCTTTAGAAACTCACATTCCACTAGCAGCAGAACCATGAATCTCTTATTCCTTGAGAGCACTTGCTCTTCTGTGACCCGGTTGCCTTCTGTGGTCAGAAGAAATTTATTTCTGGGTTTTGAAGCCCTGATAAGAGCCCATTTCAGACCATAGGAGCAGCTGTTTACATATCAGTTTTGCTAGGTGCTTTAGCCTCTGTTTGATGGATCCACAGCTTCTGGGGCCATTCTTTTGGGGGAAAGTACAGTCGTATTGATTTAGTCCCTAATATAAAGGCTTAAGTGCAAAGCACTATACATAAAAAACAAATATAAATATTTTTTTCATGTGTTAAAAGGGAATATGGTAAAATAATATTTGGAGGATAACTCCACTAATAGATAGTAAACACAAAACTCTGCTTTTAAATCTTCAGTTCAACTGATCTGCCAAAGCAAGGAAAGGAAGGGTCATACTGTAAATGCCCTAGTCCTTGTACTCTTTTCTTAAGCATTTGCTGCCAGCCATTGCCAGGACTAGACAGACCTTTGGACTGACCCTATAACAGTCCTTATATTTCAGCTTTAACTTGCAGTGTTGGTATTCCAAACACAACATTGTTTGGCTCCTGCAAGAAGACTTAAAAGTAAACCCACAATAAGAAAGCCCACAGTAAAGAAAACATAAAACTAATATATCAATTTCAAAACTAATGGCATACTAAATAGTAAAAAAGTTGAAAAGTTTGAAAGGAACTTAGATTTTTCTTAAATTCCATTTTAATGGTGTAATGCAAAAGTTACTGCATAACAGAAAGTAAGTTTTCTTTCTTAGTATTTTGAAATAATTCTGTAAAGGCATATATTATTGCATGGGATTAGCTTGCTTAGTTTCAAAACAATCATATTCTGTTTTCTTTTAGTCAAGCTAAAACTTCTTGTATATATGCCACCTCTTTTGAAGGTCAAGCTTTGGATTATGATCCAAAGTAATGTGAAAGAATTTCTGCCAACTGTGTGCCTATCAATCAACCTCATTAACTTCAGTAGGAGTTGTACATATCTAGTACTTTATAGGGTTTGCTCAGTAACTTGTACTGTGACTTTTGAAATGCCTGGAGAGTTCAATGCAGTGACAGGAAGCTATTTATTTTACCTATCATATATTCGTTAATGTTCTGGACCTGTAAGACTGGTATTTCCTTAGCAGAGAAAAAATTCATACACGGAGGCTACAGGAAAGTCAGGTTCAAATGAAACCTAATAGCTCAAGACTTTATGCAAAATACTCTTTTTTTGGGCAATGACTCATCTGATATATTTACAGTCGCAGATTATTTGGGTGTTAATTAGAAATATTTTTGAATGATAAACCTCTCAATTGTTGTTATACTCAGGCAAGTTATCATATGCAACCCTGTTTTGTCCAATATTCATTTTCTCAACACTTTCTAGGCAGAATTTTGTCATTTCAAAAGTGAGATTTTTCTTTACCACTCATTTCTGTTCCCCACCTGTCAATTTTATAAACTCCATCTGGAATATGAAAATCAAGCTGTTCTTTCCCTCCGCTCCCATTACTAATGAGCCTTCTGTAGACAGAATGAAGCTGACAATTTGGCTGATGTAGGAGGAAAACTGCAGTCCAACTCACTCTTCCAAAACTATATTGATACTATAATACAGGAGTGGAAAAAAAAATCTTTGGCATTATAGTAAGTAGATTTTGACTCCACAGCATTCAAGGATATAGATACAGAGCAATGGGATGGCATCCTTTATGATGTTATTTTTCCTGACCATAACCTCTGCAGGTTGTTTTATTATGGTATCTCATTTTTTCACATTCTCAAGATGCCTGTGTATTCTGCAGCGGGTATTTCTTCATCTGTATCAAGAAGAAAATGTGTCTGTGTTCAACAGCAGTGCAAGACTGTTATAGGAGGCTAGAATGTCTTTCTTCCAGGAGAAATATACCATTCTTCCTTTATATGACACTGTTGATAGCCTTGTTGGAGGACTTTGATAACTATTGAGCTCTGCTGTGAGTAGAAATACTGCATTCAGTATTTAGCTGTGAAAAAAAGATTTGATATATGAAATCACAAAATAAATAAGAAAGAAAAGATGACTGGCATCCTAAATGACAAGCTTATACCAGTCACATTCTTTTGGGAAACTGCCAAACATCAGCTATATTCCACATACATAACTGCAGTTTTAACATTAAAAACAGCCATCAAAATCATGTAAATATAACCAAATTTCTGGGATACACCCAAGTATTAACAGATCCCGATTCATTCATTTAAAAGCATATTGGAAAAATAAATGCAATCTGCTCTGACATCTGTTATTTTACAGCTTTCCAGTTAATGTGTTTCAGCTAGAAAGTGGATTATTTTCCTTTCTAAAAAAGATTAGAATCTGTAAATATTCAGTTATTTATTAGAGAAAACAAGAGCAAATTAGTTTACGGATATGAGATAAGATGTAATTAAGAGATACTCTCTTTACTGAATACTCAATCTGGTGAATGTTTGTGGGCAGAGTGAACGTAACAGACGATGTCACAAATGCCTGGCCAAGACAGAAACGATGAAAAAAACAGTCCATTCCGTATTTCTAAAATGTGCACAGAGGCGATTTTATATAACATAAACACAGAGAGGCAGGTAAAAGACAATCTGAATTTTAATAGGGTACTACTTTACTCATAGCAGTAGGTGATAAGCAAACCATTAGCGTACATAGTTTTCCCTTTCCTTGTCATGTGCATTAGTGGTTGGGGAATAAAGCCAAAGAAACGTTATTAGAGAGGCAGCTGTACCATGTCCCCCGACACCGTGCTAGCATTTAAACTCAACAGAGGGAACAGTGCCACCTTCTGAAATACTATATTCACATGCAACAGCTTTCTTTATCAATCTATCTTGGGCGTTTTCTTTAAAGAAAATGGGAATCTCATTCTTCTTCATAGTCAGCCATATCATACTGGCAAGATTTTTCCAGATCTGGCTGTAAAATGAACGGCTTGTTCCCGCTTCAAATTTTTAAAGATGGAAATTCCTATTAGAAGATCACTCATATAGGAAACAATGTTTTTCCACATTAGGAAAATGGACAAACAAACAATCAAAAAAGGCAGGAAAAAGAGAAAAAAAGAGTAAATATCTTTTTATTTTCTAGTGCGCATGTTTTTATCTGTTTTTGTTTATTTTCCTCTTTCTTCTGGGGAAAATTTGTTTATAAGCATATGTAGACAAACTTATATGCTATTTACATTTTTTTTTTGTTAAAAACAAGCCAAAATCTTGGCCGTACATTTTCATATTTAAGCCTGTTTTCTTAGCCTTCTATAGCAGAAATTTTGGAAGCTTTGGTTACTCTATAGAATTGCTCCTTTATATTTAAACTTTTCCAAGGATATATAATTTATGCATCACAAGTAAGTTAACTAGCAAAACTCCTAAACAAATTGCATATTATCCTCTGATGTCATCTCAGCTCCCTGTATTAGTGGATATAAACACTTTTCAGTTGTATGTACTTTGATATTATCTGTCATGAACAGGGATTAACACATTATTAACTAACATAATCAGTAATTAGTAAGCGATTAGTAAATAATCAGTTACAAATTGCTGATTCTTGCTGTTAGTTCTCTGAAGATTTATTTTATAACACATAGCATATTATGCAGACAAAAATACTTCATAAAAAGGACATTTAAACTAACTATTCTGCTATTAATTTCAATGCAGTAACAGAGTAAGTGCAGTTCCCTTCACAGTTCCCACAGCAATTAACATTCCTGGAAGACAACATATGAACAGACTTAATCAGGTTCTGAAGATATTTCCTTTCGTTTTACTAAATGTCTAAAAAGCCAGCCCCATGTGGGATTGAACTTGATTTGTTCAGACAAAAGATTGTTCTAATATTCCATATAATTTAAAGGTTTAGTTTATCAGTCTACAGAGCCACTGGAAGCCCAGGGTGATGAAATGAACAGTTTTGTCCTGCTCCAAATTATTCTTTAAACCTCACATCTTGGTGGGAGAGAGAATGGTAATAGATGTAAAGCAAAAGAAATGACTATTTGCAGACTATCATGTTAGATATTTATTATAAATGGGTATTATTTATTTAATCATTTAGGTGTCATTATCAAAGGAAAGAGTCTTCCCACAGAAATATTTATATCAAAATCTGAAATACTACGGAAATTAATAACTTTAATTCATAAATATTTATACTTTCATTCCAAGAGGCATTATACATTTAAATGTGGTCTGCACAACTTTCATAACTAACCTTCCTTACTTATACACACAGAAATTCCCTTCTTTAAGTATAATATAAAGCTAATATTAAAAGCTTTATTTGAAAAGTTAGTTTTCGCACACACTCATCTTTTTCTAATTAGAAAAGCCAAGCCTTATTTTCTCTAGTTGCAACTCATCTATACAATTTCACTGACATAAGATCAAACCAAATTTATCTGTGTTTAGCAAAATGCTTTTTTTTTAAATCAGGAAAGTTTTAGGCAGTCAAGTCAAGCAATGTTGCATTCATGTACTTTTGTATATCTGCCAGGCAACAAGTTTCGATTACTCACACACAAAAATAGAAGCCATGTTTGATATAATATTTCAAAATGTTTAGTTTTTTGTGAAAGCGGAACAAAGCAGCAAAAAGGTCATAAACCCGACTTTCTCTTCCATGTGTTCAGCTATCTCTTCAGCTGATCAAGTTACAGACATGATAGATGACAGTGTGATAACCTGACAAAAGCTAGAGAGAGTGCCATGAAGGATGACTGGCTCTTGCAGGGCTCCAGGCTGGTCGGGGTATTGTAGCACAGGACGTAGGAAGAGAAGCTGAAAGACCTGGGTTTGTTCAGACTGTTCTTTCAGGGGAGATCCTACTGCTGCCTCCACCTCTCTTGTTGGAGGATATAGAGAGAATGGAGCCAGACTGCTCTCGGAGGTGTGCAGCAATAGGATGAGAGGCAAAGGACACAGATTGGAACGTGAGAAACGCCAGTTGGATAGTAAACCTCCCCTCCTTTTTTTACTTTGAGGAACCGGTTGCCCAGTGGGATGGTGGACTCTCTAACTGTCAAGGTGTTCAAGACTCAACTGGACATGGCCTGGGAAAACCTGACCTGATTAGACTTGCTCTGAGCGGAGGGTTGGGCTAGATGCGCTCCAGAGGTCCCTTTCAATCAGACCAAATGCCATAGCTAATTGAAGAGCAGTACTGGGGACATTTTGGGGACTACAACCTTGCAAGGCCAATAGCTCCTATTGAACCATTTCAATAAAACCATACAAGGCTGAGATTACCTAGGTGACAGCATCAGAAATACAAAATTTGGTTACAGATGTAGCAAAACTGGGACCAAAGGGGAAACAGTAATTAGAGCTGGGTTGTTTATTTTTGGTGAAGAAAGGAAGGTACAAGGGTGGAGAAAAGGAAAGCCGGGAAAAGGGGAAAAGAAAAAATAAAGTATGCGAACATGTGATCTGGGGATACTTGTTAGACAGCTGTGTACTTGATCACTGCAGCTGGAGCAGGACAATAAACCAAACATGTTGTTCTGACTACAGTAAGAGTTGGGCCTGTTTCCACAGTCAGGATGATGGGGTGGCGGTAGGATTCTTGCTGGCTTGTACCTGTGCGGACAGATCAGGCATCATGGTATTAGAAAGTCAGTGCCTATTCCAGTAGCTAACCATTGCTTCATAACAAATTCATTCATAAACCCTGGAAGAGCTGAAATATGCATAAAACGGACACAATTGCATGCAGTAATTATTATTTCTTCCAATTTCATTAAAAGTAGTTAGTGAGAAATCGTCAGGACTTTAATTTTTCACAGTATGAAAAACAATTCCTGGGATAGGTTGGAAATTTAATTCAGAAGTTCTGGATTTCTGTTTTTGTTTTTTCAATTCCAGGCATGAAACTGTCCATATCCTACCTTGAAAATTACTCCTGCTCTGCATTAGCACGTCTATACTCCAGCATTTTATTTTCTATCTGTTTGTGCTTCAAATCAGTAAAACCTGTGTTCCAGGTGGTTTGGCTCTCTCTAAGATCAGTGGATAGTCAATCTTTTGGCATCCTGAGGTGCCAAGCTGAGGCTGTCCCTGAATAGATATTAGCAGAGAACTTCAAACAAACCCAAAAAACACTTCTGACTTGCAGACCTCCATAATACTAAGACACAGTCTCAGGTCTTAGATTTGAAATATTGAAATATGAGAGAGTTAAAACATGATGCTCTACTGTCAGACAGGGCAGGTGCTATGTTCTCTCTCACCTTTTTACATTACCAGAGAGCAAGCTGTACAGGGAGAAGCATATT
Organism: Struthio camelus; assembly: GCF_040807025.1. Lineage (NCBI taxonomy): Eukaryota > Metazoa > Chordata > Aves > Struthioniformes > Struthionidae > Struthio > Struthio camelus. The sequence continues at coordinate 50,982,576 of NC_090946.1, forward strand.
GTTCTTCTTAAAGGCTCTGTTGCATCTTTGGGTAGGTGTGCCTCTTAAAATATGCATATTCACAGTCACCAGTGCAGAAATCTCTCTCCTTTCCTTGGATGAGCCTATGGTATAAAAAAACACAAGACCCCTCTATCATTGCTTCATTTGATCTGATTTTTTTTTTTTTTGAATGTACCATACTAAGTAAATAAACTTTTGTTTCCTGTTAGAGAAGTCTGGTTATCAAGCTTTATGGCTCAGCATATAAAATGTTTCCATTGTTCATTATGTTCTTTAACAGAAGTAGCACAAAGACTTAAATCCAATAGTAAAACCAGAGCTCCACAGCAAGTGGTAACACTCTTCACACATTATAAGAAAGATTTATAATGTGATTAGCCTGGGTTGACCCACTGTCTCCATATAGGAGGCCCAAGATACCACATTACTTACTCTTTTCTGTTGGAGGACCAGATGTACATCCTAACCTGGGATCAGAGGTCCCACAAAATCAAGCTGACCTGTAGTTATATGTGGCAAAGCTCAGAAGACCTCAGAGGAGGCTCTGGCATGCTCCCTTGCATAATTTGACCAATTTTCCAAAAATAAATTAGATGGTATCTGGAAAACTCTGATTTGTACCATTTGTTCATATGGTGTTTTCTGGCCTGAGACTTTGCACAGTGTAGTTCATTCTCCATCACAAACAGAGGAAGGATCCCAAATCAGTTTTAGGATGGAACTAGATAGCCGGTTACTAGTTTTGCTGTCACTAAGCAATTTAAATAGATAGGTAAAAAAGGCAGGGCCCAGCTACAGTGAAATAAGAGATACTGTTGAACTCTTATTTCACTGTAGCTGGGGCCAGTCTTTCCTGCCTCTTCACTGCAGCAGGAAATCTGAGCAGGTATCTGTCATGATGCATTTTGTTGTGATAAACTATTGGCATTTAAAAGACTAAACTATACTTGACTTTATTTCTTCACATAAGATTTTAAAGAATAAAGGAGATAGCTGACAGTATAAATATTATTGTCTGAAGATAGGTCCCTAGTTTCCTCATAAATCAAGTAAGATTAAATCAATGGTAGAGCAAAGTAAAGGATGTTTTCAGTGAAATAATTTTATGGATTTTGCATTGGACTTCATTATTCCTCCCTCTCTTCCTCCCTCCCTCCCTCCCTTCAACTTTTACCTGATCAGTTCTCTGGCCCAGTTCACTGCATAAACACAAAATCATTTGTGCTCATATACGGGAAGGGAGGAATGAGGACAGGAGCCTGTTAGTGCTGGCCAGGAATGCTTCTTCCAGTACCAGTGCCAGCTTTTGCTTACCAGAAGTGTTTACTGAACAGCAACAACAACACAGGTGAGTCTTTAGTCAGTTTGTATCTAACATGTAATTAATGCTTTGGCTTTGTGTTTATGCATGTTTTCAGGGAAATTTTGGTCAAAAGAGTTACAAATTATAAAAATCACCCTATCTAGGAAATATTATTGACACATTGTAACTAATAATATAGCATATGATTGAGTATGCAATTAATTTCAGAGAAAACATTTGACTCCCATAATTTGCCCTATTTAGCAATAACAACCGATTTCTTTCTACTTCTAGGGCTTTTATCCTCTTCTTTGAAACAAGCTTTCCTTTCTGCCGGAGACAGTTCTCTGTACTTCCTCCGAGAGTAACTGTCCCAGGGATAGGGCTCTTGCTCATCTTTTCAAACATTCACCCTTTTCAGTTTCTGCTCTGTCAGCAACATTATCTCATTCAAAGTCTATTCAAGTTGCTCTTCAAGTTTCAGAAGTGTTCTTTTGTGTGTGAGATGTCTTAGTTCAGGCAAACTCATAAGTCCTCCCAGAAAAATAAGTAAGTAAAAAAAAAAAAAAGTAAAACAACAGCTGTTACTGTGGGAACTTAAATCTAGCATTGCCAAGCCCAAAGCTTTCTAAAGCTACTAAATTGGCTTTCAAATCTGTTTGGGACCCAAATGGGCTTCTATCTATTTTACTTCTTTATTTAGCTCTTATGGGTCACTTTCTAAAGTTTTTCCTCTGAAAAAATGAGAACAGAAATCCTACCTCTTATGCCATAAAACCTGGGATTCCAAGTTAACATAGTTGATAGTAGCTGAAAATTTAATGAAAAAAATCCCTGCTAGATAATGTAGATGTCAAGATGAAATCAAAAAACTTTGATTTTACTAACTTATTGCTATTATTATATCTGGGAAAACACTATAACATTGCTGGTTATTAGCACAATGAACTCTGACTTTCAAATACCAGCTGGTCTTTACCTCCACAGTTCTGCTTTCTCAGTAACTCTATTTACAGTACTATAAAAAGTGTCTGTTATTTACTGCATTTACAGTTATACACCCAAATTCCAAAGTATAGGTTAATCTGTGAAGCTCCTTAAAGTTTGATCAAGTCTGGTTAAATTCCGCACTATGCGGAAAAAATATTCCGGAGATGAAGGTCACGTGACAGAGAAAAAAATTATTTTTTTTTGCCTTACCTACATAGGAAGGTATATAATAAATACAAAATGAGTTATTAGCATTACAGAACAATTATTCTTCCTTTGATTTGAGTCACTTTGTATTCTCCATTGCTTGTTTTTAACTCCCTCTAAAAAATGGAGGAAGGAAAGTGCCCAGATATGATTTTTGTACAAGTCTGATTAATGTGTTTAATTGATTTGTATCATTTAATAACAACACAGATCACAGGAAAGTCAACTGGAGAGAAGACTTACTTTCTCTAACACAGAACACAAAAGGAGTGAAGAAACCCATTGGCACTTCTGGCTCCCTCAAGTAAGAACAAAAAGACGGATGTTCCTTTAGCCTTTAATGTAGTTGTACCTGCTTTGACTCACACTCTGCATTTCTGAAGGCTACTGTACACCCATTGCTCCATAGAAAGTTTCTTAAATTATATGTATTTACAGTAAACAACATGTACATTTTAGGGCTCCGTCTCAGATGTGCTTTCTTAATTGATGTCAGTTAGAAGTCAGTTGATGATCTGAAATTTGATCTTTAAAAAGTTTTTTAAATCATGATATCCTTATCCTAGAAATATTTATGAAATTGTAATAATACTTTAGTGAAAAAGATTAAATATATGGTTTCAACTTTTTAACAATTCTATTTGGAGAGACTAGCTGACCAGAGGATAGACTTTTAATACATTTCTTCTGCATAGATAAGCAAATGTTTTATTTTGGAGAAATATATTTGGTTCTGTGCAGAGACTGCTTGAAGAGGCAGCTGGGTGAAGAAGGGTTTATATTCTACATTGGATTCTGAGCAGAGACAATTCTTGAGAAAGAATTGTTCTATAGGAGTTGAATATTGAAGCTGATTTGAGATATCGGAAAAAAGAATTGTTTATTGCTGCTTGATCACATCTGTTGAGAGATTAGTTTATGCAATGTATAATAAAATAAGATTATACTTGGAATCAGTCATTGAAATCTGGGTGCGGTCTTTCTCCATGAGGAAAGCATTTTGTCATGTAACAAATATGTAGATGTAGATATCTACAACCATTAAAGAGAGAAGTGACTTCTATGTTAGAATGAGAAGTGAAGAAGAAAAACAATATTATTAAAGTTTCTGGAGAAAATGTATTTCTCCAGAGAAAAAGTAGCTGCATTTCTTTCTTTTGTACTTGGCATAGGAAAGCACTCTGTATGAGAAAGCAGTAAGCTAGTGATCATATAGGACCGAGGCTCTCTTCCAAGCTTTACCTTTTGTCTATTACATGACACTGATAAGTTGCCTTGCCTTTCTGTGCCCCACTGTATAGTGTGGTAGAAGTGTTTTGAGATTTCTTCTAAAAGGACCTACCTGGATTAAATATCATTATTAAAATATTACTCTTTTATACAAAAATTGAACTGTATATTTATGAGAAGACTACAGATTTGCAAGCAGGTGGTGATGAAATTAAAGATCTGGCTTGTTCTTGAATATAATTCCTGTTTATCTGAATTATTTCAAACAAGAAGAAGGACTTATCCACAAAAAGCAATGCATTAAGTAAAATTTTTCTTCAGCATGATGGAAAATATACCGTGATCAATTCTTACCCAAGGCTCACACTTAAGGATGAGATATAGGAATATTTAGTTGCCTAGAGAAATTTTCTAGTGATAAACCAACTACAAAGTAAAAGATCAAGGGAAAACTAGAAGTAGTGCCCTAAAATTTTGTGACGGCAACTTCAGGCACTGAGTTACCTTAAGCCTACATTGCTAGGTATTAGAATAATAAAGATTTCCTCAAAGTTTCAAGGACTTCTTTGGCTCTTCCTAAAATATCTGTTCCACAGCTTAAATTACCCTGATTTAGTGAATACATTTAATTAGACCTTTTAATATAATTTTATTTATTTTAGTTAGACCATTTTATTAGATCTTATGAAAATAAGAGACCGAATACAGGAGTCTCCATGAACTGTGTAAGTGTACAAGTGTCTTTCTCTGTGGCCCAGCCTGCAGGACATTAATTTTAATCTCTAAAACGTTGCTGCAGTCTTATCTGTTAAAAGTAGATTTACAGGCTGATATCTAATTCTGTAGTCCTCTAATGTGTTCTGTAACTCGGTAGTTTCTGTAACTCTTTAGGAAACAGCTCAAGGAAATGACACTCATTTAAAATGTAATTTAAATTTGTTTTTCCCCAAGGTAGGTCTCTAAAAAACCAATTTAATCTGCAGCAGTTACTTTGCTCATTTACTTAGAAGAGACCCATTTTTGACTTCCTATAGGTTTGGTTCAGTAAAGCACTGGAAATAGTCTAGTACAAGAAACAACACTTTCATGAAGATGACTTTTGAAAAAAGTCTTATTGTGGGAAACCTCTTCTGTCAAATAAGGAACATTTTCACTATGGGCCACTTTTGTTGGTTGCAGAGACCTGTTATTAACCAATAAAAATAATTTTAATATCTAGCATGAAATTAAAAATCATAAGTTACACAAAGGTTATTATATTCCACACTTTTTAATTCTCATTGAAATAAAAGAGAGATTAATGTTCTCAGCCTCTCATATGAACAGCTTCTGCAATCAGGTCAAGAAAATCCTTTTGTGATCATTAGTCTCACTAGTCACCATTAAAATTTGGGGAACGTTGGACATATTTAAAATATTCTGAGATGCATATTGAAGTTATTAATACTATTTTTCAGACAGGTATAAGGAAGCCTGTATAGCTGTGCTCCTGGACAAAGTCCAAAAGTGGCTCTTAGATAAATCTTTACTTAAAGAAATGTCAAAGAAATTGAAAGAAAACCTGTTGTCCGAATTGTTGCTTAAAATTTCTACTACTGAGCATGGGACTCTTGCTAAAGCAGCAGCTTCTCAGTGCAACGTCCTCCAAAAGACAGCAAGTCTGGATAGCTTGGCTTCCTCATTTACGTCTATGAATGCATTTTTTTTTTGACAAAAATACTGTGAAGTTACTTACAGTGTCTCCTATTCACTGTCTCTCCTTTTCCCCCAACACAGTATCCAATGGTGCCTTTCAAATCCCTGAGAAACCCTGTTGCAAGGAAGTCTGCAACAGTAACCACGTCTGCAGTTCCTTAAATTAGGATATAAGGAAGATGAGATACTTTTATAGAGGTGATGAATATGTTTTAAAAGGATAGTTCCGTATCTGTAGATTTTGCATCACTTCATAGAAGCAAGGGTGATTTCTTCTATAACTAAGGGCAGCAGGATCTGCCAAAATTTAGGGCAATCCTATAACAAATGAAGTCATAGTACCACATAAATAACTTGAGATTGTCTTCTGGTGTAAGATAGTATAGTCCATTTGAAAGAATGGAATTGTCAGTATCTTGTCCAGTATTCATTCATTGCTGCCAAGGTGGGTAATGACTCCATAGCTTGTGTTTATGAAGGATTCCTTTCTGATGTTGAAACTTATTTTTTCTTTGGAGTTTTCTAACAAACTTACTGAGTTATACTTTCTGAGTTTGGGTTTATTTAGCTGAGCTTATAAGATAAAGACTACTTTTTTTTGGTAAGGAAAATTATGTATGCATACTCATTAAGAACTACATTTTAGGAAAAGATTGTACTCTGCAGTGATATATTCCATGGGTATTATCTATTTATAAGCATACAGTAACTGAGAGGTAAGCAGTTTTATCACAACAATATTTTACATTTAGCATGATTATTCACAAATGTTCTCTCTGGCGTGTTCCTAACAGTCCTAGTTCCTGAAATAAAACTGTAAATCTTCACATGTGTTGAGACAGAAAGCTCATAAAGACAATCAGCTTTGTAAATCTGGCTTGTAAAGAAATGCAACCTTAAAAGACTCACGCTGGTTGTATTACCCTAGAATGGATTTACTCTGGTATAGATGGAATGGGTCTAACTCAGCTTGCTGAGTTTACTTTCCCTAGAGTTCAGTATGCTTTTTAGTGACTCAATATGTCTCTTAGTACATTCAATAATTAAGCCAACCTTTCAATATAGTGAATAATTATGAGAAATACATTTTGAAAATATGCTGAGAATAAAGAGACATTTTTGAATGAACAGAAACAAAATCAGATTCTGAATTTCTTCCTTCAGATTTAGTACATTTGCAGCTTCCAAGCAAACTGCAGTGCCTACCTAAGGCCTATTTAAAATTCAGTGGGACTTCTCTGTGAATTGCTTGATGGAAAATATTATTTTACTCACATTTAAAGGTAATAATGAAAATGAGTTAATAATTAATGAAAATGAGTTAATAATCTATAGAAACATGAATTTACACCTCAGATCTTAAACATTTTTCACATATTTTTCAATTTGGGAAGAGGAAAACTTACCTCACCCTAAAATGCTTGTGCAAAAGTATTTAAGTGATAGAGGTAATCATGTGGGCCTTTGAATTTTAAACAAATTTCACCCTAGTGAATGCAGGATTGGAAGCCATTTTCTATTAATTGTCCCACAAAATACACTGCTTGTTGCTGACGTTCTCTGATCTACACCTTTGCAATGGAGGGACATAAGTGATATTCTGAATTATTATCCAGGATTCTGAGAAGCTTTCATGGTGGTTTATTTCAGTCCCTTAATTTCAGTCCCTAAACACTCCAAATTCCAATCAACTGTACAAGTTTACAGCGAAGAAACTTTTAAAACATGATCAAGGTTGCACATACATAAATATTATTTAGGAAAACATATGATACTGGAGAAGAGAATGACATAAAGCAATAATCTATGCGATTATTATGCATAATGCAGTGGTAATAGCACGACTGATTGAAGACCGCATTGTTATCATGTAGGATAATCAGGATATTAAAATGTAATCATGCAGAGAAAGCAGATTTAAGAATATTAGAAAGATCAGATATGGCTCAACTTCAATTTCTGTTGATATCATGATGAAGAAACAGTATAAAAGGCTCTTTATAAAAACCTAGATTAGATTATATTGGCTGTGGGAACAAAAACAGACTGTCAGGTAAAACTGCTGAAGTATTTAATATGTTTCCTGAAGGCACTAAGATAGGCAAACCAGTAGTAGTTCTTGAAGACTAAATTCTGTTTTCTGTCTTTTCTAAGTGATTACTTTGAATTTACCTTAGCCTTAATAGGAGCACATTTTGAGCTATATTAGTGTTCTAAATGAGATTCGAATCAGCCTTCCTAAAATTCAGCTAGCATTAAACTTGGTTTATAAGTAAAAAAGTCGTGCGTCCTTAAGATGGTGGCAAGCTGTGTATGGACTGGGCGTAAGGAAGATGAGATATCTTTAAAAGGTGGTGAATATCTCTTGAAAGAATAGTTCCATATCTGTAGATATTTCACTACTTCACAGAAGCAAGTGTGATTTCTTCCATAACTAAGGACAGTATGATCTGATTTAAAAGAGAAACTTTTTAAAGTTATGCTCTTTTCTCAAAAACAGGAAAGTAATATCAGTGAATACTTTTCTTATCAACAAGAAAAAGTAAAAAAAAAAATCCACTAATCAAAGAACCTCAAAGCTTTAATAGTAGTCTAAAATGAGCTGGTTTTAAGTGGTTAAAATGTATATGCAGAAAAAAGGCTCTGTATTTTGAAAGTGGACAGAACAGTTGCTGCCTACTACATCACCCGACTATCCTAGCACACTGATTCTTAATTAGATCTGGTAGGGATGGGAAATGAAGGAAAACAAATTTCCTTCTTGGCTTAGGACTCTGAAATGAGTACCTTACCAAGGTGCTATAACAGCACTTCGCATCTGGGGTTCTTGTGATTTATTAGATTTTATAGGTTATCACTGTATATAAGTTTACCAGATCTGCACTAATCTTTTATGAAGAACCTAGGAGAGGTGGATTATAAAGGGACAACGGAGGCGCAATATGAACTCTGCAGACTATCAATATAGGAAGTTTTGCTCTTACCAAGACCTTCTCAAGTATGTTGAAAGCTCTAGCATTTAATATGTTAAAGAGGGATTGCAATAAACATAAAAAAGAATTTTCTAGATGCCCACAAATCTTATTGGACGCCGAATCATCAGGGTGTCATTTGCTGTCCTGAGGTCATATTTTAGTGTTCCCCTGCCTTGATTGAGGACCAATACGTAGAGTCAAAGAACCCACTGACAGGCAATACTGAAATTGAACAATGGTATAACCACCTGCATAATAGAAAAGGTTGAGGTAAAAAGTGTCTAGAGGTAAAAGCAAATACAGAATTTGCCCATATTGTGTAGGCTTACTTACTGTGTCCCTTAGTAGCTACTAAGATGGTTTTGTTTCGTTTTCAATTTGTGTATCCTAATTTGTGAAAGTTTTTTTTTTCTTGTATTAGTATTTGTCTGACTCTGAGACTAGTTTTTAAAGACCGAGTATATTTAGTCTGCACAAATATCTTGGCCAACCCAAGGATTAAGCCAGAAATTTAAATCTATATTGAAAATGAAAAATATATCTATTTACAGTAGAAAAGGCTTTGCCTCCTTGCCACCTTCTGTGGACTACTAAATTCTAGTATTTTTCTTTTTTTTTTCTATGCAATGCATACCTTCTTTCCCTGTGTTTAGTAGATTCTTCTATAGCTGATTTAAATGTTTATTGTCAAGCTGTTCACAAGAAAAAAAGACATTTATGTCCGGCACATAAATGAAACTCTTCAGGAAGAAGAGATAGCCTCTTCATTTTCATACTGTGTGAAAAAGAAAGGATTAATTCAGTTTCTATCCCCAGTCTGTAAGAGGATGATTTTGATTTACAGAAATTATCTGCCAAAAAATTCTACCTTGGCTCTGGTAAGCGCAATATATCAGTGCTGTCTATATCCAATTTTACAGAAACTAGTCACTTTTTACTGTAGCCTGAGGCAGATCATCAAGATATAGAAGCAAAATAAATCATTACTTAATCTTTCAAGTATTTGCTATATTGTTTTGACTTTTATGGGAGATATTCATGATGTTCCCTCTTTTTTCTTTAGAACATTTTCTTTATAAAGTGAACCATGTCTAAACATTCAGCATTTTACAGATGAAGTTTTGCTTTTAGGTTACAGCATGGTAGAAAATGTGTGAATCTCAATCTTAAAAAGAAACTGATTCTGAGCTTCAGGAGATTTTTAAGTCTAAAATCCAAAAGATTTCAGGGAAATCACTCTCTTAAGCTTTTTCCATTCTTGTGTTTGCTCATGGCCTTCAAAGTATGTGTTTCCTCAATCATAGGAACTTCATTCTCTGCATATTTGCAGTAAATATTATGCAACATAAAGTTAAAATTGGACAATTAATGATCCTTTAATCTGCTTTGAAAATGGAGAGGTGTAAGTTGGTTCAGGGAGCACGAAATTGTGGCATTCTTGGTTCAAATTCCGTTCAGGCCTGCAGATACCAGAATGTATTGCCCTGTAACAGCTATTTGGCCACCACTCAAAGACAGGTTTGGCAATTCTGGTTTATCTTCCTGTAAATAAGTAGCCACATGACAACAGAAAAGTTTGCCGATAGACGTTTGTTATATCATCTTAAAAACTCTAGGTATGTAAGGATTAATCCACCCTTTGATTTGCTGAGATAATCATTCATATTTAATGGGAACAGATAATCTTTTGGCTAAAGGAACACCGCTGAGAACTTTGACTATGGGCAAGTCTTTTGGGTGAGATTTAGATGTGCAAGCTGAAGGGCTTTTGGGTTGCTGGTTCAATCCTCTGTGGCTGAGAGGCTGTAGAGCACAACTCTGACTTCCTAAATAGCTCCTTTAGCTAATAAGTGAGCATACAGGAGGAAAGTGTTACCTCTTCTTCTTGTCCTTTGGCAGCAGTATCACAAAGAAAAAGTAAGCCAGATATCCCTATGCAAAAAACAGCCCTTGTTCAAAGGGCAGCTAAGTTCAGTCTCCCATGGGTACTGAACTCAGAGCTTCAGGCGTCCAAAACATTGGAATGGAAATTGGAAACCCTTCTGTTAAACGTTCTCGCGATGCTTACACCTCCACTCCAAAGCGCATATTTCCTGGGGATCCCAAACCTACCTGTTTAACTCCCTCCTTTCAGTCTATGAGGAGTTTAGACTCTTGCCTTAAGCATTCCTCAAATCAGATGTCTAAAAATCTGGAAATAAGCAGATGTTTGTGGATTTGGGCTGCAAGGCTTAGCTTTAGAATGCTACAGTTGGTTAGTTTTAGTCCTACTCAGCTATGGAAATCTACATATAAGTGGGCACATCTCCAGTAGTCACCTTATCTCGCTCACCCCAGGTTCTTCAGCAGAGAATATCTAATGCTCACTCAATTGATTAGTCAATATGAAACACTTTTTGCCCAAAATTACATGAAATCTTTTCTTCAGTGTGTGATTTGCATGGTCTAACTTTAGCCACCTAGAAAATAGCTTCTAGGCTAAATTAGCGTCCAAGATTCTGTCTATAATCAATGGGGAGAATCAAGTAGCTCCAAATAACAGTTATTTCACCTTAGTCCCTCTTTCAGTATGTAATAAATGCTCTTATAAATGCTCTTACAAATGCTCCCCCTACATTGATAGAGAAGAACACTAGATGATAAACTTAGACCAAATGGCTTTTATAGTACATGAACCATATCATTAACTTTTGCTACTAGATGAGAGGCATAGTAATGAATAAACACATTTGAGACTGATTTCAAGAAGTGTATTACATGTACTAGTTTCATTTTAAAGTAGTACTTGCAAAAATTACCAGACTTAAGTTCTTTGGAGAATGAACTTCGATGTGGTTCTGTCTTTTTGCCAACAATATTAATACATTTTTCTTCTGATATAGACATGTATCATTTGAATTGTACTCAACAAAAAATACATTGCTTTTGCTAGAAAAGGGCTGTCAAATAATGATGGTGATGTGCTGCCACTGATTGGACTAGATTTAAAAAAAAAAGCAGATAAAGGAGTGATCTATGATGTTATTTTTTTTTCACTTTTCCTACCTAAGAAATCATTACAGTATGTTCTTTTGTACTTTCTTCTTCCTATATAGTTCTTGTAAATATTTTCATTTAAAAATGTGACTTATACTTTAGGACTATTTACCCAGAAAATATTTTTCTTTTAAAAGAAACAGTGGTTTAGTAGAAATAAAACATAAGAAGCAACTATGCTGAAGAGCATTAATCCTGTGATATGAAGAAAACTATCTAAGAGTCTGTTTAGACAGATGCGCTGTCAGAGATTAAAAGCATTACACCATTAGCTAGCTAGGACTGAAGATCTTTGTGACTATCAGAATAATGCATATTGTAATTTTTATGCAAAATATTGTAATAAATTGCTTAGATTTCCATGTTACTTCTTCCCGGGTGAATTCACTCAGAAGTATACTATGCTTTGAAATAATAAAATAAATGTAACCTACTAACACAATATACACAATATAATATTATGACTAAGATGACCATTTCCAAGATGAAATTTTTGTCAATTTGCAAAACATACTTTTAGACTTCAGTGGAAATAAATAATTGCAATTCCTATTTAACGTTTATATAGCAATTTTGCTCCATTAGGCCTTAATGACCCTTTTTTCTAAAAAATGGGCTGGGTACTCAGTTTCCTGATTCAAATTCTTCCTCATAAACAGAGGCTTTGGTAAGCAAATTACCTACTGTTCTAAAATGCAGAAGAGTATTATACATAGTTTAGGGCAGTAACTGGTCTATATTTTGCGTATGAAAAGGTATACATTAGACGTGGGATAGACAGCATGTCCAAAACAGCAGCTCCTCCATTAGTAGAATGAAAGTTGAGAAATGAAATAACTTCATTATGTATTAATTTGCTGATCAGTTAGACAAATTAATCTTTCAAAAGCAATTAAATACTTTAATGCAAATACGGAGAGATAGAGTCTGTTCAGAGTCAGTGCATGATTAGTGTCCTTGTTACATGAAGTCCTAGCATGACTTTCCCAGTGAGTACCCGATGAAGATACAGCTTGGTGATGGTAGAAGCCTCCCAAAGCGTACGCAAAGAAAGTAGTAGAAAATCATGAAACAGCATTAGAAAACCCTGTTTCTAACAGGGTAAGAGTTCTCGCAGGAGCCCAAAGCACAGATTACAATTAATTTTCAGTGCACTACTTTGCAGAATTATCAGCACATCAGCAGCAAAGCTATTACTCATTCTGAGAACAGTTTCCTAATGCCAATGGCTATTTTGTGTTGGTTAAAAAAATAGGGGTATTAGAGAAAATTACACAGATGTAGAGATATACAAGTATACATAAGAAATGCTTTCCAAGTTTTCTTGCTCTTGACCTTGTCTTTCTTATGACTTGCCCTTCTGTCAGCACATCAGTTTGCAGTCCCATCACTGTCACCTATTTCACATAAAGTTTCCTACAAAAGCAAATGGAAAAATTTAAAGCTCATTAATACCATGCCACTTTACCTGGGAGAACAGTTAGTCTGCTACAGGATACTGATTTTTGTTCAGAGTTTGTTCTTGCTGCAGAGTTAGTGCAGATGTTATTGTTTCAGTGCTCACTGACCTCCCTGAATTTGGCTGTGCATTCAACTCAGACTGGCCATCAAGCCTGGGAGTGTATGTTTGATCTCAGTGTTCCTGCTCACTCACATTAACCGATCACTTTGATCAGATCTCACTCACTCACTATAGTAAGGACTTTGGTTTTGCCAAATAATTGCTGGTAATCCTTCAGCGTCCTCCCACAATTTCCTCCTATGCTATGACTAGAACAGGGGACCTGTCTGATCTATCTTACCATAATTAATTAGTAATCAGCATCAAAATTTCCACTAGACATCTTATTGTTCACATTCACAAAAAAAGGCAAGTATGATATTCAGACAAATTAACAGCTGCTATGACTTAGATGGGTTCCAGTGAGTTTAAACCACGTTGAAGGGTTTGTATTAATCAGAATGGCAGAATTCTGCTCAGTACAGCAGTCTACTTCAAATTCCTTATGGCGATGCAGCTTGTTACTACTTGCAGTTTAGGCAAGACTGAGGTTGAAGGGGAGAGAGAGTACAGTCATCTGCAGGAGTTCTCCTTACATTGAATAAAATATATTCTATAATTGTAATGCAGTTGTATTTTTTGTTTTAATAGCAGTATCTAATATGAAACTATGAGAATTTAAAGCTGGATGGATGAGGTTGTGGTCTCTTCTTTCGATTTCAGTCTAACGAATCAGTGACATTTTTGCTGTAGCTGTCCTCAAAACCCCACAAAGGTCAATATCATATCTGACATGAAGACAAACATATAGTAAGTTAAACATTAAAAGGCTTTAAAAAGAGAAATATACTCAATACTGTGTGAACAGTACATGGCATCACGTTTTTTTTTTTCTTTAAATTCAGCCACAACAGGAAATTAAAGAGCCAGTATGTCTTCCGGGGGCATCGTTAGTGAAGGATGTTTATTAATTATGTAGCTGAGAAACACAGTTCTTTTGAATTCATTCTTCCCTTTTGGCGTCATAGCATACTTGATACCACACAGGAAGATCCCAGTCCTGTGATGAGCTCTACACAGTTTTAACAGTCCACTCTTTCAATTACAGGACCAACACTTGTGATGTTGGTTACAGAGAACACATACTTGAAGCACATTATCTTTGACTTCTTCCTATATCGCAGAAATAGTTACTGAAAATATAACTGCCAAGAAAGTATGTTAAGTGGATACACCAGATCAGCTCTCTGAATGCATGCCACATACTTCTAAATGAAAATTCTTGGCTCCATTTGAACTTTTTCTACTCAAATAAATATCTGCAAATCAATTTAAAAGCATCTGTAAACTTGTGCTTTGATCAATTTTCTATACTCCAAGGATCAGCAGATAAAAATGGGGAATCTCACTCAACATAGATATCATTATTACCAGTTGGAAAAAGAACAGAGTACGAAATTGGTTAAAACATGACAGTTAATTAAAACAGAAGTGTTGTCAATACTTTTCTCTTTCACCCAGGAGACTAACACCATAGGCCACCTGAGCAGGATGTGATCTGGCATTAGGGAGCTTAGTCTCGTCTGCACTGCTAAGATGTTATGGAGAATACGGAAGCATGCAGAAGATCGACATTTTCTGCCTTGAGAGAATTACATCAAGAAGAGACCCCAGCTGCTCAGCATTAAGCAGGTCAAGCTGGCAACAGAATAGGAGATTTGAACATGTGGGACCCAGAGTGCTCAACAAAAAATAACTTGGGGGAAGAAATACCCTCTTTATGAAATATGTTGGAATTCTCCACTTCAAGAAGAGAAAAGACAATGTGACCAATAATTATCAGCGAGGCAGTATTTAAATCTGCTGTAAAGGTTGAAATATGCGAATCTACCAATTTCAGGGTCTGATAAAGTAATGGTGAATGGTCTAGAATTGAGTAGATCTAGATCTTAATTGATCTATTGAATAAAATTCATCTTGTCGTAACAGTAACAATGTTGTGGTGGTGGTGATCATCCAAGGTAAAAATATTAGCAAGACAAGGGGTGTGAGAAAGGTAATATATTTTACTAGGCTGGAGGACATCATTCGGAGACGAAGGTATTTTGGGGAAGACAGACCGCCTGTAGGGAGAAGTTTTGCAGGGACCTGAAGAGGTTTACAGATCCAGAAGGAGGTCTGCTGTTTCCTGTTCTTTTAGTTGATATGATAGCAGCCCATTAGTGGTGGCTCTACTGCCTTTTCTTAGCTAGTGGGGATCTGAACAGAAAATACTGTAGCAGATGTTTCTGTTCATGTGTGTGTGTAACGCAGCAGAGGTTTAAAAGAAGAGAATAGAAAACAACAACAGAATAGGCTATTTGTTATCAAGGTAACACTAAGGAGATGAGAATATTAAGCAGTTATATATTAGAAAATGGGGGAAAAAGGCAATTATCTTGTAAAGGACTTTGCAAGAGTCTCCTACAAGCCTCATTTCACGCTCAGGCTGAGTATGAAAATATCACATGTCCATTTCTACAAGCCTGGGAAGACCAAGCAACATGCCTGCTGTGCATAGATATGCAAGAACTCTGTAAGCTGTTTAAGAGTTAATTTAAAAGGAAGCAGAATTGTTATATATTGGAAGAAATTGTTACATAATATATCTTTGTAAGGTATTACTTTCATTGTGTTATAATACAACGTGTCACTTAATATAGAATCAGTGAGAAAGATTTCAGCAACATTGATGAAGATACAAAAACTTGGAGTTAGAAAACCCTGAAACACTACCCAGAGCTGTTCCATCAGATCATAACATGACCCACAAGCTGTTAGTCAACAATAAATTCAAAGCCATTTGGCTTTGCTATAATATATTAATATAAAAGTACCTCAGAAGTTTTCAAAATAGTTTAAAGAATTAGCAAATATTAGTGGGTATTCAAATTTTGAGAAAAAGTGGAGCTAATCTGGAAAAGACAGAGAAAAATCTTGCAAAATCAAACTTGCAACTTTCCTACACTTCTTCCTATTAGCAGTGGAGAAATAAGGAAATGTCTTCCCAACCTCATAGATATTCTCATACCCATCCTTTCAGGAGAAGCATTTACAAACCTAGCATCATACTTTCTTCATGAAGGTATAATAGATCCATGAGCTAGTCCATATACATCAACAGTGGAGACAGTGCCACCAATAGTTTACTTAATTAGGCATATCCTCCACTTAAAAAATGTATATGATGATTCTGCTGAAAAGAAGTTTTAACTGTTTGTACAGCTTTGAATGGGGGTCTCAACAGGTGGATTGTGATCAGCGGTTTCTTATTTGGAAAAATTCTCAAAGCAGGATAGCTGTGAACGGAATGAAGGGTATAGAAAGGAGAGTCACAGAATCACAGAATCACAGAAAGGTTTAGGTTGGAAGAGACCTTTAGAGATCATCCAGTCCAACCTCCCTGCTCAAGCAGGGGCACCTACAGCACGTTGCCCAGGATCGTGTCCAGACGGGTTTTGAATATCTCCAGCAAAGGAGACTCCACTACCTCTCTGGGCAACCTGTTCCAGTGCTCAGTCACCTTCACAGTCAAGAAGTTTTTTCTCATGTTCAGATGGAACTTCCTGTGGTTCAGTTTCTGCCCTTTGCCTCTCGTCCTGTCGCTGGGCACCACGGAGAAGAGTCTGCCTCATCCTCTTGACACCCTCCCTTCAGGTACTTGTAGACATTGATGAATGATTGAAGGTCTTTCTCAAAACTTCCCATTGTTGCACTCTGTAAAACCATTGTTAACAAGATTATACATTGGAAAGTCCAACCAGCAGTGCAACTCCATTACTGGAGTTCAGAGTATCCACATCCTGGTAAGAGGGGGCCAGAGAACACAGAGAAGGCAGGGATACAGAATGCCTTCTTTCTTCAGTCTTTACTGCTAAGGCCAGCTCTCAGGAATCCTGGACCGTGGAGACAAGAGAGGAAGGCTGGAGAAAGAAAGACCCTCCCTTGGTTGAGGAGGATCAGGTCAGAGATCATTTAGGCAGACTTGACACCCCCGTCAAGGCCCTGACATCCATGGGCCCTGATGGGATGCATCCGTGAGTGCTGAGGGAGCTGGCAGACGTTAATTGCTAGGCCACTCTATCATCTTTGAAAGGTCCTGGAGATCAGGAGAGGTGCCTGAGGAAGAAAGCAAATGTCACCCTAGTCTTCCAAAAGGCAAGGAGGAGGGGCCAGGAAACTACAGGCCTGTCAGCCTTACCTCCATCCTGGGAAAGGTGATGGAACAGCTCCTCCTGGAGGTCCTCACTAAGCATGTGGAGGACAAGAAGGTGATCTAGGAGTCGTCAGCCTGGATTCACCAAAGGGAAATCATGCTTGACCAATCTGATAGCCTTCTCTGATGGAATGAGCAGCTGGGTAGATGAGGGGAGAGCAGTGGATGTTGTCTCCCTGGACTTCAGCAAGGCTTTTGACACTGTCTGCCATCACATCCTCGTAGGTAAGCTCAGGAAGTGTGGGTTGGAGGAGTGGACAGTGAGGTGGCTTGAGAACTGGCTGGGTGGCCGAGCTCAGAGGGTTGTGGTCAGTGGCACAGAGTCTAGTGGGAGGCCTGTATCTAGTGGTCCTCCGGGGTCAGTAGCGGGTCCAATACTGTTCAACGTATTCATCAATGACCTGGAGGAAAGGATAGAGTACCTCCTCAGCAAGTTTGCTGATGATAGTAAACTGGGGGGAGAGGCTGACCCACCAGAGGGTTGTGCTGCCATTCAGAGGGACCTGGACAGGCTGGAGAGCTGGGCGGAGAGGAACCTCATGAAATTCAACAAATTGAATTTCCTGCCCCTGGGGAGGAATAATCCCACGCAGCAGTACAGGCTGGGGGTTGACCTGCTGGAAAGTAGCTCTGACGAGAAGGATTTGGGAGTCCTGGGGAATAAGCTGACTATGAGCCAGCAATGTGCCCTGGTGGCCAAGAAGGCCAATGGTCTCCTGGGGTGCATCAGGCAGAGTGTTGCCAGCAGGTGGAGGGAGGTGATCCTGCCCCTCTCCTCAGCCCTGGGGAGGCCTCACCTGGAGTACTGTGTCCACTTCTGGGCTCCCCAGTGCAAGAGAGACATGGCACTGCTGGAGAGAGTCCAGCGGAGGGCTACCAAGATGATGAGGGGGCTGGAGCATCTCTCCTGTGAAGAAAGGCTGCGAGAGCTGGGCCTGTTCAGCCTGGAGAAGAGAAGACTGAGGGGGGATCTCATCAATGTGTACAAGTACCTGAAGGGAGGGTGCCAAGAGGATGAGGCCAGCCTCTTCTCCGTGGTGCCCAGCAACAGGACAAGAGGCAACGGGCAGAAACTGAACCACAGGAAGTTCCATCTGAACCTGAGAAAAAACTTCTTCACTGTGAGGGTGACAGATCATTGGAACAGGTTGCCCGGAGAGGTAGTGGAGTCTCCTTTGCTGGAGATATTCAAAACCCGTCTGGACACGATCCTGGGCAACGTGCTGTAGGTGTCCCTGCTTGAGCAGGGAGGTTGGACTAGATGATCTCCAGAGGTCCCTTCCAACCTCAACCGTTCTGTGATTCTGTGAATATTCCAATTTATATTTCTACAATTTATGTAAGTATGAGGACAGCTTTTATACTTACAAATCTGACTAATATCCCTACTCACACCTCACTTGTTATAGTGTGTCCTCTTTATCCCAGCCTTTCCTTTCAGTATTCACCTGAAATGCATATCTAGTCTCCTGCTGAGTTCCCGCAGTCAGGGTGGAAGGGATACCAAACAAATGCTGACTTACTCAGGCCCAGGCTGTTGCCAGGTGTATGTATTGCAACTATTGTAAGAAGGCTCTTTGAGTGAGAAAGTCATTCAAGCAGCTGTTCCTTGTGACACATAACTATAAGGCGAGATGTGAAAATAAAGTGAAGGAATTTTTACAGGCATTTTGCCTGAAAATAAGCTTATCTTATGTTCAGATAGGTTTAGGGGATGAGGGAGAATGCTAAATTTTGAGTCAGTGACATCAAGTCTCACAGGCCCCACTTCATTTCAGTAGAAGTCAACATTTTATTCTGGGTTAAATCTTGCTTATCCCTCTAGCCCTGGGATCTGTTAAGATCTATCTTCAAAGATTTTTACATGGTAAAGGATCTCCTTGAAACTTCTCACTTTTGATGAGCATGGAAAGTTAAACCTTCAGATACTCACAAAGTGCAGGATTTGGAAATGTCTAATTTGACACTTCAAATCCCTATAAAACATGAAGGAAATGAGAAAATTAAAGGCTTTGCTCTCCCTCCTCTTTCTTAGCCATTAAGGTAAAGTGATACAAAGTTGTGAGGGAACCCATCTGCGGTCTGGCGATTAAACAGTTGATACCCAACAAATCACAGTTTTGGAGCCCATCTTATTCCAGAAAGACAGGCTAGGAAACTGACAGATAAGAAACACAGGCAAGAGAAAAAAAATTATTCTAGTTAATATAAATAAATTATTATCCTGAAGATTTTTTGTTTGACTCAGTAACTGTAATCATATTTTTTGCTGCAGGCAATCTTTTGTGTTTTGTTGATTAGCTTGATTAGCTTCCTACTTGAAAGGCTGACATTATGGTCTAGGATTTTTGGCTTGCAGCACAGGCAGAACCTTTTTGATTTTGTATTTTTTAAACAAGTTTGACTCTTCAAGCAGAGGGTCATAATGATGCTTTTATTCCTGGTTATATTCTTTGTCACTGTACAGAGCCAGACATCCACTTAGGTGTACACCCTATCAGAATTTGTATTTGTTCCACAAGCTCTTGTTGCTCTTATTTACATCCCATGTGATTCTCAGCAGTACCGTTTCACTGCTGGCAGCTGACTACGTACTATGTATTTGGCATTTATTACAGCCTCTGCCAAAGCTTTCCATTCTGATCATTTGTTTGCAGGGAGGCGGGGTTGCTTATGTTTAGAAAGGATCTTGTCCTTCACGTTCTGCAGACTGCAGGTTTAGCAGTTAATGAGACTTTAATCTCTCAAAGTTTACAATAACATAAATAAATAATAGTTCTGAAATAGCTATTTTGACTATTCTTTAATGAAAACTCTTCTGTAAATTTTTATATGACCCTGTATTGCACTGCCTGTTTGCCTTACTTTACTTTTTTCCTAATTTATTTCTCATAAATCCTGAATTTTGTAAGTTTAAAAGCTTTTCAAGCTTTCAAATCTTTCAGCAGCTCACTGTAAAGCAAAGATGTCATCAGAAATAAGCACGCATCACATCCTGCAAAAACATTCATGACAATGTAATCATTGATGAGAAGGGTGTCTATAGTAATTTTAATGATCTTGCAGTATTTGAAGGGTAAAGTATAGAAACAAGTGAGCATCTCAAGAAGTATTTCCTATTTTCCCCTTCAGGATAAGACACAACAAATACATGCACCTCTACCTGAAAGCAAGTGAAAGATGTATTGTTCAGCTGCTGGTAATATTTATAGGGCTATACAGTAGTGCTTCATGTTCCTACCTGACTTTGGAAACTTCCACAGAACACTCTTTCGGAGTGGGCGACATCTGCACTTTAGAAAGCAAGGTAGTGCTTTTCAGTACAGGTATGCAGTAGCAAGCTGAGTCTTATTCTTATACATCATTACACTAATCCAGCTACAGAAATGGACAGTCTGAACACGGCTTATCCTATAGGTGTGTATCTGCAGTGCTTTCCAGCCTTTTAATTGCCTTAGGCTGAAGAGGGCTCTAGCTCAAAATTTATTACTTCCTGTGTTAATGTTCTAATCAGAAAAGAAAAGTAGAGTTTTCTCACTGTTATAATTGTGTTTTGGGAAAATACCAGCCCTGCCACAGTGGAGCAGGGGTACCCTAAGCACACTGACCAGTGAGAATTCCTCAAGGGCTGTGAGCATAGGATTGTTTAGGCTGGAGATTTCAAGTGGGCATAGGCAGGAGATGATACAAGTCAGGACAATTGCCACAGCAGTACTTCAGACACCTCTGAAAATGTATTGATGAAAAGCTGCCCAAAGAATAGATGGGAAATTTAAAGGATTGCACTCTTGAACAAAAGTACTTATAGTTTCCATCCTCCTTTATAGGAGCAGACTAAGGTTTATGGTTATTAATGCATTCTTTGTCTCAGCCTTGGATCTAGTAATGAAAACCTACTTTACAAAGAACAGAAATATAAATTGGACAGAACTAGTATTGGAAGAAAATCATCTCTAATTTGTTGCCCTGCAGCCCACCTCTCCTCAACTGTATGCACAGCTTTTCATTTGGGAACCCACAGTTAATTTGTCCTTCATCCCTATTGATCTCAGAGCCATTTGCACATCTCTACAGGCCATGGCTGAAACCATATGATGCGCCTATGCCTGTTTCTGTGTGATCCTCTTGCCTGGCATGGTGCTGACAGTGCTTTCTGGAAGGTAACTCTGGATTTAGGTTGTGGTAGTGAGGTAGTGAAGTGGCTCTGGATATTGAAGCACCTCACAAGTGCTTGCAGCTTTGGTTTGTCCTATACTTGGCCTGGTAGCTTCCACCTAGCTATATGCAATCTTGCCAGTTCTGGCAACTAGAGGAATACAGTTTCCCCCTACTGTGGAGAAAAAAATTAAGTTGATTTTTTTCAGTTTCTAGGGGAAAAAAAAGGCACCTCTCACAGTACATCTAGAATAAACCTACTAAGTAAAATGACCATGCTTTCTTCTCTTTTGCTAAAGAAGTGAAGAGATAGCAAGGGCTCCATAACCTTTTGAGCCTAGGAGAGGAGAACTGGGAAGTCCAAGCAGAATCCTGTAACTGACTTCAAGCAGTGCAAGAACCCTTGTGACCACAGTGAGGGCCAGAAATTGAAGTATGTGGAACAAGAAGCCTGGGGAATGCGACCCTGGCACTGTTGCTCCTAGATATGGGACTGGTCACAATAAGCACTGATTATTCAAGGCCTCATTTTCCGTTGAATTCTGCTCTATAATTAGGCACACACTCATCTGACTTAAACTTGTCCAAAGGCCTGGGATGCCAGATACATTGTCCTGCACATTTTCAGGAAAAGGTTTTTAAGCAGAATAGCTGCAGGAGTTGCAATTACTATTCAGTGGTTTTCCACTGACTTGTGTAGTTGTCAGTCTGCAAAGATACCTCCTAGAAATCTTGTAAAATGAGCTTGGAGGGGATGTCAAGAGACCATCTATTCCACCACTCGTTAGCTCTCATTTGCTGGCTCATGGCATCAACATCATATTCCCCTACTAAATTGCCTAATTTTAACTCAGAGCCCCATCAAGACCCCTGCCAGCAATACCAAATGCTTTCTGCAACTGACTGGCACACCCACCTACACCGCTGCCTGCCAGTGGGGCCAGCAAGAGCAGCATATAGTGTGATAGGACATTCTGTAAGAAGGATTGGAGTCACAAACACCTGATGGCTGCTTATGGAAGGGGAAAAGACACAGCCTCGTAGCCCCCTGCTCCTGCTGACAAGAAAGACAGAGTGAAGGAAGGAAAAGGAAAGATGTTTTGTAAGGTTGTGCATCGTGTTAGAAGTGGGCTGTGGAGCCCTACAAGGTCCTGCTGCTGTCTAGTCCATAAGAAAATTTGTAACAAAAACCTGAAAAAGCTGAGAACTTTTAGCAGAGGTTGCCAAGGCAGGATCAGTGATAATATCTTCTGACAGAGATCTGCTAAACTTATCCTTCAAAGTTTTCAGTGATTTCCATAGCTATCTCAGCCTTTTATAGACTAAGCAGATCCACAGGGGTTATATTTCACAGAACTTTGCTCATCTTTGCTGTTGTCTCCAGCTGGTCTCCATCTTTCATGATGAATGGTGCCTCAAACCGGATGCAGTCCTCCAAATTTACCAGTGCTGCATAGGTTGAAAGGGTGAATTCAAGTACATCACATACCTATATTACAATTATTACAGTGAGTTCGTTGTCATGTTAATACTAATGTGTCATCTCTCATGTTCGTAAGACTGAACCATGGTCCTGAATCCAAACGTTCCAGGAGCTGAGACCTGGATCCTAGTTCAAGCTTTTGAACCTGAAGCTGTTCAGACTCTTATCTTGTTTTGCTTCATATGGCCAGACTATTGAACTCGTGTTTGTTCGTTTGTTTTTTGGCACCTAGCACCTTTGGAAATTAAACAGGTTTGGATGCCCTTATAGAGTCAAAACAGTAACCATTTATTTATGCAAGTTCATATGGGGCCACCTGGTGGTGAAGTGCGGGCTAGGCAAGAGTGAGTATATGTTACTACCTGAAGAAAGCAGTTGCTGCCTTGAGTGTTTCAATCCTTTTTGATCTGAAGTCTTTCATCTCAAGACTCTCATGCCTGTGCACTCTTTCCCATTCTCTGGAGCAAGAGTTCAGTTTCAGCTTGGCCATTATTGGTTACCTTTTCCCAACAGGTCATTAACAGTTTGCCCCAAGCCTTTCTGCCTAAGTAGCTCAGATGTCATGACTGGTCTGCTGTGACTGTCCTCATTCATACTCTGGAAATTAGCTTGTACCCGACCACCATGAGCCTCTTGTTTCTATGTGGTTATTACCTTCTTCCATAGTGACAGTCTACTATCTGCGTTTTGGCTTGCAGCTAGGCAAGAAAGTATGGCATTATGGATTTGATTCATCACCTCCCCCATCAGGTGTGAGAGAGCAGCAAGGGCTGGCATCCCTAAGGGATGGGGAGCTGAGCACAATAACACAGCTGGCAGGACTGGAGCCTCAGTAGCTAGGGCTCCTTCCCAAGCCCCGAGCAGGGACTGCTCGTAAGCTCTGAACTTAAAGAGCAGGACAGGCCCAGGGAATGGCAGCCAGGAAAGAGTCCAGCTCACCAGACAAATTTGTGGTGATGAATTAGGTCCAAGGTCAAGCTGGGAAGTCAATTAGAAGATCAGGGATAGGATCCGGCCTCGTGAGCGTAATCTGGATCGGATACAGCCCCATGATGGTGGAGAGAGCTGAGGTGATGGGAAGATCCAGTTGTCCTCAACTGTCCCCACTTTTAGAGTAATCACCATTGAAGAGCCCTTGAAGAAGGGGCTCTGTAAAGAAGTTTCTGGAAACAGCAAACGTGAAGCAATGACCTTTTCTTCCAGCTCAAATGCTTTCTTGTCTCAAGGCTTGCAGATATACGCACAGAGAAGCATAGGACAAGTTAGAATTATGCAAGGGACAATAGGCAGGCCATTTCTTTGATTCTGCATCACATGAATAGTCTATGAATGAGAAATATATGGCAGTCTTTATGGTTTCTTTATTCTGGAATGGCAGACTGACTAGTCTTTGCAATCCTGGAATAGTGAAATTTAATGTTACTTCCCTTCTTTCTGCACTGTTGGTGGCAGTTCATTAGGAGTGATTGTGGTCCAAAAATCTGAAGGATGATTTCCGGAGGAGCAGGTAGAAACTCAGGGCTGAAATTCCCAAACCTGCATGTTAAATTACAAAGTCAGTATAGGAATGGGGAGGTGGTTAGATACCATTAAAAAAAAAAGAAAATCTAGTTATAGATTTTTAAGCTGCTGGTTCAGTTCCATTGACTTTATTTTCTTTATAAATCAAATAGAGAGTAACATCACTGTTTTAACAAAGCAGTTCCAAAAGAGAGTTAAGATAACTATATACAAGAGAGTGTCTCTCACAGCAGGGACTGCAGTTGCTGCTGCTATACTTTAGCTCTTTTGACTAAAGAGTTAGCTGGCTCTTGTTATTTTTTCTGCTGCTGTTGCTGCTTCTCAAATTAGGCTGACAGCTCAATTTCCACTGTCTACATCTTTTCATGCTGCGAAGCTCAGTATAATTGTCCAAAAACTGTACTGCCTGTGGAATAGGTCAAAAGTTATCTGTAAGTATTTGATCTTAGAGCATGAGTAAAATGGAATGCCTGTTTTGTTTCCACACACCAGCAAAGTCGCTGAAGACAGGTAATCAGAAAGACTTCCAAGAAAGATTCTAAAAAGATCTGTTCACACTGCATGTGAAAAATAATTTTTACAAATTCATGTGCTAGTCTACTGACAAAGTAAGACTTCTGGCAGGAGCCGAAAAGTGAACTGAAAGCACTTTAATGAAGTGTTCTGTGCTGTCCCTTTTGAAACTTTGCTCCGTGGCTAGAAAATCCCTAACAAAAGGGAAAGATTATCCTATGCAATTTTGTACTGTCCAGTGCCTGAAAGAATCAACATAAGAACTATCAGCCTTTATCATCTACTACTCATTTTCAGACAAGCTTTCACTGCTGTTTCAGTAGTATGTGTGCAGTACTGAAAGTATAATGTGAATAGGTAGCCTGTAAATAGCTTATAGGCACTTTTCAGAACTTGACAAGTGTTAGGCAGCTTAATGTAATGCCCATCATGCTGACATGGTGATTGTTGTTCTCGCCCTTGCTGTTCCCATTTGTCTCTTGCCTTACATTCAAGACTGCAAACATGATCAGGAAGGGACCACCTTTTGGTTATGTATTATGCAGCATCTAGCACACTCTATATTGTGTGATTGTGACTGATGATGACACCAAGGGATTTTTTTCCCCACATCATTGATTATGACGATGAATTCTCAAATGCTGGTATTTCACAAAGTACCTAGAGGAAGCTTTTAGCAGTGCTTAGAATCAAGCACCTCACTTATTTTTAGTGAGACACACAGAAACCTTTTCTTTTCTAAATTCTTCACCGAGAGGGAATAGAAAAAGCGCACCAACAATCTGCACCTTATTTTAGAATTTCAGTGTTAGGAGTGCTAAATCCCATGAAAAATAAAAGTCACATCATCCCCACAGCACACAAAGGAAGTATTCACAGCCTTACAGTCCTTTTTTGTTCTTGTTACTTTATTATACTTTCCAGTGATGAAATGGAAACTCATAGAACACAGATCTTTCTTTGATTTCCTTTCCAACATCAATGAAATCAGACACCACAGGAGGCTATGGTCAATACAGCAACGGTTTTTAGCTGACAGAGAAATAAATTATATATTTTTTAATAAATGTCTTGTAAGAAGAAAAAGGTTTGAGGTCTTACAAAATAGAAGGATTTTTTGTGAGCTTCTTCATTCCCTCATGAATTCAAAAGATTTGAAAGGAAATGGCCTACTGAGGATCAAAGTCCATGACTATGTTGCATAGGTGACTGTCCTAAGACCTTCATGGTATTCTAGCTAGTCTGTATCCTGTAGGAGCTATGTTAACACTGGCCTTGCAGATACTTACTGCCAGCCATAGTGTTTCTTTAAACAGCATTTGTTCTTACTAGAATGCCCTCTTAGATATCCAGTGAGCAAGCAGGGGATACCAGTACGGTGTTTTAAAGCATTTGTTCCATTCAGTCCTGCCACCCACCTAATTCAAAGTCAATTCAGTCTTGTTTGGGCAACCTTCACTGCACAGAAAGCAATATGAATTTCTGGAAATTTTAGTTCATTAATGTAATCGGAAAATGACCCTCATGAAGAACAATAGTTGTAGCTATGATGACACCAGTCATTTACTTGCCTCTTCTTTCTACATTTGGGAGTCTCAATTTGATGAGTTCCATGTGGATTTGTATTTCTATTTCTACAATGAGTTTTGTCTTTCATTGAACAGGTTGTTTGCAGAATGCCACGTAAATGCCTTATTTGCCCTCAAAGATGGCATAAGCAAAAATAAAACTTAGTCTGTAACATATTTCAGGCTAATATGTTGTGTTACTGCGTTATTTTTCAGTAGGACAAGAATTTTTAGGTGAGATGATTAAATATAAGCTGAGATGAAGTATTTTGACAGACCACTTGTAATTTTGTTCTACTGAAAAATAAGCCTAAAAAATATGGGCTCAAATTTCCATCTTGCATAAGGCCTACACTGCAAAGCCTATAAGATTGTTTGGGAAATAAAGTTTGAAGTCATAGATATCCTAAAATACTGCTCCAATTTAAGAATCTCTCAGTAGGTTAAACATATAGTCCTAAATTAAGGTCTGTGAGGCCTCTCTGCTTATTTCCATGTTGTATTAATTTAAGACTGAGTTTAAACTGAAGCTTGTGTCTTCACTTATCCAGCTAATTATAAAAGGACAGACATTTGGGCCCGACTCTAGAGTAAGGCAGCTGGCTCCCAGGGTGCTCAGAACTGGAGATTATTCTTGACTGTGATCAGCCTCTTTGGACTCGATGCAGCCTCTGAGCCCTCAGCGTTTTTCTGTTGTTGTTCTTCCAGGTGTGTTTCTCTCCATGTAGCCGCACTGCAGGCTAGAGGGATGTGTGCATCAGTATTTCCATTTCACAGGGAAAATCAAAATTTATGAGATTTTTTTGCAATATGAGTCAAAATAAAAAAGTTATTTCCCCCTGAAAGGCTTAGATATTGTTAAACCAGTGTAAAACAGGAAAATTGAAAAAAATCTTTATTTTAAAGTATTTAATCAGCTGCATGACAGAACATCTGCCAAAGGTTATCGACTGATTCCCTGTGAAATCTGGTACACCTTCTTAGTGATCACAACACTTTATAATTGTCTTCCAGTTTTGCTGTTGATTACGAACTGAACTCCCAAAGTATTAAGAATATTCTACTATCTCTGTTATCTTTAGGGTTAATTAGCTGTCAGGAATGATGACAGTGATTTCATGGTTAGTGTGTACTTGCTTAGTGCATAGCCTAGAAAGTGAGGAGAGAGGATAAGAATATAGCAATTATGAGTAGCAGGTCCTCAGAAAATTCTCCTGCTTTTCCCTGACAATTTGCAGCTCAGAAATTTCCAAGCCAAAAGTGGAACCTTTACATTTAGTAGCTCTTAGAAGATTTGTTCTCCCATGGATGTAATCTTTGGCTTTTTAGTAAAAACCGTGTAAACTTTTAGCATCCACAGCTATTTGTGACAACTTAATTCATATTGTGTGAAGAACCACTTCCTTTGATTTATTTGGAAAGTCACTCCATATTTTCCCATGAAGCTCTCTAATACATTCTTTTTATGTGTGTCATATACCTTATTCAATTAGCAGTGAGCAACACACTGATAATATAATAGCAATATTCTCTGGTAACATATAAATGAAAACTGATACAGCTTGTCAAAGGAAGGGATTCTCAGGTATTGGCTGGGATCTGTGAAAACAGGGTTGTCTTATGCTCCTTTTGAATGGTGAACAAGACACACAAAGTTCTGTTCAAGTCATATTTAAAATGACTTGACATTCACGTTGCTAGCCAATGAAGTGGTATCTGTGAAAATCTTATCAGTGAAGACAAAGGCTAAATAGGCAGCGAGACTAAAAGGAAGGGTTCTAACAAGACCATGCTGTCAACATCTCTGGGTGATCTTAGCAAAGTGTGCCAGTCCCTGCTCAACAAATCTGAAGATCCCTTCCTCCTTCAGAAACCTTAAGGAAAGTGAGAAATTCATATAGAGCACAAAGAATTCATGGAGCAGGGAAAATATCATTAAACTAGTTTCTTGAGGGGGGAAAAAAAGGGTGAATTGTGAGAAGACAATATAAAAAGAAAAACTCTTCACAAGCCGTTTTGGCCGTTTTTGTCTATAACACAAATTTAGACTAGGAAGTAGCATCAGTGTTAGGTATAAGGGTCTGAGACATTCTCTTTGCTAGATTTCTTGTATCAGTGATACCTGATAAGGAAATGCAAGAAACTCATTAATTCAGAAGTTACATTTCTTTAATCTCTTACATTGTTTTGCACTCTTACACTCTCACATATTTCTTTCCTCTCCAGTTGTGTTTGTGCTAGATATGATTCATTAGCATTTGTTTCATTCCATCACCTCTTTTTCATTTTTTCTTACTTGGTACTTAGAAAGATATCTTTTTTCCTTGTCCTTTTCATCATTTATCCTTGTCACATACTTAAATTTCTTCAGTTGTTTGTTTTCCTTATCACATTTTTTTTCTGGCTAATTGCTGTTATCTCAAAGGGTTTCCTCTTTCTCTCCAATAATTGGAATTTGTTTAATGCTTTATAATAGTCAAGACATCTGTCTTCTTGTTTGGAAGAGCAGAAAAGCTAAACCCATCCACAAAAATAACAGGAGTCAGAACTGCAGGCACTGAACATTCTTGCTGCCAATCCTGTCATTACTGATATTTTCCTCCTCTGTAGAGATGTGCCTCTTTGTAGCCAGCTATCCTCCCAGCTGTTGAGAACAAGAGTAGGCTGATATGCAGAAAGCTGTCTAAGAGCTGAGCTTGTACTGAGTCCTCTTAATGGCAACCGAGTCAAATTCACCACCCGCAATTCATCGTCCTGGTTTTTCCTCATATTTTGAAAAAAACAGTGACATAGCAACCTAATATGGAAAGTCAAGATCTATGGCTAATGCCTGAAGCTGGAAGAAATATCCTGGTGATGTGCTAGACTTACAGTCAGTTTTCTTTAACAAGGCCATTGACTGGGCATTAGAAAGATAATACAAAATCGTTTTGAGAATCAATCGATTCTCTGGAGAAACAGACTTTGCTGATCTACAGCAGTTTCTGAATCAAAGTGAGCATCTTTAATGGGTACAGAAAAATGATTTGCCATTTTCCCTAAATAATCCTTACTTCTTACTTCTTACTACAGTGGGGAAAGTATTCAACAAATAAAATCCATTTTATTAAGATCAAAGATGAAAATGTTCAGTAACGACCATGGTTTAGGCACTATGAGTTCAAAGTGTTTGTAGTGAAGTGTGTTTGTAGTGCAATGTAGATTTAAGTATCAGTAGCTCCCAGTTTCTCCAGTCTAGTGGGATGCTAGAAAATATTATTAACTTAATTAGGTGTTTTCTGAAGAAGTCCTCGGGCTTAGACTTTGGTATTAATCCCTCTGTATTCAATAGAGAAAAATATGAGTTTTCAGGAGCCAGTCATCTGACCTGTTTTAAAAAGCTGCTTTAGGGTAAGATGGCTGACCTCCTTGAAAATGCTTATTTATCCCCTCTGTCTATATAAGGGGCATATCAGACTAGACTAGAGGTGGATGTTTAAACTGTAAGTACCCATATTTGATTAGATGAATCTCACACCAGGTCTCTGCACCACTGGAAAGTGGTGGTTCTTCCTTCGGATCTGTCATCATAGCATTTCATCATTCATTTTATTGCCAGTCATCAAGTGTTATTAGTACAACACTTCACAATCAACTTCAAATTGTTTTACCTAGATAATTTTCTATTGGCAGCAATTATCAGTTCAGTAATCTCAGATAATTTAAGAGCGTGTTGAACAGCGCAGAAGACCTTGTGCCTTTGAACTCCAAAGGCAGTTCCTCTGAATACAAAAACATAACTTTCACAGATGAAATCTACTTAAATTGTGAGGGCAGCTTGTTTGCCTGAAGGCTTTGGTCACAAGGATATTATTTCAGATTCTGAAGGATCTCTACTACTCATTATACAAAGGTAATTATAATTACCTTTATAATTTATAATTAGAACAGTAAGTCTCTCCCAACTGTTGGTATCTAAATGTCATAACAATAAATGAATAACAAATCTTCACCCCGCAAACTAATTCCTTACTTGTAGCATTAAGAAATAGTCCTTGAAGTATACC
This sequence comes from Struthio camelus, assembly GCF_040807025.1. Lineage (NCBI taxonomy): Eukaryota > Metazoa > Chordata > Aves > Struthioniformes > Struthionidae > Struthio > Struthio camelus. Next base: position 51,013,057 of record NC_090946.1, read on the forward strand.
TTTCAGGGAAGTCTAGCTGAGTTTCTCTTCATATATAGGTAGCTATTAATAATGAACATGCTGCTGGATATTATTCAACAGATCATAAATGGCGTTGCAGCTTTTAGACTATTCTACAATTGTAAGGGATAGTAATGAACCATTGACTTTCCCTGGGGAACTCAGCATACGGTAAGCTTCATTTTTAATTTAGGTCAGATCAAACTAATTTGTAAATTTCAACAAACATGGCTATAGTGTGATTGAAGTGTTATTGAAGGGGGTACTAAGCAATTCATCATCTCTTATCAGTTCTGGTTCATCCAGGCTTGTAAACATCAGAAAATAATGACAGATAATCTACATTTGGAGTGTGTGTCTGAATTTAAGGGTGAAATGGCAAAACTGTGTTTATATACTTCACAGCACATAAGACTCAAAGAATAACCATAGGCAGGCACTCTTTAGCACCTTTATGAACCATGTATATGGCCTCAACATAGGCATATGCTGACTGGTATGGAAATTCACAAAGGGATTAGTTAGCACTCCTAGTGATCCTAGAAAGAAGATACTGAATTTGCATATCTGTTGATTGAATGTTAGTAAGACAAATTAAAGATGGAAAATCTGCAGTACTGGCTTCAAAGAAAATGCCACTGCAGCATATCCTCTGATTCTACATCACTACATAAACTCCAGACTTCCATTTACACCTGCATAGCTCCACACAAAAGCTAGGTACTTGGGCTTTATGTGGCTGAAGTGGGGTTTCTACTTTATGAAAATGTTATAAAAGAGAAAAAAAGTGAAAATCAGCTTTTGCTGGAAACAATAGCTAAAGATTTAGGACTGTATCCACAAACAAGTGTCACAAATCATAGTACCCCAACCTTACTCTAACCTCGTTTCGGCCAATTCCATTCCATTTGCACAAGCTCTTTTTACGTAACAGGGTCAAGCCAGGTTTGGCAGTACTGCATAACAGAGTACATAGGTCAAACAAAGAACTACTTTAACACATTATACTACAACATTATGATCAAATCCATCTTAAAGGAAAAGTTTTTGAGGACGTGTTTCTCTCTAAAATTCTTCAACATTCAGCCCACCTAACCTAACCAGGAAATATATGGTTGGTCTTATGGCTTAGAGTAAATTGCTTTAGCACCGTCAATGGGCTATTGCAAATGTATCTATCTCCTTCTCCTTCACATTATTTCTGCTGCATGACTCCATGAGAACACTGTGATCACAGCGTATTCCACCTAAATCTTAGCTGCAAAAAGGATTTAAGTGCGAGTCAGTCAAGCACAATAATTTTGTTAGCATTCTCTAATGCAATGAATTTCACTGTAAGTGAACAAGAAAAGCTATAATCTGCTTTATGGCTGGAAGTCTTTAAAGGTTGTTTTAAAATACAAATTTCATAAATTTTTAGCATAGGTTTTACATGTCTAACCTAGTATGCAAAGCAGTAAAAACATTATTAGGCATTCCACACTTTTCAGGGTTTTCATTTCAGCATTTTCAGGATTCCCAGTGCTATTCAAGGTATATGAGCTTTTTCATTTGTTTTTCTCTAAGTACTAGAATAACATCATATTAGCAAAACCCTTCCATCAGTAAAATTAATGCTTTTTTTTCCTTTATACCTATTTCAAAAGGCTACAGAAATGATAGGCAGTCTTGGATTCTGTTGTAGATTTAGTAATGAACCCACCATCCTGGTCCTGGGTTTAGTTCACACAAGCATACATCAAGTGTGAGGGCTCAACAATGAATAGGCTAACATCATTATAAAAAGGAGTATGTGACCAGAATGAGGCCCATAATATACTATAGAGTCTGTCAAAATGGTATTATGAAATGAAGAGATATACATAAAAATGTAGTACCAAATTGCACGTCAAGTCATTTTTCATCCGTGCTGTAGATAGATACACTACAAAAACTAGATTAGCCCAGGTGTAAAAACTTTTGATGAGACATTTAATTCAATTCTAATATAGACATATCACTGTGTATTTCTTGTTCCCCATAGTACTGATGGTGATCTTCAAATAATCATTAATTAGGTAACATTCTTGTGAACAACCTTGTTCATATTCAGACAAAATAACAAGAATCTAAGTTATTAGAAAGCAACAAAAATCTTCAAAAACCTTTTCTTTCAGCAAAAGGAAGATTAGGGACAATGTGGGCCTGCTGCTGAATGGGGTGAGTGCCCTGGTCACAAAGGATACAGAGAAGGCAGAGTTATTGAATGCTGCCTTTGCTTCAGTCTTCACTGCTAAGGCCAGTCCTCAGGAATTCCAGACCCTGAGGACAAGAGAGGAAGGCTGGAGAAAGGAAGACCTTCCCTTGGTGGAGGATGATCAGGTTAGAGATCTTTTGTCCAAACGTGACATCCATAAATCCATGGACCCTGACGGGATGCATCCGCGAGTGCTAAGAGAGCTGGCGGATGTCATCGCTAGGCCACTCTCCATCATCTTGGAAAGGTCCTGGAGATCAGGAGAGGTGCCTGAGGACTGGAAGAAAGCCGGTGTCACCCCAGTCTTCCAAAAGGGCAAGAAGGAGGGGCCAGGAAACTACAGGCCTGTCAGCCTCACCTCCATCCCGGGAAAGGTGATGGAACAGCTCCTCCTGGAGGTCCTCACTAAGCATGTGGAGGACAAGAAGGTGATCTAGGAGTCGTCAGCCTGGATTCACCAAAGGGAAATCATGCTTGACCAATCTGATAGCCTTCTCTGATGGAATGAGCAGCTGGGTAGATGAGGGGAGAGCAGTGGATGTTGTCTCCCTGGACTTCAGCAAGGCTTTTGACACTGTCTGCCATCACATCCTCGTAGGTAAGCTCAGGAAGTGTGGGTTGGAGGAGTGGACAGTGAGGTGGCTTGAGAACTGGCTGGGTGGCCGAGCTCAGAGGGTTGTGGTCAGTGGCACAGAGTCTAGTGGGAGGCCTGTATCTAGTGGTCCTCCGGGGTCAGTAGCGGGTCCAATACTGTTCAACGTATTCATCAATGACCTGGAGGAAGGGACAGAGTGCACCCTCAGCAAGTTTGCTGATGATAGTAAACTGGGGGGAGAGGCTGACCCACCAGAGGGTTGTGCTGCCATTCAGAGGGACCTGGACAGGCTGGAGAGCTGGGCGGAGAGGAACCTCATGAAATTCAACAAATTGAATTTCCTGCCCCTGAGGAGGAATAATCCCACGCAGCAGTACAGGCTGGGGGTTGACCTGCTGGAAAGTAGCTCTGACGAGAAGGATTTGGGAGTCCTGGGGAATAAGCTGACTATGAGCCAGCAATGTGCCCTGGTGGCCAAGAAGGCCAATGGTCTCCTGGGGTGCATCAGGCAGAGTGTTGCCAGCAGGCGGAGGGAGGTGATCCTGCCCCTCTCCTCAGCCCTGGGGAGGCCTCACCTGGAGTACTGTGTCCACTTCTGGGCTCCCCAGTGCAAGAGAGACATGGCACTGCTGGAGAGAGTCCAGCGGAGGGCTACCAAGATGATGAGGGGGCTGGAGCACCTCTCCTATGAAGAAAGGCTGCGAGAGCCGGGCCTGTTCAGCCTGGAGAAGAGAAGACTGAGGGGGGATCTGATCCTTGAAGGGAGGGTGTCAAGAGGATGAGCCAGCCTCTTCTCCGTGGTGCCCAGCAACAGGACGAGAGGCAATGGGCAGAAACTGAACCACAGGAAGTTCCATCTGAACCTGAGAAAAAACTTCTTCACTGTGAGGGTGACAGATCATTGGAACAGGTTGCCCAGAGAGGTAGTGGAGTCTCCTTTGCTGGAGATATTTAAAACCCGTCTGGATGTGATCCTGGGCAATATGCTCTAGAGGACGCTGCTTGAGCAGGGAGGTTGGACTAGATGATCTCCAGAGGTCCCTTCCAACCTCAACCATTCTGTGATTCTGTGATTCTTAGGTCCAAATGCAGCAAAGCACTCAAGCATAAGTTAAATATTTAAAGAGGTTGCTACATACTTGAACACTTTTGCAGTTAGTGATGGGATAGCTCACACAGTTAAAAATACCAAGCATTCTAAGTGTTTTATTGAATTAGTGGTTTGTTTCTAATGGCTTTTTTTTTTTTTAAATACTTCTAAAACTGCAATTCCATTTATTTCCCTGGAATTTATCACTATTGCTAAAGTAAGTGGGATCAGAAATAATGTCTTAAAGGAGGTAATCTGTTAATATAAATCCTGATTAAAAGCAATGCCATGAAAATAGCCCATGAAATAATCAGTTAGCCTATCCAGGTGTCCTCTTTGTGTCCCAGACATTAAGAAGACTGCTGATTGTCCTGTGCTTCTTACAATTTTAAACAATGAATTAATTGTATCTTTGTGGAATATGAAGAGACCTGAGGTTTTATTGGATATTCAGGCAGACACTTGGGCATATCTGTTGCACCAGATCTATTCAGCTTAAAGGTAAATTTCATTTTTGAAGTTATTCACTCACAAATACAGCAGTTATCATTAGCACTAGGAGAAAAAATTTAGATAACCCCCTCTACATCTTTATTCCATTGCTCCCAGGAAAATAATCTGATTCCTATGGCATGGCAAACTTATGCATCATCTTCTACAAAGTTGATAGAAATTGGAAAAAAAAAAAGATTTGTAGATCTGAAAGATACAACGGGAAGATAACAGATGTGACAAAAACAATCTTTTTTTTTAAGCCCTGTGAACTCCTGTTTTATTAGTACCTAAAGAGCACAAAGAATAACCTTCTAAAGAAAGATAACTTTTCTTAATGAATTTTTTTTAAAAGAGATTCAGTAAGAGCTACTTAATGCTGCTAATCTGAAGACTGGGCCAAAAATGACTTCAGAGAATGATTATTTCTTTGCAATCTCTGGAGTAAAAGTGCTCTATAGTCATTAAATCTCACAGGTATTTACAGGCTTGAATTCCAACTTCTCCAGCATTATCAATGGTATCACAAAACTGCATGACTGGAATTTGGCCAAAAGGCCATTTCTTACTTTGTTTGAATTAATTGCTTTACCAAGGTGTGCAAAGAGCCCTGTAATAGTTGCATTTCCCATTTAGGCTCAGATAAATATGTTTGTGGGTGATTTATGAGGTGAATAGGACTTTTATTTTTTCAAAGTAATGTTTTTGGCTTTTTGCTAGCACTTTTTGTCTTTTAGGTTTTGGAAATTAGGGTTAGCTTGTCACTCTTGCCTAGACAGGGCATGATCCCCAGATCATTGGAATTTAAGCCCAGAACTCCAGTATTTAAAAGCAATACCATCCTGAGAAAAATCCTATAAAACCTAGCAAGGATGTGTTGTTATTAGGAATGCCTGCCTGGAACATGGCAATCTTAAATGATGCAGAAAAAATGAAGGCTAAAGAAATAATTCATTGTTCACAATCATTTTGAAGAAAGTCCTACTTCTAAGTGAAATATATGCCAAAGCTCCGTGATTTCCATGGAACTTCGAAACTCTTAAGTACTTAAGTCATTTTTGAAATTGAAACTTGGACCTGAAATTCTTGCAGGTGCTGTTAAAATGGTCAGCCTCTAAAGATCAGAAACAATACAGTTTTAAGCACTCCAATATATAAAGTTCTTCCTTAAAAAAAAAAACAAAACTAAAGACTACTATATATTTTTTAAAATGGATAGCTGACTTCTGCTAACGAAGAGTAGAAAAAGACTGTACTATTATTTTTGTATCACCCATTACTTAAAACTCTGAACAGCCCTCTGAGCAAATATTAACATTAAATTCTCACAAGCACTTGTTTCTAAGGCAACTGTTGGACATGTAGTCACACGAGTTGCTTGTTAAACAGTATTAAGCGCTCTTCTTTCCATTTGTGTCCATCAGTGTCACTAGATAATTATTATACTTCAGAAAGCCATATTTTTTCTCTTTCCAAAACATCAAAGTGAATTTTCCAATAGCTATATGTTGTAGCTAATGCTTCTAGAATACCTCAGTGACTAATGGAACACCTAAAAAGAATGACTTGCAATGTAAAATGTGTGTGCTCAGAAAAAAAAAATGGTAAATTTATAGTTTCAGCTCCCCAGAAGAACCACCTATATTTTACATATATTCAGTGCAATGGAACATGCTGCCACACACAACTGATATGACCAGATAGCGGCAGTAATGGAAAGTTAAAGAAAAAATTCTATTTTAGACATTGTCACATCATTCATCTTAAAATCATGATTTCTTTACCCGTAAGCCAGGAAGGCTATCACTACAAAGTCAGAGTGTGAAAACTTGTAAAAGCATGTTTAATAAACAACTTACTGCTCACAGTTTTACTGTAACCTCTAAAGTAATTTTGATAAATATCTAAATTCTATGCTACTTGAATCATGAAACATTGCATACATCTTAGGAACTGAAAGGCTTAAAGCACTGTTTAAGTCAAAATGAATTTTATGTGCCTGTATTAATTCTATTAACAAGAGTAATTTCAAGACTAGATGGCTACAAGGCAAATATTTATTTGAAAATGCTGGGTTGAGTGGCATAAAGATTATTCAAAGTGTTGAGCCTTCAAAGACAGTAGTAATTCCATTGCACTTTATAGGATAATTACCTGAAACTTGCACTGTGCAAGTCTACTGCCATAGCTTTTCCCCAGAGCAAAATTTTTATTTTCTCTTTCATGAAGAAACTATGTTATATGGGAAAGACTTCTCTGTAATTTTAATGGGACTTTTTGCCAGGTATGAAAATGAAGGCAGTAAGTTATGAAGAAAGATGTACTCTGCAGCTTTTTTGGAAAGATGTGGCAATATTAATTCTGCTGTTTGAGCTTTGAGCAACAAGGTGCTGCAAGGTACTATGAAATGTGCAACAGACTTATCCCCTGGTTATGATTTCACAGGCAGAAAGAAAGATGGTTTTGTAACATTGATATACATAATACTTGATTTTGATCAGGTGAGAATGTGTCACGAAGCCTGTTACCTCTTTTGATATTTATATCTGGGCCCAAGGATTGCCATGCAGTGAGGACAGACAGTTCAGAGGAGAACATGGTGTCTAGTGCTACTCTAGCATCTTTGTCCCTGAAAAACGATGGAAAACTACCTAAAAAGGAATATCGATGCAAAGAGACCCCTTTGGCTTGCTCCCTAGCAGTATTAGCAACTCCTTGTGTTAGAGCTCTAACCAAGAACTTCAGCACCATCAGGTGCTAAGCCTAAATAAGTCAACTGCTTTTATGTATATGTTTCTAAGATGGGAAAGGGTGATAGAAAGGTTTTCTGGTGGAATCAGGGCATTAGTCCTGGGTTTGTGAAGTTGCAATGGATATTACTAATGTAATCATGCACCTGTAAAAGGGATTTCCCTGAAGCCAGCCATTTGAGGAGAAATCTTTCGTATAACAATTACCAACAGTTATGTCAGAAATGTCCCAAAGCCTGTCTCCTGAGTGCTTAGCTTAGTTTGGTTAATGCGTAAACTGTGTATGTGGCGTGACTAAGTAATACAGCCCTCTTAGACTTCTATACAAAGACATTCTCCCTTAAAGTTTGATGATGGGGTTATAGTGCCACTCATAGGAACATTGCAGATCCTATTTCTGCTCCACAAACAACAAGAGACACAAGACGCTGATAGTGATTTCTGTTTATTGGGAATTAGGAGGTGGGGTAGTGGTTGGTTTCACTGTCCTCACCTTCCACATTCTGGTAAACATGAACATTTGGATGGTCATTTGTCCTTGTTCAGCCATTGATGATACATGATGATATATGATGTATGATATACAGTGTGCAATCCTGCTCTAGGGATGGCCACCATGCATGTTCTTCCACAGGACTCCCACATGGCTGTGTAAAGTCATATTTTGCTTGGGGACTGACTATTTTCAGGGTGAGTGTGATATATGGAAATGCATACACAACAGAATGATGATGAGGGAGACAAATTTTTGCATCAGTAGGTCCTTCAGGTAGTTGATTACCAAAGGTGATGGTGGTGGTGGAAGGTCATCCCACAGTGCTCTGCATAACCCCTAAAATACACAAGGCTGTGTACTTCTTTCCATGATGTGGATGGGGAGCAGCATGTCTCAAAGCAGATCCACAGCAAACACTGACAGGATGACTCAGTTGTGGTCCTGATAGGCTCCTCACAGGCAAGCATGGGACTCAGAGTTGTGCAGCCAATAGGAGAGCGGTTTGCTCTGGGGTGCTCCCCGAGAGTAAAGGAACTCCGGGTGTACCGCTGCCACAATCACCGCACTGTGGGGTTGCTGTAGCCTTACAATGACTCCATGAGTGCTGAACAAAACTAGTCAGCAAAGGGGAAGGGACACCACAGACTAGATAAGCATCTAGGCACTGTGGAATTTCGCACTGGCTTATCTGTTGAACATGCCTACTGGTATCTCTTGACCATACTGTTGACCATATTGCCACTGGCTGAGGCCATCTGTTCTGTTCCGTAGCCTTGGTCTGGCATTGTTCCAATGGGTAATGAACTAAGCCTGGGAAGGATAAAAGAAAGTAAGCCACATACCTCTGTGTGGACTTCACTTCAACTCACTGTCAGCTATGCTGCAGACCCAACAATCCACCTATTAGTGGGGAAGTGCTTGATGCCAACTGCTGGGGTGAACAAGAATTGCCCTGTGTGCAGCTCGAGCACGGTGAGAATAATTCAGAGAAAACTATACTGGAAGGGTGGCCCATAACGACAAGGAAAGGTCATTGTACTGTGCATCTGTGGCTTAACCATAGAGTTCTGATACATATATATATATTTAGTCCTGTTATAGTTCTAGCTTTGTTATACTTTTAGCTTTGTTATACTTGTAGATTATTTGGTATTGATAGTTTAGTGCTGTCCAGTGTCCGTCATATGTATAGAAGCGCTTAGCTCTAATAATTTCTTATACTTGACAAATGATGATCTCAAGTTCAGCTCGACTAATCCCAGAATCTGAAAGAATCCCAGATGCCCCTCTATTGGCATGTTACAGCTCTAAGTCCTCATTCATTATGTAAAATGAATTATGTAAAATGAATAAAAACATTTGAAGGGTGCTGCTAGGGTTTCTTCACTCTCTCCACTCTCTTCTTAGTCAAGAGTCTAGAAAAACAAAGGAAGGGATTGAATTTACTAAAGAAGCACTTTCCTGCTGTTTTCACTCCACTGCCATACATTAACACCTCCTTCTACCCAAAAACTTAGAGCCACTAGCTGCTGCAATCAACTGCAACCTCTATCACATCACAGGGCCTGTGTGTGGAGTCTCCTACATCACAGTATTGGCCATGTTATGAAGGTAAGCTAAGAGTACCTGGTGGGATGCCAAGTACATAGCTGACTCCCCCCTTTCCTCATAGGAGTCAGATACAGGCTTATCCCAGTATTTCTACTACCCCACAGAAAACTGTGTCCTTGAGAATGGGGGAGCTAGGGGAAGATGGCACAGGCAAAGGAATAATCTACAGTATCCTCACTGACAATCAGGATCTGAAAGGCCTGCTCTCTCTTCTCCACCGATTGGTGTGTTAAAGAACGAGTAGTTGCCACTCTCCCCTGGCTCTTGTTCCTGCTTTGCTGAAGTCAGGAGGCGGTACAAGCTGCAGGAGGCTGCCTTGGAGGGTGTGTTGCACCATCAGAGGATGAAGGTACTGCTGAAGAGGAAGGAAAGGAGAGAAGACTCTGAATAGAGCGTTCCAGCCAAAATCTAAGACATATGCAGGTGTGGCAGTCCTTCCAAGAGCTGAAAAATGAGGAAGGATAGAAATTTTTGTCTCCTTGCAGAGAGAACGTTTCCTTGTAGAAATGTTACCTTTTCATGCTGCATGGCCTTACGTGATCGTCTTGCCCTTTGCCTCCCTAGTTCTGGCTAAGTTTCACTGTCTCCCAGTGGTGGCAACTGTTTACATAGGCTTTATTTTTAACATCCCTATCCGTTTCCCTGAAGAGTGTGTTACAGATACATATCAGCTCCAGTTTCCCTAGCAAACCTCTCAGGTATTGAGGTATGGCATTTACTGAGGACTAAGGAGAGAGCAGCACTAACACAAACTAGTACATAATAATATATTCTGAAATTTTCCTTCAAAAGGCCAAGACAAAAACAGGGATTATTTTTGGTTATGTACTGTAATTTACATCTTACGTTTTTCTATGCGTTCAGTTAAAATCATTGGAAATTCTGAAAACTGGAAACCACTGTCTGTAGAGCATTCTTACGATTAAAGCAGCTGGAAATAATTTGGGGAAAATAGTTTTATGCAATAGTATGCATTTTGAGCATGATTTATTACATACCAAGTAACTTTGACATTTACAAAAATACATTGCAAAAAAGCTTACCAGAACCACACAATTTGAAATATGCTCCAACATCTGGAATTACTGATTTCATCTGCAAATGGAATAGATCAAACAGATGATAAAAATCCTTTTATGCTGTAACTGCATTTTGCTATATGCAAAAGAAAACCCCAAACCTGCAACACTTAGAAAAACAAGATTAGGAATAATTTCAGACAAATCAGAGTTCATACATATATCTGAAAACAAATTTGGTGTAATAAATTGAAATAACCTCAGAAATAGGCTGGAATAATTGAAAACTCATAAGGAGTGAACTATTTCTACCTTTCAACGTTGCTTAAGTGGGGTCTTAATAGGGAGGAACCTTCTAGGCTGACAGAGTTTATCAGTTTATCTGCTATCGGTCAATCTACTTTTTCTCCAGGGAATGATAAACCACTGATACCAGAATTATAAGATTGTTATGCCAAATAATAGACTGTACACAAAGCAATTCATTAAAATCTTTCTGCCAGTGTTGCCTCATGCTGAATAAAGAGTAATCAGTGACATGCACTCATTCCAGTTTCTTCAGAGAGAAATTGAACAACAAGCAGAAATTCTCAAAGACAGAGAAACAAGCAGACTGGGTAATCATGGACAATATTTACTTTCAGATCAGGTTCACTCTCTCGTGAACCATGGTGTGGACTCTGGTACTTCATATAGGATCAATTTCAGAGGGGAGTTTCAGGTGTTTAATTAATTCAGTACTGAATCTTAGACTTAAATTAAATGAAGGAAGTATTTATCATTTGGTTGTTTGTGTTTCAGTGTTTGAGAAGTAAAATAGAATAAGCTGGATGACCTTTCACGGCCTTAAGACTGGAGAGACCACTGAATAATTTATAGTTGCTCCTACAAATAGCTGGCTACTAATTAGACAAGTAGACAGTGATCTACTGTATGCTGCTGATTCACAGCTAATAGTTTAACTCACAGGTCACATTCAATCTAATGGGAGATAACTGGAAAAATTCTTTCTTTTTGCCAGCTGAAAAAATAGACCTAAGAGAAATTCATTCATTTTATGAATCCTCTCCTCAGCAATAAAAAAACGCACAATGCAGTTTACCTGGAGATAATTTTTCCTAGCAGATTTGACTATATTGATTTTAGCTGTGTGCACCTGTTCAGTGCTGCCGATTTATTTTTAAGACATTCTTTTTCCCATTCATACATTATCCCTATTTGAGGCAGAACAAATGCTTTGAAGAACAATTTTATATGTTACTGTGCATGGTCCCTCAATGCTAGCAGCAACTACCTCTATTATGGTTGCTAATCTTTGCAGTTGTCCTGACGTTTTATGGTTTATCCAAGCAAGATGCAGAGTCTAAAACTCTATTTAGCTACAGACAATATTCAGAATAAGTCTATCTTTGTAATGTGAGAAACAGAGACCTTTGCTGAGGCATTGAAGGGTAGCTCACTCTATGTAGGTACCATTTTAGTCTTTGGAATCTCTTTAAAAAGTGATTTAACAATTACCGCTAAATGCATTTTTTTGAGAAGATTTCAAAAGTGCCAACCGATATGAATAACTAGCGGGTGAAGTACTTTCAGTTATCAGCAACCAGAGACAAGTCTTGCTTTCTCTATTCATTCAAATAGTATTTGAGTTTGGTGGAACTCTGTGTGTCAATGTAACAGTGAGGATTTGACTGAATCTGGAACAGTAACATGGAAGATGGACTCTGATAATTCACTACTAACGAGATACAACTTTATTACATTATTCTAAAGCTTCAGGTAGTGTAATTTTACATATAGTGCACTTCAGAAGTCTGCACATGGTGTAATATTTCTGCTCCTTGTGAAGTCACTAAGAGTTGTGGGTGTTCATAGTTTACTACAGGAAACCAGGGCTTTTTCAAGTCTAGCCTGATAGGACCATTGGCAAATGGCACCTCATGATTTGTAAGGCTTGTTCCAAATTCTGCTCCTCAGATCATGATCATCATATCCATAAATCCCATCACATGTCTTATCCCCTCCAAATAGTAGCTTTCTCCTTGATATTGATGGCAGTAGCAATCATTTCTTATTCTGAATGGCATAACATTGACATAATTTGAAATTGTTTTCTTCTCAAAAATTAAATAAAACATGAAGGCCCCGGGTCTTTGCATCCGTTTCCACTCACTGACATGCATTTTCTTCCAGGATTGCCCACTTTCTTTATGTGGAGCAGTTCTGCTTCCGTGTTTCCTCCATTTCCAGACAAACTAGGGTGCATTTCTTTTATTCTCCAGTGAAAAGACTTTTCTCATATTTGATGATCTCTCTGGGAGCCACTTTATGTTTCGAACAAGAGAAATTTTACTTATGAACAATCAACATCCTAACAGTGGAAGGTCATGATGCTAGGCTGCAGCTGGGGAATGCGCAATTAACAGCTGTGTTTCTCCAGGTACAACACAACTCTGCAATCTCTTTCCTGCCATGGGAGCTCACACGACAAAGACATCTGGCTGACAGATCAAGATCTGTTCATTATTTTCAGTTGGCAGGTGAGATCCTGCTATGGGTGGTGCCAGAATCCCACACAGTGAAGGCACGAAACACAGTTCCCGCAGAAAGCAAGGACAAGAGGGAAGAGCCAGTATAATGGGTGTCACATAGCATGTGGGACTTGCCAGGTGTGAATTCTGAAATGCCTTTCTCCTAAATTTCACAGGCCTTGACTGTTTGTAAAAGGAGGCAAAGCAACAGAGCCATTCAATCACGAAAACCTTCCTTTTTTCAGGAAACGTAAGAAAAAATTACCTCTTGCGTCTTCCTTCTTCTTGTCATGCTTACTCCTCTTCTCCTTTCCTCAAGATGGCTGATAATAATTCCATATTAATTAGGTTCCCTTTAGCTTATTTTATCCGATGATGAAGAGGAGTTTCTGCCATTATAATTTTTTCTTATATTTCTTTCTTGCTATCTTCATATTAACTCTGGGATCAGTACCATGTTAACAGTACACTAATATGGAGAAGTGTTAAGTTCAGAGAGCACGCCAATCATCTGTGCTATCTCTGACGATAAAAATTTGATTTAGACTGGCCTAAATTCTGCATCCTGAATCGGAGGTGTCCGTGAGATTTAACTGCAATGGGAAAAAAAAACAAATATCAAAGCACTTTATTTAATCCTCATTCAAACCCAGTAATTGCACATGTCTTAATGATGTGGCAAAGTGGTTGTAGTTCTTGATTACTTACAAAAATAGCTTTAAAGAATTGAGAAATACAGATTTATGGAACAAAATGGATGCACCGTTCTAACCCTTCTATGTTGTATCCCGGAGGGCTTCCCTCCACTGTCCAATGGGCAATTGCATTAGGGTAACTGAGAACCTTACCCAAAGACAACTGATGTTAGTGGCAAGACTCGCTGTTTGAGAGTCTCCTGTAGAGTCAGCACTGACAGAAAACGGAAGCGATACACCTCTCCAGTTTCATATGTTGTGCAAGGGACTTTCTGAACAATTGCCCTGCTCTAAAATGTTTTTGATCCATGCACTGGTAATCTACTCATATAGGCCATGTCATGCAACTGAATCAAGCAGTCTGGGCCCCAGAGCAGAAGACAGGGCATTTTCTGCACATGCCAACTAACATGGCTTCAAGGAGCTGAGCTGGGAAGCACCTTCTTTCCAGCTAAATCCTCATGACATGGCACCTTTCTAATAGTGTAAGTGGAAGTACCTATCACATACCCACTCTATTTGTGCAAATCTCTCATTCAGCTAGCTTCGTACACTGTATCCTACCACAACTCTTCCTGAGAAGTGTGTCTTTATCTTACTTTATTATATTTCACTTGTCTAGTCTTTGCCTTCTCTAGCTTTTCAGAGTGTTTCCTGTCGTTTTCAACTTTCCAGAGTTATAGCATATAATGCCTTCCAGACTTCCAGACTTATTGTATTGAAATGTATAGAGCAATTTCAAAAGAAAATCCATAGCCCTGGAGTGTTAGTAGTAATAGGAGAGTGATAAGGTCAGAGCAGATGAGTTAGTGATCCTGCCTGTAGCTTGGGCTAAACACACCACATATTTTTTCCTAATATAATTCAATACATCTGAAGTCCCTACAGCTTTGTAAAAAATTATACTGCCTCTCATAACTGGAATAACCCTGAAAACTCTATATTGATTAAATCCTTTTCCAACAGCTCATGGAACAATAATATATACAAATCACCTATTGACATAGAAAACTTTGTCACAGTAAAATTGTTGTTTCTCTAATGGCTTGACTTTTCATGAAGTGGATAGATCTGAGCTGAAGCAAGTCATTTATTTACTGCTATTTGACTTGCTGATAAGATTCAAGATATATCGAATAGATTTTACATTTTCAAGACAGATTTGCATTTTCAGCTAGAAGATCTTTCTTCCTTAAGCAAGTAGTTTTCATTTTCAAACAGTCACTGAAACAAAATCACCAAGTTTGGACTCTGTGTAGTAACTTAGAAGAACAATACTAGTATGTTCAGCTTAGCGTTCGTGTTAACTCTTATATCAGTATTGCTTCCTAACTTTAGGTTACTTTATGCTTAGCTTAAAAATACTACAATGAAAGAAATTTTACTTTATAATATAATCAATATGATATTTACATTTAGTGTACTGCTGAAGGGAAGAAGAGAAAATTAAGATCTTGGAGAAAACAAACACCCACCAACCTCCAGTTGTAATGTGCTAATACAGCTCTGAGATTCCTCAAAGACCCTGAGCCAGATGATAGGGAATTGGGTCCGAAAGATTTTCACAGAAGTGGAGTGACAGAGATGACTCAAAGCATCTGGTCCCAAGGAAGCAGGCCATAGCACTGGATGATGGGCTTCTGCAGAAAATATCTACTTAACTTATTGGAAACATATTGCTTGGTAAAAAATAACTCTTATACTTAACAGTCATGGATATAGGTTTGGTAAAATGCATTGTAGTAATCACACTTGAAATAAACATTAGAATAGGCTTAGCATTCACACAGTTTCAGTTTCTGCTTTTTAAATTCTCACTTCTTAAATTAAGACAGTGAGATTACAAAATGCACAAACATAGAACCTTAAAGAACCTGGGAGTAGTGATACTGACTGGCAGCAGGATCACAAAATAACTATACAAAAGTAATAATTTCAGTTTCTAACAACAGAAGAAAAAAAAAAGAGGTTTCATAAGCAATGCAGTGTTAAGCACAGAAGGAGTAACGCGTTTGACGTCGTAAACTGGGGTTTTGTCACAATTAACAGACACTGATGTCTGATCACAGACTCTGAGATTACAAAAATTTTTTTATTCCCATTATTTCATTCGTATAACTAAAATTTTAAGATCAACAAACACACTTTGAACTAATAGAAAAGACTTGTAATTAGTTTAGTGAGAAATGATCAAGCACTTTTCAGAAAGCACCATGGGACCAGATTTTAAGGGAAATCAGATCCAACTTAAAGATTAACTTCCATGTCACCTCATCTTTTAGCTGCTTATGATTTTAGGCCAAATACTGCTACCTTCTTTACAGCCAGTGAAGGTCCCAGATGTGACAGCTGTTTTGACCTACAGTAATTGTGGAATACTGAGAAAAAGTGAAAAGAACTTTATAACAATGTCTGTTTCTGGGAGGAAAAGGAATTACCAGTCTTCTAATACATCTATAAAGTGAAAACACCTATTGTTAGCTTAATATTATTTTGTTAGCTATATTTTCCAGTTTATCTGGCAGAACAGTTTTAAATGCCAAATTAGTTCACTGAAATTATAGCTTTTCCTACATAGTGCACTTCAGTTCTTAACTGGAAATTAATGACAAATATCTATTCCCTCTGTCACTCACTAAGAAAATAAGAGTACCTTACTTTGTTGAACAGAAATTGAGAACAGACCTCAGCAGTGTGGAAGTTAGCTTTGCATGACAGATACCGAGACTGTATTTGGATAGGCTAAGAAAATATGTGCAGCATGGGTTAAGGTAATTATACATCACGCAAAGGCTTGTATTTACAATTTTTGCCCAGAAATGTATGCTAACTTACACCTGTGTCTTTGCCCTCCGTATGTTCTTGCCACCCACTGGCACTTATGTGTTTGTCAGCCTCATAGCAGTGTGTATATTTTGTCCAGAAAAATGCATAAAGTCACAATATAGCAACACCAATGAAGAGCTGGAAACATGCCTTTGTGTGGAAGCTAAAGGATTCACATCTATTTGGCTTTTACAAAGAAGAGCAAAAGATAAAAATATCTAGTTCTGCAATTATACCCAGACAGAAAATATTAAAAAAACCCAAAATGGATGGAATCAAAGGTTAGAGAGTGAAGCTAGTCTCGAATTAATCAAAAAGATACGCAAGAGGGTGGCTGTGGCTAATCATTGTAACATTGCCAAGTAAAAACTGGAAAAAGATGGAAAAAGCTTCGTCTCTTGCAGACTTCAGGTTAGAACAGGAAAAAATGCCGAAGTCAAACCCAATTTATTGGAATCAATGCAAGGTGAATAAAATCCTGTGGTGAGAAGGCAAACTCAGTGACCAAGTGATCCATTTAGGCTTGGCAGTCAATGAATGAATCAGAGAAAGCACCAGTGTCACCAACAGCTAACTAACATTTTGGAGCTAACTAACACTGACTTTTATGCTGCCAGCTTAACTGAGGCAGCATTTTGCATTTATTTAAATCAAAATCCTTATGATACAATGAGACTTATACAACCGTTTTCCCTTAGGCAAATGCATCTACAGTTACAGATTTCCTTGCTATACCCATAGATTTGCACGGTCAAAATTGTGGTAAACCTGTGGATTAGTGAATGCTTTCACAGTCAGGGAGCTATGTGTAATTGTTCAGTCAGACTCTTGAATTTTAGGTCCCTTGCACCCTAAATATAATTTGAAAGCTCCTTGAAGATATGCTGTTTGCAGGGTTTTTTGGGTAGTTTCAGAAATAAGGGCAGGTTTCCTGCAAACCTGACTAATACAAATAGATTTTGCCTGAAAGCAGCTAACTGTAATTTACAAGTCTGGATGGATGCTAATGCAGCATGGACAGCTCTGTTATTTAGCCTGAAAACTAAAATAATTTCCACTAATTACAGCTTTGCTTTATTTTTATTTTGTAATTTGTTAAACTTGAAATACAGGGCAAAACTTGAAGGAATGGCACAAAACCTCCAAATTTCATCAAAAAAAAAGCTATTGAGATTTCCCACATTTTTTCCTTGGTTATTAGTAACTGTGAGAAATAACATACTACTGAACTGTAATTATTTGTGTTCTGTAAATAGATGGGTCACCTCCCCAGCTGGTACACACTGATGTAACTCCATTAGCTTGAGGGAAACTATCCCAATTTATAACAGTGGATTGCTTGACTTCTCTTTTTTAATCTTGTGGATCAGATCATTGTGAGACTGTCTTTTCTCCTGGAATTTGCAGTGGGTTAAACTTGAAGAAAAAGATTATTGCATAAGAGAATTAGCTGTTATAAATTATTGGTATAGGGAAGTAACACAGAGCTGGATTTCAGTCTCTTAACTCCATAAATTGACTTCAGTAGGACTTCTCATAATGTCTTCAGTATAAGGAAGGCTATTGCACTGAACTCTAAGTGTTTTATTTGCACATTCTGTTCTATTACATTTAGTGTATGATTTTTGGTTTTTATTTCTTACCACGTGCTACAGACAGAAATTAAAAAATATATGTAATGCTGAGTGTGCTATGACAAGTGGCACTATTTTTAGTTCCGAGCAAATAAAATGTGTTGTGCTAGCATAAAATCACCTTTCTGCATTAAAATGGTACTATAAATTCAGCACTTTCTATAAGAAAAGCTATTTAAAAATGCTATTTTTTCTGGCCAGCTGCTCGGAGTAGAACAATGACAAAAGATGAATCACCCTTTTGCTGGTTTGAAAAGTTTATAGTCGCTTACACTTTTCTAGTTGTATCATCTTTTAACTAGTGACCTGCTTTTAATTATTTATTCTTTTTGCTCACAGTACCTCTACACACCTTGGACATATACCAGATCATCATGATACAATATTCATGTTATTTATTTTTTAGGGATGGTCTGATGGCCTTGGTTAGTTCTCCAGACTACTAAAGTCATTTCATGTTCAGAGTTATACCCGAAAGATCAAAAGAATCCAACAAATTCTTTATTCTTGTCATGTCTCTCAGTAAGAGAAGAAAAATTTTTACTTTCGAAGGGCTGAGATTTTGAAAGCTGAACAATAACTTTCAGTGCTCATTCTTTCTGAAAGAACTGTCCTCTCAAAGTCTACTTGGTCCGAACTGTTTCTCCACCTGGATTCCATGCGTACAATAGAATACTGTTTAATAAAATACCTTTCTTTTTTCAGAATTCGTAGCTATAGAGACAATTGGGCGGATGGACAGATGACAAAGTTTTCTCTGATAGCTTGTAACTCACAGTTACAGATCTGCTTCCTGACCCAGAATGTCAAACATACATGGTAGAGGAACAATTTTACTACCACAGAGCTTTGAGATTATGACCCCCCCCGGGCCAAGTAATGAGTTTTAAATGTTTTTCTCCAATTTTATGCACAATGTATCCCAACACCATTTGGTGGACATAGTTGAATGAATTATATAATCAACTTTTGAGTCATCTATATTAAATTCTACTTAGAAAAAAATGCATGTAGGTTATACAATATAGATATAATGCATGCTATTTACTTCATGGCTCTCTTAGAAATATTTACAGTTCTCATTTTATCATCAAGAGGCTGTTCTTTTACCTTCAAATTCTTTCCTAAAATAGCTAGATCATCTGCAAAATGATCTTTTATATAATGCTGATTTTATACAGAGGAAATCCTCTGAGGAGATGAAAAAGCTAAGAGGAACTGAGAACCAGAGTCAAAGAAAAAATTTTTAATAAATGTGCGCTATTAGTGTCCAAGTTGCCAACAACTAAATAAATTTAAGGAGTAAAGAAAAGGGAGACTGGAAAAGTATTGTTAATAACCTGTAAAGGAGTGAGGCTGTGTGACCATTGTTGAAATGCCTGTATCCCGGCAGATTTCAAGATATGTTCTGATTATTCACTGACTCATCTGAAAAGTCTCACAATCAGATAGGTTCAAAGACAGAACAAAACAAGCTATTTTTGCTACATAGAAAAGCCAGTACTTCTCAGACTAATAAATGATATGTTGAAAAAGTGACAACTGAAGTAGGCAGAAAGGTTCTGCATGCTGACTTCAACCCTGCAAGGTACTCAGTATGCTGAATTGGAAGCCATCTATGTCTTACTGAGGGCAACAGAACTAATACGTGTTTCATGTTATTTACCTATATAAGACCAGAGTACTTTTCCTTCGTTTCACTAATATTTTGTCAAAATCCTCAAAAGCATTGATAATATTATTTAAATTATGTACTGATATAGTATTAATAGTACGTGTGCAGGATTGTTTCTGGCTGGTGGAGAGAGAAGGAAATAACCAACATATTCTCACATTTGGTATGTATAGAGAAGCTATACGTGCTTTGCATGTATATAAGGAGAAGCTAAACAGCATGCATACTGTATTTTGTAAAATATAACAATATATACACTATACATACTGTTTAGCTTCTCTGTTGCTAATTTTTTGTATTAACTGTTCTCTATATTTATACATATATAAACATACATATACATATACGCATACAAACATGCACACCACTCCTCCTGCCACAAGCACACTGTGATGCAGAGTTTGTGAGCTAGGATCACACATTATATCTTTTAAAATCAGCCTTGCTGATTTAGGAACTGAATTTGAAAACAGTACCTTCTTTTTTCTTCTACAGTACCTTGCATATCTAATTTCCCAGTCAACAAAGTCCTTAAATTCACGATTAGCTCAATGCCTTTGAAATATCGATGACTGGAGTGAAATGTCAGTTTAACTTGGTTATATAAGTAAGAGATGAAATAAATGCAGAAAGCTACAAGTTGAAGTGATTAATAGACTATTAGTCCTGTATTTAAAGCTAGACACAGGCCTATGGTTTTGCTGAATTGGACCTGATGATTATATCATCCTTAAGGAAAATTAAAGACGATTGTTCCATGTGAACTGGCTTGATTTTCTGCAGTAAGCAGTTTCAGTTTAATAGTATGGCAATAAAATGAAAAGCCTGCAATTTAGGAAAAGCTGCACAAATAAAAGCAGTTTGATATTATTCCTGTTTTGCAAGATAGTATCTGTAAAAGTGATATTTTGAAAATTAAGTACGCATTGTTCCCCCTGGATAGACTAACAGAAAACTTTCTCATTCCCTTTTTAGACATTTTCTTCTGTGTTCCTGTTTCAGTCACTGACTATGGCTATTTAGCAGATGCTGCATTTTCCCCTATTAGAGGATAAATTTTATTTGCTCTTTCTTTTAAGACTTCTCTAAGGGATTAAAATGTAAACAATTATTTTAAAGTTAAGCATGAAGAAACAGATGGAGTGTGTCGATTTTCAAGAAATCACATGAGGGAAAGTTAAGAGAGAGATTAAAAATCTTAGCAAAAAGTATTTAATTATAAAAAGAATAAAGCAATGGTGGTGGTGGGGGGAGATCCTCACGTCACAATGGGAATATATTCATGCCTCAAGCCACTTAAGTTATGTAAATGTATAGCCTCTCTCCACAAATACAGGAGAAAGCCATGCGGTAAGACCTGGCTACATTTCATATCTTCCTGTATAATTGCTATGCAGTAATGAGGGATTTCCAGGATTTGAGTTGTTCTTATAAGACACTAACTCAGACATTAGAGATTGGTATAGCCTTCTAGTTGAAGTATAATCTACAACTTCATGGCCTGAAGTCCAGTTAGTATAGAACAGCACAAAAACGCTATTCCCATCTGCAGCACAAAGGTAGTAGAAAAACTCTATCCCTCAGCGTTCTGACCTCTGATATACAATGGCTGAATGAAAGCCGTGCCATTAGCAAGACAAACTGGCATTTCAGAAGGCCATTGTTTAGAACTATTTTCTCTAAGTGTCTCTGGGAATATTTTGATATAGTTGTTTGATCATTCAGATGACATAAACAGGTTATATCCTTCCTCTTTGGTCCTTTCAGGGTAACTGCAAGGATTTGTATAACGTGACGATGCAGCAAGTCAAATCTTAGGAGAATTTCATACATCTCCAGGATGTACCATTTCCAGTGCTTCAAAACAGTCACATACAAAGCTGGACTTAATCATTAAAATATTTTAACAGTGCTCACTATAAGTAAAAAGAGGACTTTACCCTATCTTCAGGCCATCCCAGGAAGGGAAGCGTGACAGAAAAGTTGCAATGTATCACAGTGAGTTTGCACGGAGCTGGTATAAAGCATTCACAATTAAATATAAAGAAAAAATAAGCCAGGTGAAATCTTCTTAGCTGACCTGAAATCATTAGTGGATGAAGGAATGCCAGCAACTTAGCATTGCTTTTGGATTGTACATGCAAGACTGGTATTCAGTATTACCCGAATCACTACAGCTGAAGGAACTTCTGCTGAGTGTGTGTTTTAGTGATCGCTCTGTAAGCTGTTTGGTTACAGATACAGGATACAAATCTCTTGCTCGCTCCTTGCCAGCTAGAAGATAGCAGCTTGTGGATAGCCAAGGATCCAACTGTATCAAAAGTCCTAGGAAGAGGAAGTCTGGGCTTTGCCTCATATAACAATTATATGAGGATCTGGAAGTCAGTTCCTTCTCAGGCCACCAGGAAGGTGTGCCCATCACACACCTGTTCCTACCTATGGGGTTCTGCTGTGAGCTTGTAACTCTGTGCTGAGACCACATCTTGCCCCCCGCCTCCTCCTCACCCCCAAAATCATTACAAAAGGCTAACTTTTTTTATTAATAGGGTGTCTGGGTTTTTCTGTTTGTTTTGCTTAAATTAAAGATTTGATCTATAAATTAAATGTGGTAACTGCATAGCTGAACTTTTTAATAACAGTAAAAGTGTTTTTTCCATCCATATTTACACTCTTCTAGTGTCAAAAAAGGAGAAATCAGGCACAGCTGAAGTTATTTTTAGGTTTGGTGAAGGCCTTATTTAAGTGATAATGTACTGTAGAGCCCAGCCTGTCACATACTGACAAATAATTACAATCAAGCTCGTGAAATTTTAATATGGAAATGGTTGCATTATTTAGAACATTAATATAGTTTCATGAAAAAGTAATTACTGATTATCTATTGCCAGAGACATAGTTTCATAGTTTCATAGCTGTCTAACTCCAGCAGTGCTGTCTATGTAGGAATCAAGGCAAATTGTTTCAAATATTTCTAGTAAGTCTGCAGTAAATGCTTCTTTGTGCTCTTTTTACTTCAGTTACAAATAAAATCTATGCATAAAGAAAAAAGATCTTTTAAAGAACTGCCTGAACTCATAAAAATCATATACTTTTGGCTGAAGGAACTAGATTGGAAGCAAACAGAATCCATGTAATTTCTCCCTTTTTATCGTGACTCATATTTCTTTCAACTGTCTAGAGTGATTTACAATACAGGATTTTCCCCATTAACACAAGCTCCTCCACAACTGTGTTAGCATGCCAAGCTGATAAAAATGTCAAGCTGCTCAATACATTAGGCTATATGAAGAACAAAAAGGAATAATTGATAGTTACTCCCAATTCTGAATCATGCCCGCTAGAAAGATCAAGAAAAAACATCCTTTCTCAGATTGTGTAGCAGCATCTGAAACACCGTAAGACATTTTCAAATTTTGAAAGATATAGACTTAGGCCATGAAATCTTATAAACACAGAGAGGCCTTTTCTAAAATCTAGATTCTATCTATAGTGCAACTTTGTCACAGCATATTTGACTGTATAATTCTCTTTTTTAAAGAAATGCATGTCCAGGGCGCTATGCTTTCATACCAATTATTTCATGAACTTATGGTTAACAGGGCCAAAATGTGAACTATTTCTACTTGTGCCCTTGCTTGAACAGGCAGGCAAGACAGAATGGCAGCATTGCCAGATGCATAATAGTGAACATGCTTCCCAATGAATTAATTGCAGCACTCACAGAATATCACAGGGGACCAGGCTGACATCCCATGAAATTCAAAGCCATCACATCATTACTAGCTTCAGCTTAAACACCACAAAATGAACTTTGTATTTTTAGTAAATGCTTACCTAAATGTACGCCTGACTCAGCTAACAGAAGTCTTGTACTGTACAGCAGTTTCTGTTCTATAGACTAGAAAATAGATTGTGGTCTAGGCCTTTCTCAGTTTTCTTTTTCACAAAAATTGTTCTTCATTAACAATATTTACTCTGCAATGGAAAAGAATATAGGATTATAATGTCACAAAAATAAACTGAAATCCACAAAGCTGGCTAGAGCTAGTTGAAAATAATACTTTGGAAAGATTTTCCATTAGCAAATGATGATTTATTAAACAAAAACATTTCAAGAGGACAGGTCAATTCAGATAAAGTCAGAATTACATTAAGCTCCCTGTCTTTTGGAAACACATCTTTATTCCTGATTAGTTCTAATGCCAACAATGTCCTAGTCTTCTTAAGTTATGCCTTACTTTATAATGACCTAATGCAGTTCATTTTATTACTGCAGGTGGCTTTTGTTAATATTAGATAGCATATTCTAAATGTAGATAGTAAAGCAGTTCATAGAGAATTTCCTGTTTTCCACCCCTCACTCCGAAAGTGTCCTACTGCCTTTTTGATTTCCCATTGAAGAGAAATTTTTTTTAATGCTACTTTAGCTTTATTGATCTCCATTAATTAGATCTGGAATCTCAAAACTGGGAGAAACTTTGAAAAATATCTACTCTTCTGTACAGATTAGTTTTTCTGTATGTTAAATTTTTACCATCTAGTTATCTTCTTGAAAGCCGACAGACAGAAATTTTTGACTGAAACTAGAACCTCCTACTCTTACTTCTGATACTAAACTATAAATAGATCCAAACAGCAATAACAATGTTCTTGAGCCAAAAAATTAGTTATCATTCAGCATTTTCTCTTCAGTGTTTGTCCTCTCTTATTTGTACAAAAGTTTACTGCTAGCAGGTAAAACATATATTAAAAATGATATGACCCTGCAGGGAATGTAAAGAAGAAAGGAGAAAACGTGGAGCAGAAAAGATGACAAGAGATGAATATTATACAGCTTCATTTAATGTATGCCCTACCAAGTGTTCTGCATTATATAAAGCTGATATGCAGTTTGATAATTTCATGTAGTTATTCAGTGAGTTTCAGTGAACAGTTACTTACAAAAAGGAGGAATAGAGAAAGAGTCCAGAGTTCACCACTAACTGTTCACCATATTACAACATTAACACAACCCATAAGTAATGGCCCATAAACATTTAAATTGGCTCAAAATAATTTAGGATAAGTTATACATTCACCAGCAGAACTGGTTATGCCCCCTACCAATCTCTCCTTGCATTACTCCTTTCTTTGTGCTATATCACACCAGTTTTTGCATCTGTGTGGTAAACAGTTAGGGAACTTTTTTGTTTGAAAAATAACCTAATGAAAAAAAAAAATTCCCTGATTTTGTTCACCATTAGGTCTTACAAACCATTCCAGAACAGAGGAAATGGAGATTGCTTAAGCCAACTCTTCCAAAAAAAAAAAAAAAAAAACCCCTGCAACCTTAGATGAGGAAAAATGCACCATAGGATTTGTTTATTACACAACTCCTCTTCACTTCTGACCTTGAATTGCTACTTTCATATTTTTATTGCCTCTCACACCATCTTGTGAGTCTTAAAGCACCCCTTGGATTCATTTAAAAAAGGAAAATTTTTTTTACTGTGAAGGTGACAGAGCACTGGAACAGGTTATCAGGAGAGGTTGTGAAGTCTCTGTCCCTGGAAATATTCAAAAGCATATTCTTATATTACAGGACATGGTCCTGGACAGCCTGCTGTAGGTGATCTTGCTTGAGCCAGGGGGGTTGGGCTATATGATGTCCAGAGGTCCCTTCCAACCTCAACCGTTCTGTGTTTCTGTGATGGAATAGATTCTTAACTTTCTCTATTGACAAAAGAGAATTTCTTAGTTCTCTTAGCCGTTCATAACCTAAACTGAACGGCACTGAAACCTAACAAAAGCACTGAAAAGTAAAGGAGTATTCAAAAACTCCTTGACATCTGAGTTGGTGTTTGTGGACATTTAGAGCTGGCAATAATGCTGACACTTACATGTGGGTGAATAGGTAGGTCAGAGCTTTTTTATAGCCTGGCTACTACGACAGCTTTAGACCACCTAGAGAATTTCCTTCTACCAACTGCTTATTGACAGCACACCCTTACAGGAATAAGAGACTAAAATCTAAGTCCTGATTTCAGCCAGTGTGACCAAAAAAGCTGCTACAAAATCTTCATTGAATGGAAAACTATTCTGTGATATGTTCCCTAGCAAAAGATATCTTTTTAAAAGTAGAATGCTAATGGAATACAATGACATTTACAATCTATTAATAACTGTCCTGTCTTTATGTTGGATAAAGAAAGCAATAGATAAGCTACCTATTTTGGTTCTGGAACCTTCTGTGAACTCTAAAAATGAAATGACTACACTAATGCAAATTCCAATAACAAGGCTTAAAGACTTTGTATGAAGTGCTAATGATCTTAACCTAGGTGAAACTTCTGACATTTTTTGCTATTTAATTGCATTACTGACTGCATATACACTGTAGTATTATGGATTTTTTTTTGTATTTTTGTAGTAAAATACATTATCACTCTTTATACTTGTGTTTTATGCCAGATTTTCAATTTAATATTAAATCATTCTTTTAAAATATAGGTGGTGACAAGTAGCGTCTGTCTTAAATATAGGTGGTGACAAGTAGTGTCTGTCTTAATGGTCAATCATCAAGATTTTCAGAATCTAAGTGTTCATTTACAGACCAGGAGCGTAGCTTAGGAATAATTTTCCTGAAGCTGTTGAAGTTGAAGTGATAGCATAATCGTTTAGAACGGAGAGGGTGGGTAGGGCAGAAGAATGAACCTTGACATAGGAGAAAATGAAAAAGGAAAGGGTTCCCAAGCAGGAAAAGAAACATATTTGGATTGGATAGACCACACTGAGAGGCAAAAGCTGTAGAAGAGGCACTGTCTGTGTCTAATGTTGCCTGGCCTCATGTTGAGCTGATGACCAGATATTCTGTAGTCATAGAAGACCGACAATGCTTTGGGAAACGCTCAAGGATTGTGAAGAAACAGAATTGTCTGTATGTATTTTATAGTTTTTGACTAGGTCTGTGTACCACACTTGTAAGAAAGAACACTCCAGCCATACTCCGATTTTGGCCTCCAGACAAAGGAATTTACAATATCTGATATCTGGATCGACCTATAATAAAACAAAAATGGAGTGCTTTTTTTCACAGTCTTTTATATAGACCTGAGGTTGGCTAGATGAGTCTGATCTGCAAACCAAAGGCTCTGTACCACTTATCATGGAAAGCACAATACTTTCCAAATGCAGCTTGCTTCTCATGCTCAGATGGCTGAGAGTGCAGCGGTATCCCTGAAAACATTCACATAGATCTTAACATGTTGTAAAGCTGAGGCCTGGGTAAGGGTCACATCTCTGATTTGGTGGAGAAAAATAGAGCTTGTTTCTATAAGTACAGTGTGCATTTATGCTGCGTTACATTATTTTTTATACAAAGCTTTTTGCAAGGACTGCCTTTCATTTCTTATCAGATATTCTCAGAAAAGGTAAAGTGAAGATCAGAGTGTAGGGGATACTGAAACCTACGAGAAGGATCTAAACTCATAGCTAACGATGTTAAAAAGGAACTTCTTATATCACATGCCATGAAACTCAGGGTACATCAGTGGCTAAGTTTTCTGAAAATCGGGAAAGTTGAAAGCATATAGAGGCCATTGGACAGAACTCAAATGATATAAATGACAGAGTATCTAAATATAAGTCTGTCAGGGGCTTTGACAAATTTGCAGACAAACTTTCATCAAATGGCTTATTTTGATCTTTGCCACTTTTATCTTTTTTAAAGCATTGCATTCTTTGGCTACAATTATGCTTAATATCACTAATATATTATCCTGTTTTGAAAGGTCTTAAAAGTATAGACTAAAACATGTTTGCATGGCAAAAACCATATTCTTCTCTATTGAAAGCAAATTTGCACGAGTTTGGGCTTCTAATGAAAAATGTGTTCCAAAATACAAAAAAGCAGGTTATGATATTATCATTTGCTAATGCAGTAGATACATTTTAACAATTTCTGAAAAATGATGTACTATTTTTCTACAGCTAAAAGCTATAATATTCTCCTCTATCAAGGAAAAACACATTTATCAGTTAAAAAATGAAATGCTCTGTCAAATTCATGTTTACAGAAAAAAAAACCCACTTTATTCACCCATGGTGCTGTATAAAAGATTAATTCTATTTACATCTTACAACCTTCTGGAATATTTGCAAGACTTTTTTTCATAGGCGGATGAAAAGGAGAGATCAGTTGTAACAGGAGTGGTAAAATGAAGAAGCAGAAAAGGAATTTTGAGACCTGTTATTTCAAATGGCAGGATGAACCGAGCTATGCTAAAGATATTTACCCATATGCTGCACATACATATCTGTAAGTCTAAATAAAGTACTGGAGGATACACTGTGGTTTTCTACAGATTAAACCTATCTTACACTCCTGGCAGGCTGCTCCATAAGTGATTTGGCCCGGTAGCATTGCTGGTTAACGTGTTATTTTTCACTCATGACTCCATCAGAGAGATTTCAGAGTTTATAGACAGAATTTTGCTGTTCAAAGGACAGGAAAATATCTGACAAAATACAAGGAGTCTGTGCCACTTTTTTATTAAAGGTTTGTGAATAAAAGAGTACTGAATGGTTGAGATATATTAAGTACATTATAGAAAATTGCAGCAGATTATAAAGCATTTGTAAGTATAATAGCAAAAGGTGTTGTAAATGTTAAAAACCACGGTTATTGACCTATTAGGTGCTAAGAATCTACTAAACGTATTAATCCCTTTTTTGAGGACACACATGTAAACCATCATAGGTTCTGGAAGACTGCCTTAAGAATTATTGGAAATTGATGTTACTGTTTTCCAAGCTACCTTTCTATAGCTAGCTTTCCATGTGTGGCTGGAATGAATGACTCAAACCAGCCCCACATAGCTCACTTTAACCCACATCTTTATTAGGGACAGAGGAAAGAAAGCCTGAAGACTTTCTGCAAAATGTAGATTTTCTCTTTTTGTAGTTGTGCATGCATAAAGACCTTATCAGGAACTATAAAATGCTTTCATTTTTTTCACCATAAACCTTTGCTGAACCAGTTATGTTATTTCTTTCTAAAGTGTATGTTATATCCCTTTAGAGAGTTACAAGAAACATTAATAAAACATCTAATGAGTTAAACTGGAACTTTAGTTAAGCTGGAAATTAATAAAATCTTCACAAATATATGAAATCAAAATGATCAAAGCCGAGGAGGGTAAGGTATTGTAAAAACATGTTTTTCTAAGAAAGAAGAAACTTGTCCTCATGAATAAATTCTTTCAGCTAGCTACAATAAACAAAGAGCCACACTCGGCACCTTTTTAGATCACAGAACTAGGAAACAACCTGGACGATTTAGTGATTAAACTAATTTTTGGAATTTTTACTTCTTTTCTTCTTTACAAATAAATAAAAACACCAGCAATTTTGTTCCTTTCTTCATTCTTTTCAGATCTTTGTTTGATCTAGCTGCAGTGCCTACACGGTCCTGTCAGGCTGCAGTGAGGGTGACCATGGTGCCAGCTGTGCCCTCACTGACAGCACTGTCCCACAGGGTCTGAAAGCAGCAGGCAGAGCCAGGTGCTGGCAACAGGGCTCATCAACAGCCCCAGGCATGGCGAGGGGGTAACTCAGGTCCGGGGTCCAACCAGAGGCTCCGGTCAGGAGCAAAAAGAGATGCAGCCAGAAACAGGGGCTAGAGACAAGACAACAGCAGGGGTCCAAAGCTCATCCAGGAGACAGGGCCAAAGGCAAGGCTGGTGACTGGCACCCCTGGGACATCGCTCAGGCAGGAACTGACTGCCCGGGCTAAGCTGAAATGGGGTCCTGGGTTGTGGCAGGGGGCCGGAGACCCTGGGAAGGTGGGCAGGGACAGGGAGGCCTGTAGGTGCCCTCAGAGCTCTGACTGCACCTGGCTACAGAAGACAGAGGTACATAGACAAGGACCATGCTACCAGTGTGTTAGAGATATTACAGCAGGACATTGGGAAATGCAAGTCAAAAGAGTGAGCCTTTTACTCAGTGACAGAGCAAGGTATTCGATTGATAAATGGCAGGCCAATTTTCCAAGAAGCAAATATTTTATAAGGCAAAAATAGCCTTCAAAAATAGCAACTACAAAACTAGCTACTTCTCATTAGTTACCCTAGGACAGGTACAGTATAGGAGAAGTGAGAGAGAAGTGAGTCCAGCTGTGAAAAATTACCTGAGTTTTTTCCCATGAGAAATCTTTTCTATTTCTTTATCCTCTTTCTATTTTTTCTGATTACTTTTCTTTCAGCTCATTTTTTTACAGCAGCAGAGTATATATCAAACAATATCTGAATCTGAGGTGAACTTTTGAACTTACAACATTTAAGTGAATTTGAAATGATGCAAAGTAATTTTTAGAAAAAAATCTAAAGCTGATAGCTGATCTACTTTTTGAGCTGGGAAGCGTTCAGATATTCTTTTTGCTATCAGTATAAAGGAAGTCGAAAAGACTGAGACAACACAATGATGTGAAAACTACCATTTTCAATGTAGGCTGCTCCATTCACTAATTAAACTCTGATATAGAGTACAAGAATAAACACTATTCAAATGAGGTCTTAAATATCACAAAAAATATAACTTTCTGCTTCCAAAGGAAAGTCTGCTATGTCAATATCTACTTACAGCTTTCTAGCAGCCAGATGGCAGAAGGGTGCTAAACCGACAAGGTTATAAATATCATATCTGTAGTAGAAAACTGAAGATGATCTCGCTGATCTTTTCTCTTTCTTCGATAGGAAGATTCAGGTTGTATGAGCTCACTCAGAGTCTGGCAATATTGTGATCTACAGAATTTCTCAAAATCCTTTTCTCCAACTACTGTGTCCAACTAGTCCCTTACCACAGGTAAGCAGTTCCACAGATGTAGATTCAGCTGATTCAGACAAAAGCATTCAAATTGTTGGAAGAAATCTGAATAGATTTTCATTACTCTTCCTGTGTATTAGTCTGTTTGTTTGTCTATTTTTGTAGAAATGAATCCTAACAGAGGATTTTGCATACAGATGAGCCTGCTAAATTTCTTC
Source organism: Struthio camelus (assembly GCF_040807025.1). Lineage (NCBI taxonomy): Eukaryota > Metazoa > Chordata > Aves > Struthioniformes > Struthionidae > Struthio > Struthio camelus. The sequence continues at coordinate 51,043,725 of NC_090946.1, forward strand.
AAATTTTGATAAGGAAGATTCAGAACTGATGCTCTGGTCTGGGCTCAACTTTTTATGCTTCAGTACTGCATCATAACTCCATGCTTTAAAATTCCTGATGGGTATAAAAAAGTGAGCACAGCACTTTCAGTTTGATGTACTGGTATGTAAATATCCTACACTAGGAATTCAATTTTTTATCAATTGTTTTGTCACAAGTAATGAATTCAGTTTTCTCAAATAAGCAACTGAGAGAAACAAGTGAATTGAACCTTCTGCATTCATTTATATACTTTTGGATTTATATTTGTGCCTTTTTATATATTTTTGGATTAAATTATGTTGAAGAAAGACTAAAAAAAAAAGGTTGAAAAGGATAGAAATAAGTTGCTGAAATGCTTTTAGGTTTCACTGAAAGCTGGCTGATTTTTCTACCTGAAGTCCCTATCAATCACTGTTGATGTATGTGAGATTTTACTGTCTGATAGGATCTAAAGGACATTCTCTGACCTGGAGGTGGCATTTTGATGCTGCTATGCTTTATTTAGCCTAGCATGAGAGATGCCCTTGAAGACTATAAGAAATGCCGATGTACCTGTATTTTTCCACTCTTTGGACTAGTCATTGTTCTTCCTGAATGCAGCTAACAGCCTCATTTCTTTTCTCGGAAGTGTATATTGTTCATATAGAAGAATGTTAAGATGAAGGTATTTTGCTTATGTGTATATTTGGAGAGTTAAGTTTTTTGTTTCATTTTATATCTGTTTACTAAATGGAAAAAAAGAAGGACTGATTAGAAGAGAGAGTGGATTTTGTTTCATCCAGGCTTGTTATTTTCTGTAGTATCTACTCTAAAATGAAGAGAAATTGTTTATATTGACATTTCAAAGTTATATAGATCAAATATTTCACTAAAACAGATCTGAAATCAATACTATCCCTAAATGAGCCTAGCCTAGAGATTCATGATTTTGAAGAGTCATTTTGATAGTAAAATATTTATGTTCCTTTCCATGGGAGGAAACATTTTCTTAATACGGAGCATGTATATTCTCAGTACTCGCAGATTAAGTCACTTTTCTGCTGAAATGGAATCCTGCATAATTTGGCATTTAGTATTTCCTTTGTTGCATTTGACGACTTCATCACTTCCTCTTCTCTTTGTAGGGCAAACAAAGTTTCTACCAGTGTCTTGGTCATACAGTGACTATCAGTGGTTTTGTCTATTGACTAGCAACCGTTAGTAATAACCATTATTATATAGATTTAAGCAATATTAAAGCTCATAAAATTTTCATTGAGATATTATTTTGGTGAAACTTTTTTTAAAGCTTGTACTCTTTGCAAAAAGCCTACTAAAGAAATAGTTAGAAAAGGATTTTGGAAAAATTTGTTTCAGGGGAAAAAAAAAAACCTTTACTTGAAAATTATATTCTTTAGTTATGAACTTTATTATTTTATATTATTTTTAGTTTTTTCCCCTTTATTTCATGGCATATTAGTTGTAATAATGCATATAAAACACAAAAACACACCATATGTCACATTATATCCTATAATAGATCATGTTATACTGTGACAGCATAAAATAATTTAATTATTCTAGTTGATTTTGTATGAATTAGATTTAAAAAATGAAGCATAGATGCCAAATAACATAGATCAAAATTTTTTTTCAGAAGTATCATGTTGAGTGTGAATTTGGAATAAAAACATTTCAAAACATAGACGTTTCCTACAAATGGACATTCTTTGTCTCACTTAAGTCTAATTGCAGTGTAATGGTGCACATGGAATGCATTCAATAACTTCTTTCTTTTGCAGGAGATAAAATCAGATACTAGGACGTAATTAACTATGGAGCATCCATCTCACTCTGCATATAACTTTGTAATTGTATATGCTTAACGAAGAGCAGAAAGGTAATTTCTGCTTGCACAAGAAGTAAGGTGATGTTGAAACGCTGGGGGAGCTTCTGAGGACAACGGAATACAAAATGCAGATGTAGGCCTAATGGGCTGCTGAGGTTGGACCTTTGACATATACTGCTACATCTTCTTCCAAACAACATATACTGAACAGTAACCATACTTCAAACAAGATTTCTATTCCACTGTATTTTTTGTTCACTTTATCTGGTTTCACATCTTCAGCAGTACATCTGATACCTTCATTTTGCTACCCATGGTCTTGCATGAGCTTAAAAACCAGTTATTTCCCTTGACCTTCATCCAACATTTCAGCCTGGTGGAACACTGACATGCTCAGTGCCTTCTCCACCTAATTACTTCCCTCAGCAGCATTATCTACTTATGTTTTGTTACCTATATACCTATTCTTTGTTCCTTACTAGGTCTACCTATTTTGATTTTCTTAAAACCAGGACGGGAATTATACAAATATCTTCTCTTTTCTCTTCCAGATTTCTCACTATCAGCTGTGCCAGCCTCTGTTAAAAGTATGAACCCAGATGATTAGTTTTTCACTGACTCTGGTGACAATATTCATTGAGAGGAGATCTTTTCTTCTTGCTTCCCAAAGAACTCCTAAACCTTTTTCAGAGCACTAGCCTTTGATCTTACCCTTCATGTTAAGCTTCATATCCTGCAATGTTTTTTCATTCCCTTTCTTTATGAAAATAAGGTACCAAATGAAAATCATTCCCCTCCTTGGGGCATTCTTTCCAGCTTGACATAGGCATCCTTCACCTATTCATCTAATAGCGTTTTACAGCAACATAAAATATCAATTATGAAAATATCACTTATCAAAATTATCAAAATGTCAACTTTGTCATGTCCCAGTACAATTCTCATCAGCCTCGTTGAGTTATCTTCAGCTGCATCCTTAGCCATCTTCCACATATTCGCTTTCATGAGCTTCAAATGTAAATAATTTTTATTAAGTACGCATCAACATGCTTTGGGCTGTCTACCTAATTTATCCTCTGTTCTTCCTCAGAATAACATGAATGGTGCCTGTGTAGTTATTAAAATATTTTAATATGGTAGTAATAAATAAAACTGTCTATACAATTCATCTAAAACTCTTCAGAACAGTGCCAAAGAACATATATCAGCACGGAACTCCATAAGGCAATTTAAAAAATGTGCAACTTTCATTTTATGGGGCCATTTTGTAAGAAATAACTTTTATCAGATTTTTTTCTGTTATGGTACCAAAATTGAATTCAATCAGTTGGTGCAATTTTAACATAGTAGCATTGGGTATTCAATGGTCAATATTTTCAATACCCAGACAATTTGTTGAACTACTATTGAGTAAAACTATTAAAGGCATAGGACAATTGATATGCTTGTTTCTACTAGAAAATTCATCTGCTAGGCTAACTTCTTCATATTCATTTCATTTTTCAATTCCTTGTTGTCTTAGCCATATGGATGGGTGTTCAGCACATTGAAAAAAGTAAATGAATAATATGCATGTGTTGCATGCACTTTTATTAAATAAATGAAGCGGTATGTTAATTTGTGCATGTTTCCATGAATTTTAATGATCCAAGCAGTATTCAGAGAGAAAACAGGAGAAGATCCTTAGGGAGAAGAGTTCGTTAACTCCCTTCCTTCCTTCCAGAGATTGCATTAAGGAAGATGCACGTTCGGATACACTTAAGGAAAGCAGGGACCCTCAATGGAGTTACATATGCTGGACTACTAAATTAGTTTTTACATGTAGGAATTGTGTATTCAGTTTAAATGAGTCACACTGGCAGGCTGAAAGATTTCTTTAGAAATGAAGGAAAGATTTTTGAAATACAACAGCGTGGACTTTTTTTATTTTGGGTACCAGAGATCATTTATGGAATGAGTAAATGGAAAAAGAATGAAAAACGGAAGAGAGACATTGATAAGCAGTGAAAGAAATGTGGTAAAACCTGGAAAGGTAGGGATAAAGCAAGAATTTGAAGTATCTTGCTGAGTTACACATTGCATTTTTTTTAAAGAATAGCACAAGCTCTATTATAAGTAAAATACATAAAAATACAAGCTCTCTCACGAATAAAAAAAGACAAAAAAAAGTGATCCAGGAAGAGAGGACAAGGATAAAACACATCTAAGACTAAAACCTTGTTCTTATAGTAGGAATATTTAGTAGTAGGAAGTATATTAATACAGTAGGAAGCACATTGGTACAGTAGGAAGCCATCTGGATAGGGTCCTGGGCAACTTGTTCTAGGCAGTCATGATTGAGCTGAGGGGCTGGACTAGATAATCTACTTCCAACCTCAAGTATTATGTGAATTCAGAATAACTTTTTAAGGATATAAAAAGTAATTCCACAGAGACAGATGGAGAATGGGCTAAACAGAAATCTGGGTTTATTAAAACAGAAATCTATGGAAACAGTGAAAGGTATATAAGACAGTAGAATAAAATAGTTTATTTTGAAAAGGGAGCTACCTGAGTAGAAGGGGTTACTTCTGCAAACCATTGTACAACTGTCAGCAATCACATTGGCATAAAATCTGGGATCTTTACAGTTAGAAAGGACAGATAATCTAATTATTCCAAATGTGGCAAAGACTGGTGGTAAAGAAGAAAAAGATTACTGTGGGAAACCTGTGAGGAAAATAAATGAATTGTAAACTTCCAGATGAACAAAGCATCAAAGAATACACTTATCTTTAAGCAAAGAAATAGGTCTCATCTGAAGTTAAATCTTTCTTAAAGTAGTTTGCTGAATAGCACAAATGAAACAGTAGAAAGGAATTAACAGAATTGTGCACATAGTTAAAGGAAGGGAAAAAAATTTTATCAGCTCCAGAAAGGTTCTGAACAAATTTATTGAAATATCTCTCAATAGAACCTATACTTTCTTACTGAATATGTGAATAATCATATTCATTGTAACATAACAAGAACAGTTTCATGGCCCCCCGTTATCTTCCTTTGTGTCTGATCAAGTTCTGTGCACAATATATTTTGGATTTTAATATGTCTATTTTGTAATATTTGGTGGAATATATTTTCTACATACTTAGATTTATCAATAAAATATATTTTAAAACAAGAGTTTGGAAACACAGTTGGATGATGAGCTGACCTCTAAAAAAAGATATCTATATCAGATTTGGTATTGCAGTTATTAGCCTGGACTGACATCTCAATTGTCTTTCAGGGAACATTAGAATTTTCTCAGTTTGGTTTACCATATATTGATGACACTTATTATTTATGCCATTATTACTTACTTTGTATTTCACTTCATAGCTCTCTGGGGATGAGGATTTTTAATTCAGCGTTCATCAGCCATGACAGGCAGCTGCTGGAGATTTTTACCATGAATGTTTCAGAAAATCTACTAGTAACCCCCCTACAAATATGACATCCCATGTGAGGAAAGAGTTTTCTAATAACACAACAGGTAACCTCTGTTATATGATGATATATTGATCACTAACAATAGTGTTGAGATTGAAGATCTGATCTATGTGTTTAAGATCTAGAGGTTGCATCTTGCTCATAAGACTTCAGTTTGGCCTCCTGTTTGCTATAAAAGGTTTAAAACCTTGATTATTTTCTCTCTCACACACTTCTATTGTTATTAAGTCGATTATGAAATGAAAGGATCTAGTTTTGTTATTTTTATATAAGAAGGATAAAATAGTGAAGCTTAAAGGATTTAGAGTTTGTGCTCCTGGAAATCTGTACATGTACATTTGTAAATATGTATAAACAGAGAACTCATGTCATGGCACTGGCATCTTTTTATTGCTATTTTTAAGGTCATGCAAGCACGCTAGCAGAGTGTTTCAACCGTTAGCGTTCTTATCTCTGCAAACTTGCATCTTTCAACTTCTATTGGCTAACAGTAGGGTCTTCCTCCATGAGGAACTCTTACAGCTTAGGCACTAGAACACTGCCAAGAGAGAATGCTATATTGTGTTTGAGAGACCTAATGCGGTTGCTATGCTGAGCACCTCAAAACAAACTTCACTGCAGGGGTTAAGACTGGATTGCACTTGAAAAGGAGCTACCTTGCAGATGTGGGTCTAAAGGCACTGCTTGTACTCATTAACATGAGAAGGGAGGTGTTGATAATAGTCTCAGTGACCTGTAAAAAAACAGCAAACACTTAAGTGTCTGTTGATGTTGCTTAATTAGTCATTATTTACTCATATAAATTTTATTTTATGTAACAAAAATAAGTCTGAAAACTGTTTGAAAGCCCTCACCTCAATTTTGCAAAGTTCATATCAAGTTAAAAATGCCCATATGAAGTTTGGATGACTGAACATTCATAAGGAGAAGTGATGTGTTTTATTATCAATGAACACAATTGGAAAAAATTGACAAACTTTCAGAACACAAGACTTTTTGGAGCAATTTTTTATACTGATCTCTTCTGATGTAAGTTAAGGAAATTAAGCAGATGCAAGAACAGTTCACCTTTCCTAGCTGAGGGACTGATTCTTGCACCACTGACCTCTATAGACTGTACCTTTCCCACTTTTTTGAAAGATTTTTTGCAGATCTGTGAAGTGGTTTTATACCAGAGGCTGATACTGCATTTCTTGAACACATTTAAAAAGCAAAATGGGGGTGGCATTATGGTTATTGTGTCAGTCTAGGAAGCAATTGACACTGTTTCATCTGGAATTTTGTTCTTATGTTTTACAGTTTTCATCTCTGCTTCAAACAGCGAAGTGTAATTTTTCATGTTTTAACTCTGATTTTCTAAGGATGTGGGTGAGATAAGAACATAGGGGCAAGTAATATATTTTGTTAGACTACCTGGATCAATGGAAAGATAAATGATGCTTACAGGCACACAAGCCAGCAGATCTGAAGAAGTGTTTACGCACATGACAGCTATCTACTTTTCTATCGACTTTCTCTCTAGCCATCGCTCTGCTTGTATCTTTAGATCATCATGGCTGCAATAATACTATTGTCACGTAGAAATTTGAGTTATTGTAAGTATACCAGTTTAAAAACATACTTTAATGAAATGACCTCACATTGATGTGCAGACAAGGTCTAAGACATAAGATATCTACTTACTTCAATAAAACAATTACACTTTTATGCTACTTTTTTACTTCGCACCTCAGTGTGCTTTCATACATTAGGAAGTGTATCCATACAGTAGTTTAATGTGTCAGAAGCCAGATTATTAAACCCCAGACTTTGATCAAAGGTTCTCAGTAGTGTAAAAAAAAAATCAGTTTTGAAGTGTCAGAAAGCAGATCCCACCCTCAACAAGGATTTCAGGGGCCTAAGACGCAAGATAAGGAGAGCTCCCTGACCTTAGTATCAGGCTGACACAGTCATGCTGTCAGCCTACAAGCCCCACTCTGTATCTACCCCTGATCCTGACCAGGTGTACCAGAGTATCTTTGTTTTGCTTTTGTTTGTTGGGAGCTGTGGTTTCACTTTCCATTAGCTACCTTACCCAAATGCACAGTTTACCTGTGTCTAAAACAGGTCCTACTATGCTCAGCACATAGGTAAAATAAGTTGTCTGATGATTTAAATAATATAAGCAGTATCAGAAAGTTAGGAGTGGAATGGGTGACTCAGTCAAGTGCTTCAACCACTTCATTGCTTTTTCTACACGTTTTCAAAACAATAATGAAGTAAACTTAGTGATATCCCTAGGAGAGTTATATGATTTCATTGATATAGGACTCAACACTTAATTCTGAATTTCTTTGTTTTCTATGATTTAAAGCTTTCTAGTAGTTTGGTTATGTGAGCTTAGAAAATAAACAAGTTCATTGAACGCAAAAACAAATACTGACTACTACAAAGATCTTACAGCAAAGCTAACTAGTCTGTTCTTTAGCCTTTGATGCAGAAGCTTTGAATGTTTAACCTCAATATACGCTTCTCGGTTTCTGAATATTGGAACAATAATAATTATCACGTAGGATGAAAAGAATAAACTGGGCAGAATTTGTCAGAAGAGGAGGGAAGCAAAATTAAGAAAGGCATGGGTAAATAATGATATTATGAAGAGGATGATTGGGTTGTTTGTTAAGGAGTGAGAAGAGAAAGGTATAATTATCCTCACAATATACAGAAAATAGAAAAATATATTATTGGTATTATTTCAGTTGAAAACCATCCTCAGCAACATCATTTGCTTATTCAGCTGTACAGGTCAGTATGCACAAAAATGGAGTTCAAATACAGCCCATAAGACTGACTATATGCTTCGTAACCGTACTGATGCGATTGTTGTACTCAGGCACAGAACAAATTCATTAAAAATAGCAGATAATTGATGCCGGATAAACACTTGAAAGCCAAATGAGTGGCACCAAATAGTAGAAAGAATCCAATATTTCTTCTGATTATTGCAACATCAACCAGCATCAGATTATTGTCTCCTCACTTATTAAGGACTTAGTTCAAAGTATGTCAGAACTTGCTAGAGTGTTTGCTGTAACTTCATTTACCACCGGAGTTCCTGAATCAGGTGATGGCTGTAAAGGAGCCTGCTGAACAGCAGGAAAAGCAGCAGAAGAGAAAGGAGTTGCCACTGGAAATCTGTCTTTAGACCCCTGTCTATTGGCAACTGCAACCTGCTCTGAAAGAACGGGAAGCAGCCAGGCTTCCTATCCTTCCTGGCAAAGATGCCATTTGGAAGAAAAATCTGACAAATGGCTATAGGTTGATTAGAAGTCGCATGATAGGGTAAAATGAACTTCAATATACCGTTACCTAAGAGCCCCTAAGAGCACCTCTCTATCATCGTGGAGCACTGCACTGAGATCTCTGAGAGATCACAGTGCTCTATAAGCTCAGCCTTATGGCTATGCTCAGGTCCAATACCTGAGACCTTAACATGTATTAAGTATGGTACCATAACAGTGCGACTTTATTGTTGATATGCTGACAAATAAGCCCCCGCAATAAGGAGTATGAATATTGGTACGATTGCACTGCAGCTTAGAGGCTTCAGGAAGGAAGGACCCCAAGGTCAGGCTCATCCACTATACATATAAAAGCCTGTAAGCATGGCCCACGCATGGCCAGAGACTGCATTTTAAAGCAAATGAGACTTCATGTACATGCATGTGCCTGAAAGACTAATATTCTAACAGGTAGGAAGTAGGTAGGCTTCAGGGTAGAGTCTATACAACTACTTTCTGCCAGTCATGCAGAATGTAAGTACACTTGGAGTGCATACTTTTCTATTCATGCCAGAGAAGTGATGCTTGCATGATTAGTCTTCAGCTCTTTATCTTATCCTGATAGTAAAAACCAAGTTGACTTTTTTTTTTTGGGTTGCCTGGTATGGAGTAGTTTAGCGTTGCATGCACTTTTTATTAAATAATTTGATGTAATTTCATTTAACAGTTGGTCATAGCAATACAGTAATGAGGGTAATTAATCATTAGCACAGTTATATCCTTCATTACTTGGTGACTTTAATTAAAACTGGATTTCCTGCTAAAAGCAATGAAGTAAGTTTTCAAAAAACCCTTTAAGTGCTTTGACTTCCTGATTTCCACTTTTGAACCTCTTGTGCACTCTCAGAATCACACAGAATAATTGAGGTTGGAAGGAACCTCTGGAGATTATCACGTTCATCACATGTCTGTGATTCCAATGAGCTCAGAGCTTTGCAGCTACACACCGACTTCTAATTCCTCCTGTTTTTCCCAATGCTGCATGCATTTAGTGTACAGCCATTCAGAGATGCACTCAAGTGTACCAGTTTCCCCAGAAAGGGCATGAGAGCTTTCCTCACGGTGCTGCCCGATAGGCACTTCCTCATTTATGTGCATATGCTTGGGGTGATTCCATTTCAGCCCTGTTTTACTGATTATGACATTCCTTGATTATGACATCAAAACCCTGTTGACGATACCAACTGTGTAACCAGTTTTTGACCCACAGGATCCATCCAGTCCTCCTCAAGCCCTTTCCTGTCATTAATAGGAAAGAGAACACCACCTGGACCCCCATACCCCTGGCCATTTCCCCCAGTGCTATATAGCTATTCTTGATACTTTCCAAGTGTCCCCTGGGAGTATCATTGGTGTCCACATGGAAAAGCATGCAGGGGTTAATACCTGGCTGAGCAAGCGCTGGATAAGACTCAGTAGCCTCTCCATAACGTCCTGACTCTCAGCCCACGGCAGGCATCAAACCTCCCTAGGTGACAGGTCAGGTCAGCAGATAGAGGTCCCCTTCACATAGAAGGGAGTCTCCTACTAGTAACACTCACCGCTTCCTCCTGATGCTCCTGTACGGCTCAGGCTTAGCCACCACAAATGTTCTATTTGATAGCACTCCCAACTCTTCATCAGCTATAAAGGCACCGAAGCTATTCTGTAGTCATAAGTCCTCAGGTAGAGCACAAACATTCCTTCTGGTGCCAGAATTCAATAGTTTCCTGCCTTCACCATTATGGGAATTTCCATTTTCCAACCTGATAGGCATAGACACTGCCTGCACCTCAGCTACAGTTGGAGGTTCAGGCTCTTGAAGCTGTAAGGTCTCAGAGAAGATCTGGAGAATCCTTCTTCATCCTCTTTGATACTGTGCAGTTTGCCAAGCAATTTCTGCAGCTCCTCCACTTGACAACATGGCTCTTGACAACTGCACATTTCCTGCAGGCTAGAAGAGCATATGGCCCAGCCTCAGTGAGAGGTCCCAGGCACTCTCTACTGCCTTGGATCTGCACCCTTCTTCTGAAGTTCTGTGTGGATGAAAGCCTTCAATATCACAGGAGCAATTGCTCTAGCAGGTGCTTGGGACCATGCCCTTTAGTGTATCACCACCATACCTGAGGAAGCATATACTGGTCTGGGAAGAGCCACTGTCATCTTATTTGCCCTTCCTCTCCCTCCCCCCACAATTTGCTACATCTGTTGGCTGTCTGTTAGCTGTGCCCTAAGACAGGCCTCTCCCAAGCACAAATTAAAAGGATGCTTGACCCTCCCTCATCAGGGGTCAGCTGGAATGAAGGCTCCAAGCACTCTTTGATCAAAGTCAGCTGAGAGATCTCATTAGAAGCTGCTAAAGCTTTCTTTCAGCTTGTTAGAAGACAAGGTATTCTTTGGCTGTCCTTACCTGGCAGCAGAGGGGAGTCACACATTCCTCAGAGGATGATGATCCCCTGAAGTTCACGGAAGGTTTTGAAGGTCTCAAAGCAGAGCTGAGGGTGCTACACAGGCTGCTGTATCTGTTGGCTGCCCCTGTTAGCTGTGCTGTCCCCAGCGGGGGCATGTCAAATGTTTTGACAGCAATACAGACTCTTGCTTGCTGCTTGACTGGTACCAATAAGAAAGATGTGACAGGCTGCTTCAAATGAATGCTGTTGCTGTGAGCCTAACAGGGAAACAAACTGTCTATAGCATCAAGGTAGAACCTAACGTTGGGCTGTATACTTGACTCCTGGACTGTGATTGTTTGATTTCATGTCTTATATTGTAAAATTAGACTTGAAATTACTAACTGCAGTTGATACACTTTCGGAAGACATTTAAACAGTTAATTTGAGAAATGTGGACTGCCTCGTTTAGCTCAATCAGAGACTCGATATCTTGTTTACTATCCATGTTTTTCTGTCCAGCAGGAATAAACATCAGTTACAAGCAAGCATATTTTCTTTTTCTCAGCTGCAAGAGTCCAACTGCATAACCTTTGCCAAGACTCAGAAGTCCATTTCCATGAATGGTAGAACGCAGTTTCTGACATATTTCAATGACTGCCAGAGGGAACTACATTTCTTCAATCTTTAAGTCTAGACAGCAGAATTAACTTCTGCCCAAATTGTGTTTTAACTAAGATTTGATAGTCATTTATTCCCAGTAGTTTCCACAAAGAATCGTAGATGTTGGAAAGGATATCTGGAGATCATCTTGTTCAATCTCCCTGCTCAGAGCAGGGTCACCTGGGGTAGGTTGCCCAGGACCATGTCCAGTCAGGTTTTAAGTATCTCCATGTATGGAGACTCCGTAACATCTCTGGGCAACCTTTTCCAGTGCTTGATCACCCTCACAGTAAAAAAAGATTTTTCATATATTTAGACAGAATTTCTAGTGTTTCAGTTTGTGCCCGTTGCCTTTCTTCCCGTCACCGGGCACCGCTAAAAACAGTCTGGCTCCATCTTTACTGCCTCCCATCAGGTATTTATAGATGCTGATAAGATCCTCCAAGCCTTCTCTTCTCCACACTCAACATTCCCAGCTGTCTCAGCCTCTCCTCATATGACAGATGCCCCAATCCTCTAATCTTCTTCATGGCTCTACATATATGTGCTTTTGTGGACAATTCCTCCACACAAAATCTCTTGCAGTAGTTATTAAATTCTTATCAATATTTTTGAAGAGAAAGCTCTTGTTCTCTGTCAATAAATCATTTGGATTGGTTTCATAAAACCTCCTTTCTTTGAATTTTGGACTATTTTTACAAGGCATTGACACTTAAGTAAAAGGCTTCTCTGAATTATTTATTTCTGTACTTTCAGAGACAGTCAAGATAGAATATTGGCATATTGTGCTAAATAATATAGAGATATATCTAAGTATAGATGTTCACTCATTTCTGCTGGAGGATCTCACGAATGTAGTAGAAGTTTCTGATGTATAGCTGGGGATATTTCTTTCCAAATAAGCTCTTGTGAGATTTAACTATGCCAAAAATAAGTCTAAATTGTTCATGCTCAATTTGAAAGGAAATTTTTGAAATCTTTGTTAGCCCTTCTGAAGCACAGAACCATAGAATGGTTTAGGCTGGAAGGGATCTCTGGAGATCATCTAGTCCAATACCCTGCTCAAGCAGGACTGCCTAGAGCATGTCGCCCAGGATCCTGTTCAAATGAAGTGCATGGAAGTGACTCAGATGCTCACAGTATAAAGGCTGATCTACATAAAAAGTGTGGTGGTGTGTGGCTTTAGTAATAAGCTCTGCTGGTGCCAGTGAATAAATAGTGAATAGAAAAGTACCTTTTCAGGTCTGGAAATAAAGAACTGAATCTGATAAGGAATGATTCTACTGCAGTATTTTTTGCTGTGAAAGGTCAAGCATGCCAAGGAGCCACAACATCCCATGGCCACAGAGAAAGAGATGTTGAAGGGATAGTGTTCAAAGGTAGATGAACACGAGGAGCTCTAGAACTAATAGATGTCCTCTGTAGCTGGAATGAACTTCTGTATCTACGTGCATCTTTCTGTACTCATGGTGAAGGTACTGACAGTCTATGATACACATCAAATAAACTGTGCTGGTAGGTGCAAGCTTTTTTGATCCGCTGCAAGCTCTGCTGTAACTGTTAGCACACAGATCGAAATGAACCTCTTGTTCAATTGTCTCCCCCATTACCTCTCGTCTTTGCAACCTACTTACTGCAAGTATGCCTTCAAACAATGGGCCATGGTGGACTTTCACCGCAATCAGTGATATGGCATTGCTGGCAAGGATCTAAAATTGGCTCCTGGTATGCTATGAGAAAGGAAAGTTTTACTTATATAAGAGGATCACCACCACAGAGAACGGTGGCTTTGAGGAACATGACAAAGTAGTTACAGTATTTTATTTCCTTCCCTCATACACTCAGATCAGACTGACAGCCATCCAGAACAAGGAGGAAGAAAATTCAACTCCTGACTATTCGTTAACAGAAGCTTTTTTCTATTCCCTCTCATGCCATTTTAGCTTCTTAGCTCTAACAAAGCATAGTCCTTGGTAAGAACAGCAGAGGTGTCAGTAACAACACAAATTCAGAAAGGGGAAGGAGGAAGGAAAAGAAAAAGAAAGAAAAAGGTCAAGCAGAAACTCAAGGAAAAGCAAACCATCCATTGGCTATGTAACCTCTGTCTGGATTCACTTTAGAAAGGAAAATAATAGAGAAAGAGAAATACTCTTTAATCTGCTGGGTTCACTAAGAATGGGGCTATTTCAATTCTTTGCCACATTGGCATGGATTTTTTTTTAATATGCACATTTTATATAGATTCTGTAGTAAGTTATATTGTCGTAGATTTGTAGTAACACCAGTGTTACGCTAAAGCAACTGAAAATTGAATGGAGAATCTTTTTATGTCAATTTATGTAGCCTAGCTTAATTCCATGAGTATTACTACCAGTAATTCCTTTCTTTTCATGTTGTTGATTACAATATTAATTAAATTTTTCTCTCTTGTTTTATGAATTTTGACATTAACATTGGAAGAACAATATAACTGTAGTTGCTCTCCTATACTAAAGGAATATTGATTAATATAATTTTTCTTGAAGAATTCCCCTTGAAGACTGAGTTGTTATCATATTGAGATAATCGTTCCAGTGCTTATTTTTAATGGCTGTGATGTGTACCTGCTGCTTTGTTGACAGGAATTTCTAGAGGTTATTAAATAAAAATTGTATATACGTTATATAACTCTTAAGGTAAGAAACAAAACCAATAGGAAAAGCAAAAATATGTCTGCTAAAAATGATTCATTAAAATAAAAATCTTTGTTTCTCTGGAATATTTTCTGTGTTCCTGTCCATTTAAACCAGGTAACTTTTCCTGGTTTTCCATTTTCCCTCAAAAGCACAAATTTGTAATCCTACTGAACCAAAAATCTTTTCAGTTTCAATTATTTTCTCATTTCTTTCTGCTCATTAAGTCAACCTCTCAGTGTCAGGGAATATTATTGGAGAGAAATTAGAATAAGTCATGATTTGGCTCTAATTTGACATATTTTCTTTGGATCGCAGCAAATAGAGACTAACCATTGCACTATGTTCTTCATTTGTGTCCTTTGTCTGTATCACCTCACAGTTCCACAAACTTCACCTTTTCTCTGAGACGGTCTGAACAATGTAGAGTAGACCTTTTTTACAGGCTTGTATTGAGGATATTTTTTTATTAGGGAACTAGTCCTGTTCTTCTTCAGGCTGCTATATATCATTCAAGTTGTATAAAGGAAGGACAAGAGAGAATTAGCTTTTAGGTCTTTTGATGTGGATGAGTAGGTAACATCCAGAAGTAGATACGTATAAAATAAACATTGGTGTTGACTTGTGCTTGGAATATGGTTCAGATCAGACCCTTGAGATTAAATGAAGGTTCCTGCACTTTTTCTTAAAAAAAAGATTCCTATTCTTATGAATTCTGGTCTTGGATTAGATCAGAAGATGAAATTTTAAAGGACTCTTGAGTAGTACTTCCAACTTGATCCAAAGCTGCATACTCTAGCATCTGTGAAAGCATGTCTCTGCAGGATTATTTCCATTTTTTTTAGATGTAAGCATATCAGGTGTATTTCCAAAACTGTTGAGTTTTGTTCACTAGTCCCTTTATCCAGGATTAAAAAAAATAAAAAATTAGATACTTTTTTGTTCAATATCAAAAAACATTCATGACGGAATTACCAGATTGGAAGGCAGAATGACATAGAAAAGGCTTTTGCTTATTTTCACCATTGAACAAGGGGTTCGTTACCATACACTCTGAATTAACAATGCTTTTGACAGGGTTTCTTTTGATCTAATGGAAGGATATTTTTGGAACTTCAAACTGCAGGAAAAGTAAAGAGAATTCGAGTAATCCTTTTTTATTCAGGTTAATTACCATAACTTTGCTTGAGTCTGTCTGAAAAATATAGATAACAGTTAACACGAAAGAGAAAATTATTATGGAATTTAGAAGGAATTCAGGGAACATAAGAAGTTTTGACCAGTAACAAAAACTACTTTCTGCAAAGGTAGGACTTTGATGCTTCAAAATATCTCTTCCTGTCCCATTCTATTTAGTATGTAAATTTCAAAGAAGGTATTGTGTGCTCTTGGGTACAAAAAAATCCACTCAGCCTTGCAGTTATTGGTTTATCCCTTACCCTATGAATCACAAAATCACAGAATCACAGAATGGCCGAGGTTGGAAGGGACCTCTGGAGATCGTCTAGTCCAACCTCCCTGCTCAAGCAGGGACACCTTCAGCACGTTGCCCAGGATCGTGTCCAGATGGGTTTTGAATATCTCCAGCAAAGGAGACTCCACTACCTCTCTGGGCAACCTGTTCCAGTGCTCAGTCACCCTCACAGTGAAGAAGTTTTTTCTCAGGTTTAGATGGAACTGCCTGTGTTTCAGTTTCTGCCCGTTGCTTCTTGTCCTGTTGCTGGGCACCATGGAGAAGAGATTGGCCCCATTCTCTCGACACCCTCCCTTCAGATACTTGATGAGATACACATTGACGAGATTACCTCTCAGTCTTCTCTTCTCCAGGCTGAACAGGCCCGGCTCTCACAGCCTTTCTTCATAGGAGAGATGCTCCAGCCCCTTAATCATCTTTGTAGTCCACCGCTGTACTCTCTCCAGCAGCATAATCTTATTTTGATTTGTACCCTGAAGCAAGGACCTGCCGTTTCCAGAAAACGGGTATTAGACACCATCACCTCTTGCCTTTTCCAGCCCTAAAAACTGAAATTGTTAATCAGATTACCTAAATTAACGAGATCACTGTTGCAGTTAAAAATGCATATGTGAAAATGGTTGAGATATTTCCTCTTGCAAGTAATATTTATGTCTGGACTGTTTCATGCTCTTTTGAAAGGATTGCTGCCCTCTCAAATCCAATAAAGTACTTTTACTGAACTGTCTTTTCAAAGATGTGACTATTTCTCTATCCTTCCTTTGCATGAACAACATACTACATTTCTTTCTTTCTCTTGAAGATTTATGATTGTTAGCTGGTCTGCTCTTCATCATTTGTCTTAATCAATGCATCTCATCAGCTAGAAAAAAGAATCTTTCAAGACAAATTAATCATCTTAAAATTGCAGTATCCTATTGAGTTGATCATTACAGACAGTGCCAAGTTCTCTGAGAAATTTCAACTCAGAATATTGCAGCATAGCACAAAAGATATATTTTTGCTCTATTCAACCACTATTAGAACAACATAGAAATCACCTGTGTTCTGGAAATTGACTCTACTGCAATCAGTGATATGAGTGATAGACTGCATGATGACCTGTAATAGCAAAGTCATCAAGTAATCCCTGATTGCAAATGGAAGATGGAGAAGCAATTCAATTAACTCTGAATGTGTTAAACATTAAAGTATGTATCAACAGTTTCTTTAACCAAAAGAGAAAGTGTGGTATTCTTAGACAGCAGTTTAAGAGTTTCTTGTGCCAGAACTTACAAATACAGTGATTCTTTACTAAAATAAATGAGAAAGAAGTTATCTTGGAGGAATCTATGTGAACCATCACTGTCTGCCAGGCTGTTCTCACTACCTGACACTAATAGCAATTGTTTCAAACAAGAAGATTGTCAAGCATGTTAAATAGAAAGAATGTTTTAGGAACATGAGAGTCTGACATTATGTGCCTCCATTCCGACAGGCCTGGTATATGTATACCAGTATAACAATTCAGTCAGAGTGAGCGTCAGGAAAAGAGCATAAGATCATTGTTTTTCACAAATTCTCATTGCAGAAACCGCAGTGGAGAAAGATATAACTCACCCTTCACTACCCTTCACCCTTATAAGTAGGTGGTGTAATGTTTTTGCAAAAAATTACTCTTTAAGCTGGGGAAGGTTGTCAGCAAAAGCTGGGCAGTGGCGTAGAGAAGTGGTGTAGCATTCATTACGAGTAGCTCTGGTACTGCTCATCTCAAGCATTCGAGAATGTGACGAAGAATTCATAAAAAATTATAAAAAGGTGTAAAATCATCATATTAAAACAAACAACCAAGTAAACCGTTTATAACAGTGGATGGAATTTTAATTAGCCTCCAGGCTGGGAATCTTTCAGGTTCACTAAGGTTATGCATTCTACCTTATTGCAGCAACTTCAAAAGCTAGAAACTTTTTCTGAAATGAAAGCGTATGTATTCATATAAGCAGCAACTGCCTTGAAGGGTTCAAGCCTTAACTAATACACAAGAACTAACATGTAATAAAATTACAAGCAATGGTAACATTTTTTTTCATACTTTACTATTTCCTTTTTTTGTATTGAAGAAGATTCTTATTTTTCTCTTTGCTTACTCACAGCTGATATTGCAAAAGCATGTACTAAGAAAAAGAATGTTTCACCCTTTAAAAAGGAAAAGCAATTTAAATGAGCTTTCCAACTACCTTTGGTCATCTTCTGCCTGTCTTTGTCCTCCACAGGCAGACTCCATGAGGCAACTGTCTCCCGGCTGTGAAAGAAACAGCACTTCTGTCCATCTACCTAAATAGTGCATTGCTATATCAGACCTGCTGAAGTATATACGACTATAAATATTTCTCCCTGTGTTCGTTTAAAGACTACAATATCAGACAAAAACGGAGCAGGTTATTTCTCCAGATGGAGTTGAAAACGTATCTGGAAACTGATGAGAAACTGATGAGAAAGTTATTTGTTTCTCTGTTTTGTCAATTTGAAGCACTCACATACCATAATGCAAAATTCAGCTACTGTACCAAATTACTGTGTTTTCCTAGTAATAAGAAAGTGTATCATCTAGTAGTAAATTACTTCAAAGTTACTCCATATCACCTTGCCTTCTAACTTTATGAGTATTTAAAATCCAAGAGCAAAGTAGCCAGTTCTGGGCAAAATTACATTACGGTACACATACTTTTCAAATAAAATATGGCCCAATATCCGGTGGCACATGTTAGGTTATGTGATAGAAAGCTCATCTACACACACATGGAAAGGAGCACAGAAAGACAGTGGCAGCTGGGGGAACCTGAATAATAACCTGCCCTGGCTCCTCCCTGACCCATCACAAGAGAGCCATCAGACCATCATGGGCTTCTACAAGATCACAGAGGCATAGGGGCAGGCAGAAGACCCTAAATCACCTCCTCAGAGAAGGGATACCCTGTCTGGCTTCTCCAAGGGCAGTCCCAGGACAGCATCAGCCCCATGTGAAACCCAGCACGTTGGGTGAAGTGGAGAAGCTGTTTGGAGCACCTTTCCAGCCGAGGAGAACAGGACATGTTGTGGGATGGAGGGGAGAGCATTTCAGGATTGCACAAGACTTATTATGGGATGCTTAAGGGAGGAATTAAAGGTGGGGAAAGGGAGGAATTCTGGGATATGAGGAGAAACAAACATGGGAAAGTAGGAGGAAAAGGGGATTAAAGGGTCTGGCTGCATCTAAACAGGGGCTGGCCAGTATGCTTGTCTGGTCATGGCCTGCGCCTGACCAGCACAGTCTGTCCTAACGTCTTATTAAATTCCTTTCTAACTATTTACCTGCTGTGGCAAGTGACAGAGCCAGGTATGTGTGCATGCGTCTCTAGTGGAGAGATCACAATGAAAATCAGCTACCAGAGGGACTGGGGGAGTCCCAGCAGGCTACTGGAGGGAGACTATAAAGTCTGAGGGTCAGCTGAGACGTTGTGTGTCCAAGGTGCAACTTGGGAGATCAGGGATCCGGGGGCCAGCTACTGGATAGACTGATTGTCTAAACCTAGTTACTGGAAGTATCCATATTGTATATATGTATATGTGCACATACACACACATATGCATGCATATATATACACAAGTATGTATACACATCCATATATGTATGCACACACGTATATGTTCCACTAATGGGCCTTTCTCCTAATCAGCCAGAGAAGAATGAGGATGAGGCTGTTGCTGTTCGTGTCTCTATGAGTGCTGAGTGTGTCTGTTCGTGTTGATCTGTGTGGCTGGCTGTATATTTATATAATATAATATATATTATATTAGTATATATTAGTAAATTATATTAGTATATTACTATATATAGTATATAATATTTATATTTATATTTATATTTATACTATATACATTTTGTATAGTATGCTTGTGTGTGCCTACTGGGAATACACGCTCAGCCTTGCTACAAGTTGGACTTAGGGGGCATGGAGCTGTGCCAGCCTCACATCTATTGAGCTACCAGATTTGGCCACTCCTCCTAACAACACATAGTGGTTTTCAAGTAAAATAAGGTTAATTTTAAATTACAGTATTTCAGTGGACTGTAAAATGATAGGCAAAAGGGAGTGGGAGCAAACATCTTCATATGAAAACCTTTTCTAGTTTTCTTTTGTAATGTCTGATTTGAATAACCTCCTGTGAAAGTCAAGAGTATAGTTCCACTAGATATCAATATAGACTTTTGCAAAAATTCAGCAGCTTCTTATAAGTTTTCTGCTAAGCCACAGACGGCATAATGAAAGGAGAAGTTCAATTTCTAGGGGTGTCTCTACTGAAGAGCAGCTCAAGTCTTCACCCAAAAATCACAGAATCACAGAATCACAGAACCGTTTAGGTTGGATGGGACCTCTGGAGATCATCTAGTCCAACCTCCCTGCTCAAGCAGGGACACCTACAGCACGTTGCCCAGGATCACATCCAGACGGGTTTTGAATATCTCCAGGGAAGGAGACTCCACTACCTCTCCGGGCAACCTGTTCCAATGCTCAGTCACCCTCACAGTCAAGAAGTTTTTTCTCAGGTTCAGATGGAACTTCCTGTGGTTCAGTTTCTGCCCATTGCCTCTTGTCCTGTTGCTGGGCACCACGGAGAAGAGGCTGGCCTCATCCTCTTGACACTCCCCCTTCAGATACTTGTACACATTTATGAGATCCCCTCTCAATCTTCTCTTCTCCAGGCTGAACAGGCCCGGCTCTTGCAGCCTTTCCTCGTAGCAGAGATGCTCCAGTCCCTCTGTCATCTTAGCAGCCCTCTGTGCTGGTCTCACTCCAGGAGCGCCATGTCTCTCTTGTCCTGGGGAGCCCAGAACTGGACCCGGTACTCCAGGTGTGGCCTCCCCAGGGCTGAGGAGAGGGTCAGGATCACCTCCCTCCACCTGCTGGCAACGCTCTGCCTAATGCACCCCAGGAGACCATTGGCCCTCTGGGCCACAAGGGCACATTGTTGGCTCACGGTCAACCTGTTGTCCACCAGGACTTCCCAGTTCTTCCTCCGCAGAGTTGCTTTCCAGCAGGTCAACCCCCAGCCTGTACTGCTGCATGGGATTATTCCTCCCCAGGGACAGGACCTTGCACTTGCCTTTGTGGAACTTCAGGAGGTTCCTCTCCGCCCAGCTCTCCAGCTGGTCCAGGTCCCTCTGAATGGCAGCACAGCCTTCTGGTGTGTTAGCCTCTCCCCCCAGTTTAGTATCATCAGCAAACTTGCTGAGGGTGCACTCTGTCCCTTCCTCCAGGTCATCGATGAATACATTGAACAAGACTGGGCCCAGTATTTACCCCTGGCGGACACCGCTAGCTACAGGCCTCCAACTTGACTCTGCGCCATTCACCACAACCCTCTGAGCTCGGCCATCCAGCCAGTTCTCAAGCCACCTCACCGTCCACTCATCTAGCCTACACTTCCTGAGCTTACCTACGAGGATGTGATGGGAGACAGTGTCAAAAGCCTTGCTGAAGTCCAGGGAGACAACATTCACTGCTCTGCCCTCATCTACCCAGCCAGTCATTCCATCAGAGAAGGCTATCAGATTGGTCAAGCATGATTTCCCTTTGGTGAATCCAGGCTGACGACTCCTAGATCACCTTCTTGTCCTCCACATGCTTAGGGAGGACCTCCAGGAGGAGCTGTTCCATCACCTTTCCCGGGATGGAGGTGAGGCTGACAGGCCTGTAGTTTCCTGGCTCCTCCTTCTTGCCCTTTTTGAAGACTGGGGTGACGTTGGCTTTCTTCCAGTCCTCAGGCACCTCTCCTGATCTCCAGGACCTTTCAAAGATATGGGAAAAAATATGGGAAAGTTAAATGAAACTATCCCAACACTCTAAATAAATGATGCTTTTAACAAATAGAAAAAACTATTCAAGGGAAAAAACCAAAAATATTCAAATCACTGTTATCTCCTCCTCATCTTCATCAAAGTTTATTACTAATATTTTGAGTCCTTTCTTTTTTAGGGTGATATTGCTTATGTACGTGTGTGTCCAGTTTCTCTCTCTATATTCTAGAAATTGCACTTCTATAAATGATACTCACGGCTTGGTGGTGTGCAGAGATATCATGTTGGAGTGCTCTACCTCCTCTCTCAGATGAGGCTGTTATTAAGAACCTACTCACTGGCTTTGAAAGTGAGCAATGCGTAGGACTGATCAGCTTTTCTTTGTCAGCTGCTCTTCTTTACTCATTGCTCCTGGTAATTACTTTGGCTAGTTAGTTGCTCACTCATTTCAGACTATATCTCTGTAATTTCAGTTCCTTGGCAGAAATGTCATCAGATGTACCACACCTCCTATAGT
The DNA here is from genome assembly GCF_040807025.1 of Struthio camelus. Lineage (NCBI taxonomy): Eukaryota > Metazoa > Chordata > Aves > Struthioniformes > Struthionidae > Struthio > Struthio camelus. The sequence continues at coordinate 51,065,879 of NC_090946.1, forward strand.
CCTTACTTTAAAAAGGAGATGCTGTCAATGAAATTTTTTTGTTCCTTCCTTCAACAGAGCTTCCCTACGATCGGGATGACACTCATCAACTGTCACAGATGGGCTAATCAGACACTTCATAGCAGAAATATGGCTCTGATTCCCTTAAATGTATGATATAGTTGTTTGCAAAGGAAATGCACCTGTGAAGCATAAATAAAATGTGTTTAGATCTGAGTATTGGTACCTTCAGTTTAGCTTCTTTCAATATACCAGATGCCAACAAGCATTTTCATTTTTTCTGCACTTTCATCCCTACAGAGTTTACAATGGAGAACAGGGGATGGAAGAAGATTCTTTATCTTCTTTAGGTCTTTAGGCCACCAGATCAGTCAGTTGGTCTGTCTTTTGTCTTTTTCTTTTTCTTTCTTTCTCTTTCTTTCTTTTTCTTTCTTCTCTTCCTTCCTTCCTGCCTCCCTCTCTCCTCTCCTCTGCTCTCCTCTTTCTCTCTCTTTCTTTCTCTCTTTTTTCTTTTTTTTCTTTCTCTCTTTCTCTTTGTCTTTGGTCCTGGACAGTTAGAGTAGTTTAGATTAATACTTTGACGTAAGCTTATGTTGGATGGAAATGACTTACACATAATTTTCATATCATTAGAGTCTAGATATAATATACAATGTTTAAGAAAGGTCTGAATTTCAAAGGTTCTCGATTTCCTTGAGAGGAATGTCATTTTTCCCATGGTGTTTATATGTCTATGTACATTTTGAATAATGTGTTTCTTCTGCAAATACATGAACAAACAAATAAAAAAATTCTCCTTCCCCAAAACCACCAAACCAAACCTCCAAGATTAATTAACTGAGAGCGAGTTTGCTTGTCTTTAGTTACACTTTCACATAGGTACTTTCAGTTTTTATCAAGTATAGAGGAGAGTAGCTAATTCTTCCTATTGGTTAAAAATATTCCTTTTCCTGGGACCACCTCCTGGTTCTGTTGCATATTGATACATATTTTTGGAGAATATGACCTCCAGAGATCCCATAAACCTAAATCACTCTATGGTTCTATGCTATATATGATAGGAAAATAAACTCCCAATCTCTGAACAACCTTAAAGAATGAAGAACTAGTAACTGTAAGAGCTACTAATGGATTCAGGGATTATTTAGTTTCTCTGTTTTCATTTGCTCACGTTCTATCACGTGAGGAACATACTTCCTAACACTAAATATGACAGAGAAGAGGAATAAAAGCTGAGAACAGTTAGTATTATGACATCAGTAAATTTCACTGTGAAAAGGAGTCTCAGTTCCTTTGAGTAAAGAAAATTCAGGGCAAACCCCAGTAATATAGCATTGTACACACAGGCCTTGGGGCAGACAATGTAAGAGAGTCTCCTGCAGTCAAATGGCTCTTCCTTTCTCCCCTTTCACAGTTGTTGCCTCGCAGGAATTGCATCACTTTCATTTTGTGCTGTGCATTTTGATTTCATTCCCTTTGCTTGCAAGGTGCCATTCTGAGTAGAGTCAAGGACGTGTGCTTCATTAAAGCCACAATATGATAATAATTTTTAAGTGCATTACAAGCAGCTTCTCTTTTGATGGAAATGTTTCATATCACGTCATGGTTATTAAGACCTCTTATCCAAGAGGAAACGCTTGCTTAATTTTGTTGCTGACCACTACTTGTTACACCTAGCTAGTTTGTAGCAACTTTTCTTTGTTAAATGATTTCAGTTGCACTTCAAGGAAAGGAAGTAAGAAGTATCCATTCAGTAGAAAAGGGCAATGGATCTCGGATAAATCTAGTCTTTGCCAAGCCCCAGTCACTTTATGTACTGAAATTTTTATAGCATAATAGGCATGGACTGGCCTGGAGCCTTCCACTTCATGCTTCCTAGTTTTTATTGCTGTCGGTAAGTGACTTCAGTATCTATGCTTTGCCATTTGTGCAGTATCATTTGCTACAGAACTGATATTGAATTAGCCAGGGCTAGCCCAGATTAAATGGGTGAGGCGAAGCCTCTGCTTTAAAAGCATGGTTGCAGAACATTCTTTGCAGAATAATAACATGTTGCTGGATAAATAATCAGGGTGCATCCTAATTTATGGTAACTGCACTTGAACATAATGGGGAGCCATTTACAAGCCATAAGTAATTGCTTCTCAGCATTTCCATTAGAACTTACCATGCTCAAGAGTTTATAACTGATCATAAACATTCACAAAAGGCTTGATACGTAAGGTCACATCATGAAAATAAATTTATTATTACATGGTGGAAGTAGTTTTATAAATCAGCTTTCTAAAACTTTTCAAGAGGAAACTAATTTGAACACTGATTAGACTAGCTTGAAGGTTATTTTTGAACAAGCAGATTAATTCACTTAAAAGAAAAAAGTACATTCTGTCAATAATTTCACAGTAGATTTTCATTTTATGGCTCAACTGCACAAAGAATACATTCGAATTCCTACAGAATTAACGGACCTACTCTCAAGCGTTCAAGCTTAGATCCTCAAAGGCACTAAGAGTATCAGTGGAAGTCTGTCACCTAAAAGTCTTTGAGGAGCTGGACTTGAGATATTTCAGCGATAATCATGGATTAGATGAAGGAAACTAAAGAGAAAGCTATTGTGAAGAAAGCAGGATTCTGAGCACTGGCTACACTGTATCTGTAACTGTTTGAAAATGCTGATATCATAGCTTTTTAAAAGTCCATGTTATATAGCTTTTATATGTTGATAGAAAAGGATTTCATTTTTTGCAAATGACTTCCTTCCTGCAGTGTTCCATATAGGAATATTTATCAGACCCGATGCCTGTCAAAGCTGAAAAATGCTTAGCAGATCTAGTCATACAGCAGGCTACCTCAGTTTAAAAGCATTGTGAAAGACTATAGGATGCAGTAACGTTTAGTAAACTAAAATCATTACCTGAGTGGCTGACACTGGAGAGGTCTTGAAATTGTGTGTGCAAAGGCTCACATTTAAAATATTCAGACAAAACAGCCAAAAGCTATCTCCTTCTAACGTTGAGTTGTTTTAAAAATTAAAAAAAATGTTCAAATGATAAGTATATATTAAAAATAAAAATATTTGAGAATTCATAGTGAAACCCAAAGTTCGCTAGGCCACCATCAACCTTTATATAAGTACTGGAAGAAAATGAGTCACAATGATCTATCATACCATTCTATATTTAACCCCACAATGAAAACAAGACACAGAGGGATTTTATGACTGAGCTTTGAGTTTCCCTAGTACTTGTTTTAATGCTAGAATTTTCCATGTTTTTAGCACAATTTACAATGGTAAGCATGTTGTGGAGCAGGGAAACAGTCATATGAAGACATAGCCTGTGAGAGTTGACACAGACAATGAACAGCTCGGCTGTAACCTTTAATGTGAATATATACAAGGTACACTGACTTAGCTGGTACACTGTCAGAGTGCTTAGGTAATCATGTAACTTAAAACCCTGGATGTACTTAGAAAGACTGTAAACACTTCTTTCAAGTATTTATTCAGTTCTAAAAATCTCTATTATCATTTCAAGGCTTCAGTTTCTGCTTGTCACATGTGCTGCTGTAATGTATCATTCCTTTCTGTTCTGTCTTCTTCAGCTCAGCTGGACTCCAGACTTTCTTTCCCATCCTTCTAAATAGTTGCATTTTTTCCTAATTTGTAGCCATTAGAAATTTCTTCTTACCACTAGCATTCCTACAGCGTCTCTGCTCCATGGAACACTGTGACTCTAAGGGCTGTGCACTTATATTTTTTTGTGCTATATCACCATGAAAAAGAAAAGTATTTTTATATGATGTACCTTCATATTATAAAACCTATGAGGCAAAGTTGGTTGAGACTTTGTTAAGTTACGGACGACCAGCTGTCCATCACTATACCTATGGGAAAAGGAAATTAATCTACATACATTAAATTGAGAATTCAATAATAGTAGAACGTCCATTCAAAAAAAAAAAAAAATCCCTCAAATTATTAGGGTATTCAATAATAAATAATACTTTTTTTAGCATATTTTTCTAAATGTGCATGTTAACTTAGCCACCTAAGTATCATTAAATTGGTCTATGTAGGTAACAAAGATATGAGTCAGGCAATCTCTTTGAGTAACTGTAACCTGGTAACAAATGCCATATTAACAAAATCAAAGTCCTCTCACACTCATTGTATTCCTGAGTCATTAGGAACAAACCATAATGCCCTCTCTCCAATGAAACAATAGCAGAAGGAGCAATAAAAGAAGCACTGAAATAATTATAAAAGAAGGAAATTATCAGGATTCTGACCATTTCTAACTCTGCATCACAGCCAAGAGGACATAGGTCTCCAGTTAGTTTTTAGATAGGTTTTCTCTGTAACAGCTTAAGTGACAAATTTTTTACTCTAAAGAAAATTATAATCAAAATGGGAATTCTGTGGGAATTCTGGTTGGGGTTTCACCCCTTGCATGTGCTGATCAGCAGTGTAAGCTTAGAGGAGTTAAGTAAGCTTTTCTTAGCATAATTTTTGGTACTGTGTGCTGCTTTCAAAATGATCTAGTCGATACATTGAAGACACACCAAAAAGTTCTCATTTAAGAAAAAGTGATTTATGAATATGCTATGGAAAAGTTGCACACTGTTTCCTCTCTTGATCACAGTGACCTTATGTCCTGCTGGACTCACCTGAGGAGAAGCTGGTAGCTTCACTGGCTTCCTATTTCTCTTGCAGCTCGCAAAAGGTCAAGTTAAAGGTGAAACTATTATTAAATTATAGAGTTTAACATGAAATCTTTGGTATACCTATGATTCAGATTTTTGATGAAGAAAACTTATTACTTAAAGCCTAATAAAGAGTGTTAGCCCCCCCTTGTGGAAAAATACCTTTGTTTCTCCAACCATTTCATGCTCTATAAAATGTTACTGAAAGCATATATGACATTATATCAAACAATATGGATGACAGCAGAACACCTGTACCAAAAAAAAAAAAAAACCCTGAAGACACCATCATCATTTTTGAGGCATATAATGAGATATGACCATCTATCAGCAATTAATATGTACGTACAACTAACACTAACTTACTTCTTGTAACTCAGCTTACATATATGAACTGGAATGCGTTTTGGTCTTGTTCCTATCAGTCATTTTCTTAAAGAGATCCTGCTGTGCTGCTAACTGTCTAGAGATAGTAGATCCACCTGTGGTAATTATTTCTTCTGCATTCTTTTGAAAATAATTATGCTTTTAGAATAGATGATTTGAAAAATTAAAAGGGAATGAGAATCATTTTATTAAAATAATTGGAATGCATATTTTCTATTTATCAAATCTATTTGTTAGTTGTAATTAAAGTTGAAATTAAATGCATAATGCTGAAGAAAAAATCCTTTTAAAGAAAAAAATGCACATTTGTATTAAAATGCCAGTATAATACCATTTACTGAAAAGGGATTTAACCTAACATTCAAAGGAGTTAAATTAAGCATATACTGCAGTTTGGCTGGCCCAAATCAGCAAGGCAGAAAAGCTCACTCTCAGCTCATTCCAACAAGAACACAGCCAATTTAAGAAACTCAAAGGTTCTTTTTAGAGTTCAGTTTTGGTTGGATTAGTATTTGGAAATTCAGATTGTGATGCTCTATCTCACAGCCACCTGATACAATAAGGAAGGATGGATTTTAGACACTGGAAAACAATGTTCTAGACCTCATATTTCATACTTTGTAATTAAAGTATGTAAACTGTAAACTGCAACTGTAAACAGTTACATCTCTATTATTTTTCAAGCTAAACTTTTTTAGTCTCTTTATGTATGATAACATCTCCATTTTGGTGATCGCTATAGAGGTCCCTTCTTTGCATTTATTTCAGGTTCAGTTAGTCTATTCTAAGTATCAGCAATCAGAATTGCACATTGCATTCTAAATTTGGTTTCACTGGAGCCTTATACAATGATATTACTGCTTTCCTTTTGTAAGCAAGATGACTGAGATGATTCACAAATTATATTTGCCTTTTTAATGCCCATTTCATACTGATAGCTCACAGTTGTTCTGAGATCAGCTGGAATAGTCAGATTTTTTTCCTCTGCAGCTGCCTTCAACCACTAAGTTTCAAGGTTGTAGAAGTTTTTTATTATTAATTCTGAAGTGCACAGCCTAGTATTTCAGTTCCCGCTGTGTATCTCTATCTTTCTATCCCCAGCTCTAATCACTCATATCACTCATATGAGTGACCAAAATGCATTCCAGTTGGTATACGAGTGACTCAGATATCACTCAAATTTGTAACGGTATTAAGATCTGTCTCAAGATGAATAACTTTCCTGTGTATGATATTTGCTTTTGCAACACTATCTATTGCTATTTCTCTTGAATCGATTTCTTACCAAACTTAACATTCACCTACTAATCCCTATTTTCTCTAGTTAGTTTATAGTATCTAATATTTCTAATTATATTACATTATATTTAAAGAAACTTATTTTAATAGACCTATATATTGCACGAAGACACAAATTCCTCTGAGACATACTCATGCAAAATCCCGTTGAACAGAAACAGACATTTCATAAGCAGAGCAGAACAGAAAATGAAGCCCTGTTAAGACTACAAGAGAGGATTGATAAAGATTGTATGTTAGGACAGTAATATGATAAGGTTTCTGTTTTATTTTCAGTTTCCAAATATCTTTTGTCAGATAACTTCTCTATTTATATTAAACCTGGATACATTGATGTATATACACAGACAGATACACTTCCTCCCCCTCAAAAACACATATTCTCCTTGCATGTTAACAACTACCTCCATGAATACATACATTCTGTGGCATACAGAATGTAACTTATGCTTTCCAAAGTACCACAGGTCACTTCCACATCTTGACTTTAGGAATTTTTTTCATCCTAGTACTAGAAATATGTTTACTATCTATCTAAGACAAACATTTAGCATTGTTAACTGAGATAAATGAAACTGCAGAGCTAAATCATGTTTGTAAATGTGCATAGGCCTGGGGTCTTGATTTGTTTTAAAGTAAGACTAACACTTAGGAAATTCAGCCATTGATTATATTGTTTTAAATTTAGTTCTTCTTCAGATTTCTACATTTTTTAAATGTATGTTCACAGCTGCAACCTAGAAAACGAAAAACCTGTGCAGAAGAACATTTCGAGCACTGCCTATGTCTTTCCACTCTGTGTTGCAGAAAGGCACCCGTAGAGTCCCTCTAGTGGGCAAGAGCAAAGCTGCTATACCGTTACCGGGTTTTTCCTAGAAAATGACATTTAAAAAAGTCTGCCCTCTTCCCCCACCTCCAAACCCATAAAACCCTGTAAGTGAAGTTAAGCAAGTAAATTGCCAGATTTTTATGTGTTTAAATCATTAAAAAACATAACTTTAAAGTATTACTCCTCATTTAAAGTTAGGACATTCAGAATTTATTTTCATAAACAGATATGTTAGGATTAAGAAATAATTGTGATAGTATATTAAAAAAACCCTTAGTGTGAGAGAGAATGAAAATATTCTGATTAAGCATCTAAGAAATCTCTTTTTTTCTTTTTTTCTGATCCCCATTTGGAAGAAAGTTTTACTGATAGTATCAGTAGTTCTACTGATAAATAGAAGGGATAGATTAAGTAAGTTTTTTAAACTCCCCAGGTTAACAATGAAAAGACTGGTGTGCCTGGGTTATTTGAATGATAGCATTGCCAATATGTGTTGTGGGAGTTATGACTCCAGCTGTGAAAGGCAACTGCTTTTGTCCTTTTAATCATTTGCTGGATGCCAACTGCTCTGTTTTGCAAGCTAGACTTCATATAAAACCTAACTGATGTTATTGGATACAATAGCCCATCCATGCAAAGCTGGTTGTAAAACTGTGGTTTATACCTTAAGGACAGTCATGAGGGGGTCAGAGTGAATGTTCATGTAAATCTGCCACTGACTGGAAAAGGTATGTAGTGAAGAACAGTACAAAGAGGGCTATGGTAACATCTCTTGATCTGCACTTCAGTGCTTTCCTGAGCCAGAGCCTGAATCTCTATGTTTAATAGATCCTGATGGATGTTCCATGAATTTATCTAATTGCTTGAAAAATTTTAGCATTTATAACATGTTATATAAATGCAATGAGTTCCATACGTTATCTTTATGTTTCGTGAAAAAGAACCTCCTTTCACCTGTTGAAGTTACCGTGTAACAACTTAATTTGATTCACTAAATTCTTGCTCTTGGAATAATCATTTCCCACTTATCTCCTCCATGCTACTCATTATTCTATGCTCCTATGACACTGCTGCTGTAAACTTTTAGCTGATTTAGTTATTCCACAGCTGCCAACTGTTCTGTGCCTTTGACCACTCTTTCTGCCTGTCCGTATCGTTTCTGTTTCTCCTGCATGTCTTTTGAAATGATTCAGGAGCCAAATCTGCATTTAATACTCAAGAAGTAAGCACATTATTGACTTAGATAGTTAGTCTATAAATCTATTTTGTGTTTTGATCTCTACTAGCCTTCCTAACATACAGTTTGCCTTTTCTGACTATCTATAAGAATTGAACTGATGTTCTTGTAGAATTGTTACATTTCTAAGGTCTCTAATCTGACTGGTAATAGCTTGTTCAGAGCTCATCTTTGAAAATATACAGTTAGGTCACTTTTTCCTATATATATCACTTTTATCTAAACTCAACTTTATCTGCCATTTTGTCAGCCATACACTCAGCATTGAGAGTTCTTTCTGCAGTTCTTTACAGTCAGCTTCCTACTTAACATATTGCTATATTTTTTCCATCCACCTTTAAACCTAAATCAGTGTGTAAAGGTGAATCCTGATATCATATCATGCCACTGACAGATATTGACAAATTTTGTAGTGAACATGAGCACAAGTGCATGTTCAGCCTATAATAGTTTGCTGGCTAGAGACAGTGTCTCACGTAAATAAAATGAGGACACTGAGCTTAACATTTGGTCTCTGTCCTACACCAAAATTTAAAGAGAATAATTGTTCCCTCTGTTCTTTAGTGACATAATAGACTTGCTGTTTTTCTCCTCAATGTACTTTTTGACTGCATTTGATTTTTTGCATCTATTTTATGGGTAGTTCCCATTTTTCAGCTGAAGTCATTTTTCTAAAGAATATTGAACTTTTCATTTGGCTCTTTTTCTGTTGAAAATTTTGGGTTTCATAGGACAAAACCTGAACTATCTAAGCCCTAGCATACTTAGAAAATGATGTTGTAGGGCCTCAGTGGCCTCATGATCTCCTTTTTCTCTGTGGCCCACCCTTTTCTTGCCAGACTCTATCTCAGTGATTTTTTCTTATCAGATTCTCAGAGGCACAACCCGCCTCGGAGAGGTGGACACACTGAGCAACGCTGAGTGTCATTGAAATCTCCTGCTAACAAGAACTGGACATATATGATACTCAACTATAGTATTTCCCAGTAAAAATAATTTTTGGCTGAATGTTTATCAGCCAAAGTCTATGCTTTTCATTGATAACTGAGATGTTTTCAAACATTTATCATACAGAGTGGTGAATGTGATTCCAACCGAAGAAACACATTTCTTTTGTCAGTTTTACAATAGTGGTGTTGTTTCATTATTGAGATAAGTGAAAAACTAAGTGAAAACACAAAACCCAACACAAATGTGTACTCTTCAAAAGTTTTAGTTTGTTGTTCCATTTATGTTCTTATTTCACTCCATTGTCGAATCACTCCATTGTCTTCAACAAATCAAATGCAGTTGTAGCTATGGACACATTTTTAGTCTCACTCAGATTTTCTAAGCTTTAAAAAAATTACTGTCTTTAGTTGAGTTAAATATGGAGCAATCAATTCAAACTGAAGCTGCAGTTATATCAATGGTCTCCTCCTTCAAATTTTTGAGAGAAACTTTGCATGTACTCTGAACTAGTAGAGAAACTCAAGAATATCTGTATGGCCTTGAAGACAATTCTTCTGTATTATTTCTGTTTTAAATTAGTTACATCTAAAATTAGATTTAGAATAGCCATGATACTATTTTCAGCAGGGGAATGGGGATTTTTTCCAGGGAATACCAGTCAAATAAAAGAAATCAGTATAATGTTTCATAACTAAAAATTATAACCTTAAAACAATTATCCCAAGTACTCCTGCACACTACTATTGCTTGAAGTTGTCTCATATTACCGAACTACTCAAAAATCTTCCAGACAGATGGGCAATCCGTGCATATCTGAAGGCATGGTATTTACTTTCATTGTATTCTGATAGCTACCCATATGATTACGTATTATGATTATTCGTTTATTTCAGAGCTGTTATCAGCCACTGCAGAATTAATGCAGTTTACCTAAAGTCAGTGCTTTCTGATCTCTTGCCTGTAATTCTGTTTTCCCCAAACACTGAGTGCAGCCAAACATATCTGTTTGCATTCCTAGGCATTTTGTTTCTTGGCAGAGCTACTGGATTATTTAAAAAAAATACAAAACTGAATCATAAGAATAAATGGAATGTAAAAATAAGAAAGAATGATGAAAATTTCACTTCAAAACAAGGTTAATCTGAAAATTTTAGGGAAAATTATTCCTTGTTTACCTAGAAGTCTTCCATTATGGTGCATTCTCTCCTCTTGGTAAGCATCCTGAAGGGCATCCTAGCAAATGCTACCATAGTATTTCCTACGCTGCAATCCCAAGTGATTGAATTGTGAGCCAATCACTTCTCAGAAGATTTGCTTCCTGCTGGTAAAATTCCTCTGAATAATAATCCAGCCAGTGTCAGCAATGAGATATGAATCACCTCCAATTCTTTTGCTAGGTGATAAGTTATCACAGAATCACAGAACGGTTGAGGTTGGAAGGGACCTCTGGAGATCATCTAGTCCAACCTCCCTGCTCAAGCAGGGACACCTACAGCACGTTGCCCAGGATTATGTCCAGAGGGTTTTGAATATCTCCAGGGAAGGAGACTCCACTACCTCTCCGGGCAACCTGTTCCAATGCTCAGTCACCCTCACAGTCAAGAAGTTTTTTCTCAGGTTCAGATGGAACTTCCTGTGGTTCAGTTTCTGCCCATTGCCTCTTGTCCTGTTGCTGGGCACCACGGAGAAGAGGCTGGCCTCATCCTCTTGACACTCCCCCTGCAGATACTTGTACACATTGATGAGATCCCCTCTCAATCTTCTCTTCTCCAGGCTGAACAGGCCCGGCTCTCGCAGCCTTTCCTCGTAGCAGAGATGCTCCAGTCCCTCTGTCATCTTAGCAGCCCTCTGTGCTGGTCTCACTCCAGGAGCGCCATGTCTCTCTTGCACTGGGGAGCCCAGAACTGCACCCAGTACTCCAGGTGAGGCCTCCCCAGGGCTGAGGAGAGGGTCAGGATCACCTCCCTCCACCTGCTGGCAACGCTCTGCCTAATGCACCCCAGGAGACCATTGGCCTTCTTGGCCACAAGGGCACACTGCTGGCTCATGTTTATAATGTAGGTTATATTATCTGCAGTAAATGCTATCTCCTGCAGCTCATGCAGGATACTTATCCTTCTCTCCTGTAATGAAGAAAAGGCCTTCTTTAGTCCAATAGATTACAGTGCTGGATTACACTGATATTAAGAACGAAACAGAGAAAGCAAGTAAAAAAATTTTCTAGTTCTTGCAATACAAGAAGTAGAGGACATTCAAAGCAGCAGATATAAAATTAACAGAAGATATACTTTCTTATGTTAAAATGTAGAACTCACTGGTACAGGATGATGCTAAAAGTATTTCTGAGCTTAAAAAAATGAACTTACTTCCTTTTTTGAAAAGATATCAGTGGTTAACCAGTGTCTATGGAACAAGATGGGCCAAATTCACCTCCAGGTTGGGGGCCCACTACCATGCTGTTTGCCAGAGGTAAACAGATGAAAGAACAACCTATGTAAGTTTGGTCTCCAACACATTTTTTCCCTAAGCATATGTTACTGGCCACTACTGAAAAAAGAAGCAGGATAAGGAGAACTTTTGGTCTCATCCTGTTCTCGTCTTATTTTACCTGCCTTTTGCTATTAAATAACCAGCTTAGTAAAAGTGTATCTGGAAAAGCAGAGTTCATTTGTCTTGTCTCATTAAAGGGGTGCTGACAGAATGGCTCTCTACTCCTCATGAAGGACATAATCACACCATAGGATGATAATATGTTTTGAGAGAAAGAAAATACTGGTAATGATCGATAGTTTGACTGTTACTCAAACAGTTGCTGTAAAGGACCTAGACTGTTATGTATACAAAAGCAAACTACTGTTATCTAATGCTGCTAATGTATTTCAAACAAAATATTCATACTGGGCATCAGGGGAAAAAAATGCTAGCTGACATCTCAGTAACTAACTGAAATATTTGTTTTCCTTTTAATTAACCTTTGAACATTTCTAATGCAGATTTTATTAGGCTACCCATGTGAACATAAAGATTTGTTAAGGTATATTCATTTTAGTATACTGCATTTTTAATACTTGTATGAATGCTAAGTGTTCAAATTTTATGATTTTTTTGAATTAGCTTAGTTTAAAAAAAATAGTATGGCATACACTGAATTTAGCAAAGACAAAAGAGAAAGCCTGCTCCTGCAAAACAGCTTTTGCACTTCATTGCCTGAGGATCTAATCAATTTCCAGCTTTCAAAATCATCTGTCTTGTACACATTTCTCCTACAGGATTAAGGAATGACTTAAAATTTTACTTCAGCCACCTTCAGATACTATAGAATTTCTATAATTAGAGAGGTAATTTTTGCTCACTCATATAGTAGAAAAAATAATAAAATAGCTAAAGCTTCAAAATCTAGATCTCAAGCACCTAGTGGTTCACTGGATATTTTGACTGAGAAAGGATTGAATCAGTAAAAAATAATGGTCCTCTACTAAATTTTGCTTTCAGTATGAATTGTGGGCACTCACAATTTTGCTTTATTCAGAGAGGTTGTTTGGAAAGAGTGTCTGTTTGCATCCCTGTTGGTGCTGCACACCCTTGTTCATACCCTCCTTGGGTTTCTGGAAGTACCTGGTTCACAAAGAGAACCCTCAGGAAAAGTAGAGTAATTTTTCATCTTCTGAGAAGCTAAATTTATTTATCAGTTATCTAGTGTCTGAAAAATAAAGCAAAATCTAGATGTTGAGTTCTCAGACTTTATTGTCTTTCACATCCGTTATATATTCTCTTCCTCTGTCTGCTGCTCTGCAAAGCCTTGTAAGGCTCAGGTAATTTTTCCAGAGCATCGTGAATTCATGACCTCTTTTTCTTTCAGGTATCACTGAACATTTTACTCGCTACTATTTTTATTCAGAAGCAGTATTCAGGAATTTTCACAGTCCCGCTTGATGCCTTAAAGTATTTTCACCTATAAATTACTCTGGCATACTTTTAGCAACAGTTTGTAGAAGCTGCTTCTTCAGCCTCATCCAACTTTTAAATTCTCCAGAATTTACATCCATTTAAAATGCACATTCCTCTGTATGAATCTTAATTCTATCTACTAAGCTCTGCCAGTTCACTGAAACAGTCCTGTTCACTCTCTCTAAATACACACACATCCAATTCTTAATTACAATAAAATTGTCAGTTTTCTTTCAATATTCTTTCTTCTCCTTCTCAGGACTGCTTCACCTCACCCTTACTGATCCCTCTTCTAAATCCTTTATATAATTTGAAGAAGAAAAATCAAATACCTTTTGTCACTTCTTTCTTGGTAATCTTTTACCTCACACAACAACCCCATACTTACCTGCATTTAGTTTGCACTTTCTGTAAAAATAATGTTTTGAGGTTGAAACTGGGAATCAGCTGGACTTGTGAGACTGGAAGTCTGGCTGTGCGTGCTGTAGCAGTGACAGTAAACTGACAGAACATGCAATGGTTCAGGGTATTAGACTTTAAATTGTCAAGTTGGCTTGACAGAAGTTATTTTATTTGTGTTACAGCAGATATTTATGTGGAAGGCAAAAGTGTATATTGCTTTTAATCATTGAGGATTTTTCTATCACATATACACAAAAATAATAAAATTTGTCTGGAAAGAAAGCAAATTTTCATTTCATTTCACTGTATTAATGAATAGATCTCCATTTTCAATGAAATTTAAGTAGTTAAAGGGCAGAAACTTTAGAGCGCATTTAATGCATGCTTGCTTGGCTGTAATTAAAACTGTAGGTTGTACCAATTTGTACCAACCAAGCTTTTCTTTGAGATTCACGCTATCAGCTTAGTGCTTCAATTCAATTGCAATGTTTCTGCTAAGTACCATGAGCATAACACACCTTTTTTGGGGGGGGTGGAAGGTTAGAATTTAAGATATCTGTGAAGCTTTTTTCTCAGATGTCATGGGAAATTTTGGAGCTTATCAATAAGAAAACAATATCCCCTTTATGAAACCAGAAACAAGCATTTGGAAGGACTCAAATGTAGTTTATCTTGCATTTAATATTTCAGAAAGCTCTTATGTGTTGCAATGTCAAGCAGTAACAAATAGAAGGTCAGGGCCCAAATTGTGACTTACCTAACAAAGAGACTTATCTGTTAGTCTCTCCTCTTCAGTTTGCTGAAGATTTTTGTTTTGTTTTGTGTTTGATTAATGTAGTTCCCTTTTATTTATTCCATCTTCTTAGTTACCTATTTATGATTAAAAGTCCTTTAGGAGTCTTTAGGAGTCAAAGGTGGGAAAGAATTAACACTCAGAATATGCTACTGTATTAGGGGTCTGTTTAGTGCTGGCAGTTCAGCCAGTCATGGCAAGATCAGATGAAGAAAGGAACTGAGAAGGCAAAGAGTCTGCGGTTGTCTTAGAATCACGCAGGGCGGGAAGGTTGCCCACTTTTCTGAGCTGATATTTTTTCACTGGAAAAAATGGTGGAGGGAGAGAAGTATGGAAGATAGATGAAATGTCTTCTCAAGTGCTCAGCAACAGGAAGAAGTAAATTTTCCTGTGAAACAAGGTCTCTTCTACAGGAAGAGAGAGAAAAGGCATATGCCCTTTTTAACTCTTCAGGGGAAAAGAAGGATCCTGCTGTCTGTTTTCTTTCTGGATAGACTCTATCAAAAAGAAAATGATGTTCCACAGCTGTAGATCCTCCTCCTGCTCCATATCAGAGGATACAGATACAGCTTTATATTCGCGCGCATAAACACAAGGTTTACTAGAGCACTATCAGTAAGACTTGCAGCTTGCCACTCTGTAGAGCTCTGAGATACATTTGCCTCTTTCTTTATTTCTTATCTACCTCTTTTGTCTTTTTTTTTCTCAGATAGATTGTGGATCTTCCCAAAGGTTTTCAAAACTTGTGCTGTTAAGACTCTGAGCAAACTGATCTTGTATCAAAGTTAGTCCTCCTTCGAACAAGAAGTTGGACTTGATGACCTTCAAAGTTCCCTTCCAGCCTAAATTATTCTATGATTCTTACCCGTGTCTTGGATGCATTTCCAATTGTATGAAATGATAAAGGTAGCTTCTTTGTATGATTCTACATGCCAGACTCACATATCAGCCTCCTTTTTCAATTTTCCCTTTTGGGGACCAATTTTCATTTCTGAATATCAGCACAAGCAGGAATAGCTGTTCTGATGTAAAGGAAATGAAATGTCTTTGGCCCAAGAGATCATTTTCAAACCAATGTTCACTGTCTATTCAAAATAAGAAGAGTGCTGGAAAGATATAGAAAAGAATCTGACCAGCCAGATAATTTATCCTTAGGCCATTTCACTTCTAAATATAGATTGTGTTTGTCTTTGTATCTTCTTGTTCCCTGTTCCTGGGGCACTTGGTTCACTGTGACATTAATTTTCATTCAGTTAGCAATAAGGAGGAATTTAAGGGCATTTTTCAGATACAAGTTCATTCTATAGCAGAGAGATTCTGGAATAGACTTTTAACAGTAGTCATGGAAGAAAAACAATACCTATCTAGTGTTAAACTAGAATAGGATTGTAAACATGATCGCCTTTCGTAGCAGGGAAGAGACCTTGATAGTGTTGGAGTTCTGACCTTCTCTGTAAAGACACTGAGAGTTTTGAAACAGACTTTAATGGGAATAGAGTTAACTCATAATGAAGATTCTTGCTTCTGAATTAAAATATTCACTGAAAGGCTTGCTGCAGTTTCATTCATCATAACACAATCTGCCGCGATGCAATGCAGTACAGATATATGCTGCCATCTTAGGGCCTTTGGAGGAAAAATTGTGCTATTGAGTTTATGATTTTTACGGATGCTGAAAGAATCATAATTCTTGCTCTTTACTGCTGCCCAAAGGGCTTTCTTACTGCTTCAGTTTAAACTTTGCAATCAACCGTATGGAAACTTGCCTTCTATATGGACAAAATCATGCGAGGAATGAGTGCAAGAGTGCACAGGGTAGGTGAGGGGAGGGAGAAGAAAAACAAGTGATAAACAAGACTGCAGGCAGTAACCAGAGAGAAAAATACACTGATTATAGTTGCAGTTACCTTGCTACCCAAAGAAATCGCAAGTGCAGTGGAGTGGCTATGTGAACCAGAATAAATATAGCTAGGGGTGTAAGTGGAGAGTATCATGACCTTCAGGGGAATAGCAAAGGCATGAAGAAAGACCAGATGAAAGAGAAGGGTTTGTGTGCTCACAGAATGGTGTCACAGGGTTCCTGTTATACCTAGCAGTTCAATATTGGCTAAAATATTCAAATAATGCATGTTTTACAATCTACATTTTAATAAAGTGTATGTATTGGTAAAACCAAAATTCACAAAGATTGTTGAAGGCTGCTCCATCAGCTAGCCTCACATCTGCAAACATGACTGGATTCCTCAAAGCTCAGTAAGATATCAACCAGAGGAAAAAATATATGTATGTTCATATTCAAAGCAAGTATATGCTGCATAGTAAGAATTTTCCAAGGCATACTACATATTGATGTAAAAATATCATAATTCCTTGCATTCTGTTATAAACAAATACAAGATAAGGGCTTTGAATAATAATGACAAAATGCAAACGTAGGTGTATGACTACTTCTCCCACCCAAAATTCCCTAGAAAAGTTAATTCAAGAGAAAACAGCTATGAGCTCACAACTAAATTCTCATTTGAAATATAACTTTAAAGGGCTTTTATTTTTCCTAAAATTAAGGTTGTAGTTTTCATAAACAAATCTTTCAGAATACATGCACCTGTACATTCCCTTTTGGCAATTTACTTCTACTCAAAATTACAACTTAAACATTAGAAGTGCGTTTTATGAACCATATTTGCTTGCGAAATTTAAGAGCAATGTTAATTTTTAATTAACTTTTTTTCATAATATAAAATATTTGGCTCTACCACACCTAAATTGATCTCAAATGGACAAAAATGCAATTGGAAAGCACCTCCTGAGAAAGAAACATTATATAAGATTTAGCAGTATTCACAGAGAAATTAAAAAAAAAAAAGATATTTTTTCCTTAGAAGTTTTAAGAGTTACAGTGATATTCTTTGGAGGACTTCTCCTATCTTTACTTATCCTGAGGATATACCAAGAAACTGCATATTTGATATTATTTTCTTGCCTATGCCATTCCGTATTCTGTATCTACTCTTTGTGTTATAGACAGAGGTCACAATTTTTTTAAACTTTCCAGTGTAAGGGCAATTGTCATTTTATCCAGCTGTGCAGGTCTCAGTGGGAGTTACATAACCTCCAGCTTTATTATATCCTCAAATGTCATGAGTTAGAACTTCTAGAGCCAGAGGTGATGTTGGGTCCCACTGGGAACAGTTGATAGTTCTGTAAAATAATGAGCAAGTTAATGACAGTTTTGCATACGGAAAGCTGTTAGCATACAAGGACTTAATCCTTGTCCTTCTTCTTGAACAGCTGTGAAGCTATGTTTCTGCTAACAGCCTTAGTACAACTGCCAAGTAAGGAACTCTCTTTCTGGAAGGGAATGCTCGTAGAGAACGAATGGAATGAGCTCTGGTGCAAACTTCTCAATTGCCCCAATGCAACTGGGTAAGAAGTGGTGTTGTGGCTACCTTCTGTCTAAAACTTAGTCATAACCTAACAATGGTCACTTCAATCACTGAGTTAATGTCAGTGATTGTGTGTGAGAGTAGGTACTTGAGACAGTAACCAACGGAGATTGAACATCTGACAATTTCTTTGTCAGATCTTTGCAAAAGCTGATTTTTGTGTAGAATCTGGTGTTATCTCTTAGTTTATGTATTCAGGAAACTGAAGAAATTCACTATGCATATGCCCAAGTTGAAACATTTCTCAGCTTCTAATTGGTTTAGATTAAACAATCTAATGGCTAGAAAAAACAAAGAGTGGGTTGCTTAGCAAAGAAAATACAGGGCTAATCCAAAATGCAAGAGTAAAACTGTAAATGATAGATATATTTAGAATGAAACCCTAATGCAGCTCCAATGTTTAATCAGAATTATCAAGGAATATCCATGACTCCTAGTTTTGAGAATACTCTGTATCAAGCTAGGTCTAGCTGAGGCAAATTTAATTCATTATCGAAAAAGTTCTAATTGCCTTCTGCATTTATTTTACCAGCAAAAAAAACAACCCGAACAAATCCCCTTGACTACTGATACAATATTAGCAAAGACAGTCTTCCAGTACACATTGGTACAAAGCACTTCTTAATAGCGGGGGTAGCAGTCATATCCCCATGACTTTGCTGGTACTAAAGGTTAGCATTCACATCATCAGCTGAAGCATAAATATCTTTCCATGTTGAATAATATTGTCATAAAAGTCTTGCCAATGAGTGTGTAATTAGCAAAGAGTTTTAACAGATCTAATGAAAAGGTCATATGAATAAGCTGTTCATAATCTGTATTAGAACAATCAAATGATAAAATGTAGTCATAATGATGATAAATTAGGTATATATCACCCATTTTAGACGGAAATGTGATTCTCAATAGCACAAATAGTAAAGAAAAAGCGAGAACATGAAAAGATGCTCCTGTAGTTTTAAAAACTAACTGGTACTATTCAAGAGAAGTGAGTAAAGGTGCCAGAGCTTGCCTGGAGCTAGAATTCTATACAGCTGTTTTTTTGTTTTTTTTAATTAAATTTTTCTGTGCCTATCTGCCCACATTAATTGCAATTCTATAGAGTGCTGAAGGCACTATACATAATAGAATGAATAAAGCTTGAAAACTTATCTTCCTCAGAAACTCATTCTCTCTGGACCCAATACCAAAGTCATTGCAATGGCATTGGAATTAGGCCAGGATTTTGAGAATGGTTGTCCTGCACTCCATTTTGAGGATTTGTTTAGCTTAGGCAGAGAGTAGACAGCCTCGTGGGGCTCAAGATCCAAGGTTACGGAGTTTACTGAAAGTTCTCCCTTCTGTGGGATCCATGTGCTTTTCCTCCTCCTTTGACTTTTCTCACACTTCTCAGAGCAATATTAGTAATCTAACTCGGATGAAAACTGTCACACAATTTCCTTGCTCTGTCCTCCAAGTTAATACCTAAGATAAGTTTACGTATACCACTCCTAGAGTTTTTTTTTTTTCTGGCATGCCATAGATGAAGCTAGGGGTACTCGCTTTCCTGGCCATCGTTTCAGATGCTCTAAAGAAAAGTTATTCACTGGTGAAAATAAGGAATAGATGACTTTATATGCTTTTTCCCGGTTGATTTGAAAAGACCTGTGCAGATAATACCTCCCTCAGGTTTATCAGCTATAGTCCTAGCAGGCAGCAGATACCGAATATTTTGGGCAAAGTCAGCCTGGGCAATGATGAGAAGAAATAGTCAAAATAATCATTTTATTTTTCAAAACAATTTTTTTGCCTGTATTTACGTCTATTTCTGTTCATTGTCCAGAAATCATTTTGCTAGCAACAATACACTGAGAGAGCAAATTTTAGGTATATATTGCAAAAAGCACACAGACTTTCAAAGCAAACTTGCACACATGCACACTTCAGCCAAACGTATTTCTTATTCCATCTGCTGTGTGTGTTGCTGTACAACTGATCTGGGGCCTGTTTGAGAGTCTCTTGGCAATAGTAGAATTTTAGCAGTTATGTTCACCTACAAAGGGAGCAGACATATCTCTAACCAAGGAATTTAAATGTACAATTCTTCCAACTAATTGCTTGTGAATGAGTTACAGATCAAGAATAATTCACAAACCTTATTTCACAGATAATGATAAATTCTAGAAAATTGCAGTCAGATCACATATAATTCCTGAGTGGAAGACGACCTGAAACAAATCAGTGAACCAATTTGTTCTGATTACTTTCTCAAGCCTCTTTCTAACACATCTGAAATCTGTTGAATGCTAGTATGCAACATGCAGATATAGCTATGGTAAAAGCTGCATCCAGTGTTTGAAAGATAGCTTTGGTCATGGTTTAACGTCCGTATGCTTTACAGCTGAAAGAAAAGGAAAATCACAGAAAATCAGAACCACAGAAGAATGTGGTCCTCGGCATACTGAAGACAATTGCTTAACTTTTCTGCTTTTTAAAGTTACCTACATTGGCAAGGAAACAAGAGACGGTTTGGTCCATATGACAGAAGAGCCAGGATCTGACTCACTATCTTATCTCTCATTGTAGTAAACTACCTAAAGAACAGAAATTTGATTGCATTTCATCAGCCTCAGGTTGCTAGTCAGGCTAAAAACATAAGACATGGCCACACCACTGTTTCTAGATACAATGTCTTTCAACAAAAACAGCAAAAGACTTACAGAGCAGTCAATTTCAAACCACCACATTGAGCTGAAGTAAAACTCCTTTTCTTTCCAAAAGTTCCCAGTGGACAGAAGATACCCTTTGAATTCCACGGTCATCTCACAGACCTTTGCATTGTAAGACTTTTTCACCCAAGACATCTGGCTATTTGGATGAAATTCAAAAAGAGGCTTATGCTTCAAAGAGTAGGAAAGCTGACTTAAGCTTTAGAATAAATACCTAAAATTTCTTATCTTTTCATATTTGTCATATGTTATAATCCTTGCAAGAATGGCCTCTGCAATAATAGGAAAAAAAGTCTCAGGATTGGCTTGACAGACTAACAAAGGCACAGCATACATAAATGCTGGTTAGGGGACAATTATGGGGGTTTTAAGCTTTAGAAATGATAAATCCTCATTTATATTAAAATGTACATGAATTTCAAATTGGAGTATTTCATGGCATTTAGAAGACCTGCTTCTGAGAACTGACTTAATCTCTAGCATATGTGAAATAGAAAGTTCCTCCTGGTTCCTTCCAGGGCAAGGACAGAAAGTTCTTACATCCAAAATTTTTTTTTTTTTATTAGATAGTCTATTGATGGCAAAACTTATTCTTAATTAATTTTTAATATTCTTAATGCATACATCAAAATAGGCTGCTCTTTCTTCCAATTTTGTCTTGATAATGAAATTGCCAGCAACAGATCTCTGGATGGAGTACTGTGGAGGCATTTCTTACTGAATCAGTAGTTTGGCTATACATGCAATGTTTAATACACTAGAATTAAAATATAACATTTTCCTCCCTATTCACAGAGTAAGTTAAGTCTCCACATTAAAACAGAACTACTTCAAAATAACTTTTTATGCTTTCTTCAGATAAAATACTATTTATTTTAAAAGAAACTTTTGAAAGAGATTCAGTTTAGGAAACTCCCCTCTTGAAAAATCTCACTCTTCAAATATTAGTTCCACAGGCTCACTTGAATTCCACCTTATTCCCATGTTAATTTTCTTTACAGATCACTTTTCATATCTGTCACTCCGATTCATAAGGAACTGCTGTTTTTATACATCATAGCTAAATAACTCCTTAACTCCTTGGGATATTGTCCAAATAGAGACCTCTACCTTAATGCATTTGCTCTAAATCCTACAATTAAGTTACCTTGAAGTTAACCTGCAGAGCCAGCTAAGAAGCCTTGGAGAAATTCACGATTCCTGTGAGAAAGCAAGGTGTGTACTCCTCCCCAGCATGATCTTGATTTACCCTTACCTTTCTCTGTGAGTGAGGAGGATGCTGACAATTTAGCCAGCGAAAAACTGAGTAGGTATTAGAAATGAACTTCAGTAACTTTAACTTTTATGTCACCATATTTATATTTCTTTTCCTATTTATGACAGTTTTTATGCAAAACTATTTAAAGTTTTACTCTGATCATAGCAGATATAATTTGCTATAACCTTTGAAATACCTGAGTATTCTTAAACCAATAACATCTTTATCATTATTATCATTTTTAATCTGAGACTGCAGTTATTCTACACTGTCAGTAGATTTTTCAAAATACACATTGTACATTAATATTCATATGCCATGATGCACTCCCCGCAGCCACCAACAGAATCTACAGAAAAATAAACACAGGAAGGAAAGCAGAACTGTTCTCTTTTTCTGCATGTTGCTACTCGTCCATCACTCATTAAAGAATTAATTAGTAATATTTTTCTGGCAATTTTTTTGTGATGTACTTCCATACTTTAGGTTGCTATCTATAATTATATAAGAAAATGAAATTTTCTTATGACGTTTTTCTTTTGTAAGTAACATCTCACTAAAATACCACAAAGAGGTGCTGTAAACCCACAGTAGCTATTGAGAGTAACTGCCAAGAACAGATAGGACTGCTGTACGCTCGCCTTAAGGTAGGAGCTTCTGATTTTAGTACCCTTTCTTTTTTCAAATATTTTTCGTAGCAGTCTTTGCAGTAAAACTTGTGTCCAGCACTCTGAACTTAAAATAAGAAGATTCATAGCTGTTACCATATGAACAAATGAGGTGAGGTTTGTCTGACGGAATAGACTTCAGTAGAATACTCAGCTATCCATCACCTCATTTGTCATAAATAATCTACTCGATTGAATAGTATACCATTTTCCCTGCAGCTATAACTATGTAACAAGTGAATTGTTTGGGACTATTTAGCAGAGGTCTCTGTCCTGACAACTGTGGTGCATGTGTTTAAAATATCGTTCCTGTGAGTTATTCTGAGGACCGCAGCTGCCTTATTTGCACAAGTAAGGATCAGCATACGTACAAGTGTTCACAGAATCAGCACTGAAGAAATAGCAGTTCCCCTGAGATCTGACTTCTTAATCTTCCTTTAATCCAATTGAAATTAGTTTGCTAATCTAGGATTAGTTTTCATGAATTGTTTGAATCTTAACACTATTTTGATTGTCAGATGACAAGTTTGGCTGAGACATAGAACTCAGCACTGGATTATTCCTCATGTGCGTTATATTTCACATTAAAACCAATGGGAATGAAAGCTGACTGCACTCTCTGCAAACAATATATGGCTTTGATCTATTCACAGAGTCACAGAGTGGCAGAGTCACAGAATAGATGAGTTTGGATTCAGTCAAAGGAAGATTCACCTGCTGTAGTGGCATCATGCGGGTAATCTTAATGTAGGTCTGCAATTACATGGAGGCTACAGAAGGTGGAAAATCTGAAATTCTGATTCTGCTTGAAAACTGTACCTATACGCTGCAGAAGGATTTTTTTATTCATTTTGAGTTTGAAGAAGTTTGGATCTGAATCCAGACCAAGGTTTATAGTTCAAGTTTATTTGGAAAGACTATCTGAACAGCCCCATGTTTGGTCTTCATTTATTAATACAATTTATAAAGCAGTGCACATAAAAATGTGTATGTCTCCTGATCTATGTTCATTTTACCTTATATAGGCTAAACTTTGTTTATTTCACTATACTGGTAACAGTCTCACTAAAAACCTCTTTATGTATGAAGAGATATCTTTAATTTTCATACGTATCTGGATTCGAACTTCAAAATTCAGATTTGTTTTTGTACTCAAATGTGAAATACTTTGGTTACTTCGGGGCACTGCAGACTTGGAATATTTCAAAGATGATTTACATTTTGGTTCCAGGTTATTTCTGGCATAAAAGATGAATTCTATGTTTTGAAAGCTTACCATCTACAAAAATTAATATTTATACATGTTTAAGAAAGAAAAAACCTTCCAAAATGATGTTTCTGCCAATATGATCTATATTTAATAAGTGACTTTTCAAGCAGGTTTTAGTTTTACTTTAGCAGGCTCTGCCCATTTATAATTGAAATATCACTTGTTCTTGTCAAAGTCTGCACAGTGCTATAATTCTTTTTAGAGCTATACAGCTATTGAAACAGGCAATTTGCTCTTGGACCCCTAGGTAAGTGGGTAATTCAGCTTGGATTCATCAGCCTAAAACACAAAAGCTTATTATACAAGTTATATCTAAACACAGGGTAGATGAAGTATAACTGTTTAGAGACGTGAAAAGTTAGATTAGAGACTCCAAAACACATTTTGTCACTGAAGTGAATGAAGATAAACATTATCCTTTAATACAGTTCTCAGACTATATATGTGCCTCATATATATATATACAGGTGAACACACTGTTTTAGCATTTTTGCCTAGTTACCCTGATCAGGTTCCTTGCTAAGTATCTTATTAAGTATTTTTTCTGTTATCTTTTATGTACAGATGCTCACTAACTTGAGGATCTTTAAAAGCTGCGGTGAATACTATCTGGCTATAGAAAGCTTAGGCTGCTATCAGCAGTACTGCATTGCCTGAAGTTGCATTAAGCATAGCCTCATCAGCATTCAGCACCACTATCAAAGCACAAAGCCTAGAAGTGGGAAAAATACCACAGAAACACAAGAAGAGAAGATGAAAAGAGGCCAGTGAGCAGAAAGAAAAGCTCCTTATGTCTCTTCTGAAGGTTCTTTTTCTAATGGATCCCCCTCCCAAGCAATGTTGCAAGTGGCAGGTGATGTGTTCTGCAAATAGATCAGCAATGCCACTTATAAAATCACACCTTTTTGGCATTCAAGTGTCAAAGCCATTCAGCTGGTAGCCAGGCTTTACCCAAGGCTGTATTATAGAAAAATAGTCTATGTTAGATCATCTAGCAGCAATTACAGTAAAACACCTCTGGCTTGAGCCAGAATCACTGTTGCTTCCTAGAGTGAATTCTCAGCCACTATCCTATTTCCTTCCTTTTTCACTCCCAAGTGTCAGACTTATTTGACTGAAATTATTTGGCTGGGCTGAGCTTGTTCCATAACTTCTCCAGAAACTGAAGTGATTGTTAGCTCTCCAGCACTTCTCAAACACGAAGAAATCTTAGTGAAAAATTGCAAAGATTTATATCAGCCTATGTTTTGAAAGACATTGCAAAATGCATTAAATAAATGATGAGGTACCCACTGTTAGATCTGCTCTGGTCGTGAATGTAATATTTTTCTTCTTTCCCTTTTTCCTTTCCCAATAATAATTGCTGCAGCAAGCTGTAAATGCAGTGAAATCCCCCTGCCTATCTATGATGGAGAGAACAGAGGAAATGATTTATGGTATGACGTTACTGTGCAAAGCTCAGATGCAACCATCAAATCCGTATAGTTTCAGAAGCCCCTAGCAAGAAAGAAAGCAAGGGAGAAAGACAGAATTTTCACCTTCTCATATGTGCAAAATGTATAAAGGAAATTTGAATGTGCACACATACTGTAATGGAATATTCAGTCATGTTATTTGAACTATTTGTACGTCATATTAATTATCTAAGGTATTTATATGACCTGGTACTGTTCTGTGTGTGGTAGATACTTCTACCTGTCATGTTTTGGGCGACTCCATGAATTATTTTTCACAGGCTTTCCCTAGATGCTGTGAGGAAAACTCAGTCTTCTTCCGTGAAGCTTTCCCCTGTGGTGTCTTTAAGGGTTCCAAGTGCTGGTGAACAGAGCTACCAGTTCGAGAGAAATTTGAGGCAGTCATTGGAACACAAATGAGCTTGCTACACGGTGACTGAATTATGTACAGAGGCTGGCTGATCGTATGAAGGCTTGTAGCTGTAACAAATAGAGGCTGGGGAAGGTTCATTAGGAAAAGTGGAAGAAAGGATAATAAAAATATTCATGTAGAATGAAAAAAAATGAGGACCCCTCTAGCCTTTTTTCTCTCTAGTTTCTCTGCTGCCTTGTAGGCCTAATCACTTTCTTCACATCTATAATGACATCTCTTTGCTGTTGATGGTAGTGTGTTGAAAAGATGTTGCCTTTACTCTTACCCAATTCTTCATTCCACCAAGGTCTGACATTACTTGGAAGGCAGAGAAAAACCTCATTGATTCAGGTAAGCTGCTTTCACATCTATAATAACAACATGTTAGAATTCTCTGATTTCTCATTATGTCAGCAAATGTAAAATGTTCTAGGAAGCTACAGATCAACGCCTCATCAGGGAAAGCATGTTTGCCTAGTCTTCCAAAAAAAAAAAAAAAAAAAAACCCTGAAGGAAGTACCAGCAGTTTTCTAGGAGAATGAATTAAAATATTGTTCCATCAGTTCAATGGGGCCTTTAAAGCTTCAATTCAGTTTTACTAGCAGAAATAAAGCCAGCTGAAAGACCAATCCGAGGATGGGGCTTATGCTAGAGCTTTGTGATGTTTATTTTGTAATTTTCTAGTCTCATTTAAATAACTGATTCAAATAGACATGGTTTTTCTGACTCCAAACCATCCCCTCCCTTTCACTGTCAAAATATAATTTTCAGTTTTAACTCAGGCTCTAGCCATTTACAGTTGGAAGAATGAAAATGACTATTGCCATCATTCTCTCGTAACAGTTTATATTAAAAAGTTTCCTCCTGGTCTGTGCACACTTTACCCATCTTAACTGCACTCTCTGTTGGTAAAGGCATAGGAAAAGATTACACATACTGAAGTGTTCTCTACCAAGACTAAAACATATTTAGGAAAAAAAATCCAGGTTTACTGTCAACTTTGCAAAATGTAAGAAATGTAATGATCCTTTTGAAAATTGAATGTTATGTGGTTCCATATTCATGTGTCCTGATTTTTTTTAAATGGAAGCATTATTTTCTCAGATGTTGAAGTGTCATTCATATAACTTTTACATCAGCTAAAAAACAACAATCAAGCAATTCCTGATTTGCTATTTCATATTTTAACATCCATATATTTGCCTTTTCACTCTCTGCAGAAATTGATACATGATTATTTTTAAATTAGTTTAAATTAGGTACGGAATAAAAAAGAAATAGGATTGAGAATTGTATATTTTAAAAGCTTTAGATATTTTAGCTGATATTTTGAGTTTGACACAACATTAACGACTTATGAATAAAATATAACTTCTTATGTGATCTGAAGTCTTATACGCATGTGAGGTCTATATACATGTGAAGTGTCCACAAGTCAGTGGGAATATATGAAGCACTGATGCAGGAATCAAATTTCAGTATAGGAATCATGCGCAGTAAAAGCTGTTCAGATTAAAAGCTAATAAAAATTAAGTCTAAATCGGTTTTCGATTTACTTAGAAACTGCGTTTTACTTCCTGATAACAGTAATTCTTTGATCAGTTATGACATATCTTATTTTTATGAGTTATCCTCTGATTGGTTGAATGATAAAGGAAGATTGTTCCCTTAACCAAACAGAATACTGCTATTTAATACTTTTCCATTAAGCAACTTATTCCTACCGAACTAAGATCCATTAGAGAAAATTATTAAATCTGCATGCATCATTTGATATAACAGAAATGAAGTCCCAGTAGATGAACACTTTCTTAGGAGCAATGTTTCTTAGTGTGCCTCAGCTTTTACATTCATTAGAGGTTTGGCAACTCTGCCTAGATA
This sequence comes from Struthio camelus, assembly GCF_040807025.1. NCBI lineage: Eukaryota > Metazoa > Chordata > Aves > Struthioniformes > Struthionidae > Struthio > Struthio camelus. The sequence continues at coordinate 51,093,526 of NC_090946.1, forward strand.
TTTTTTTTAACAACATGCTAACACCCTCCTGTGACAGTGTCTTAAATTAATTCAGCTTTTCCCGTGAATTAAAAAAAAATGTTATTAATGAAAATATAAACAGAAAGAAGCAGGCTACTAAATAAATGAAGATGACCAACACATTTTCACTTTCACCAATGTGCGAATAGCATCCAGTTAGGTATAGCTATTACCTACCAAAATTTCACCAATGTGTGAATAGCATCCAGTCAAGTATAGCTATCACTTTCCAAAATTTCACCAATGTGTGAATAACATCCAGTCGGGTATAGCTATCACTTACCAAAATTTCCACTCCATACTCAGAACAGGTTTATGCTTCAACAAGTCAGAGCTATCTGAAGGGACAGGAAGGGTAATATGCTCTTTATGATGCCTTTCCAGTTACTCGAGTCAGCATACTGGAAATGGTACCTGTGCCTCTACAACAGTAGTTCAGAGTGTTTTTAACTAGCTCAGACTGCTGATTTGTAGAGAAGTAGGACGAATCGTTCAGGCATGTCCCATTTCTAATCATAGATATGGATGTTAGAGCTGGCTACTCCCACTCTTATCTGAGCCTTCCAAGATTACAATTAACTGAGACTATTCCTTCCTGGATCCAGGAATGCTAATAGGAAGGGGAAACTGTCTTTAGAGTCCAGTCCTCCATAATGGAGCCCTATTAAAGTGTGGAAGCCAGGTGTAAAAAAGGACTTTCTTCCCAGGCCAATAACGTATGAGTTTCTATGTGAAATTTCTATTCTGATTCTGATTCTGATTCTTGCACTTATCTTATCAATATTGAACTTCAATATTTTCCAGCAAATGACTAAACAATATGAATAACATTTGTTACCTGCTAAAAATAATAGTTCAACTTCTTTGTTTGTTTCTTTATTTGTTTTCTCTATCATGCATTGATTTGTGTATTACTATAGATATAATTCAATGTCTCTTTTGAAAATAGCTATTTTCATTCTTGTGTATGGATTAGTAACTTTACCCTCTTCAAATTGCAGTTCTAAGCAAAGAGAAGGAAACCACATAGCTTTGTGCCAGCTGCTAGGATCTGAGGCACCATTTCAGCATTGAGTATAAAATATGATCTATTTGCAGTTAGACTATACAATGTGTTATGTAAATGAATCAACAGCGCTTTCGTTAGAAAGCCAAGTAGACAGGCAACCAGCTTTTAAATGTTCCAAAATAGTCTAATGGTTTTAATCATTCTAAAATAAAAACCATACTTTTTCAAGCATTGCATATGAATGGAGAAAGTAAGATGAAGAGGAGCAGGAAGAACTTAAGAAGATCACACATTTCCTGCTTCTGTCCAGGCTTGCCTAAATAAGGTCCTGATTGTCTCTTTGAAATACTGGCACAGTATGAGAACCTGTTCTTGGCTTTCAGGTTGTAGGCACACTGCACTGTGTATCTTACGCATAGGACTTCAAATGCAATAGCAGATTAAAAAAGGCGAGTGGCAATGCAGACACGCTTATCTAACTGAACTCTCTGGATCTCTCAAGTACACTAATTTTTATATGGGAAGTTAGATCCTGTGAGAGAGAGATCCTGCTGTGAGAGAAGGTGAGCTGCCAGGTCGAAATAACAACATGGATAATATTAATGATGAAATAATAGGATTTAGATGATATAAGGCATAAGGGTTAAAAACAAAAGCCAGGAATACTTAATACTGTTTTAATTTGCATATGTATTCTATGGAGGTTATCAAGGCCTGATGAACTGAACTGCAGTCAGAAAATGCTTGTATTGATGGGGTGCTATTTTATTTAATATTGCTATATCTAGTTAAATTAAACCACATAGCATTTATTGCTTCTTCCCTGAGATTCTAGACTCTTTTTGACAAAGTGAACAGTATCCAGGATCTTATCTACCAAGGATTTAAATGATCGTGTTCTGATGTGGAAACAGGGTAGGTAAAGTATTCAGGATACTCCAAGCAATCTCTGTTCCATTAGGAGAAGATAATGTGTCATTGCTCCACTCCACTTTGTCACTTGCTTAGGTAAGTGTGTTTGATGTTAAAGGATAATATACAAATCAGATGAATTATGTATCTGCACTTCATGAAGAGGAAAAAGATCCTGAGTGATAATGCATAGGCCATAGAAATTAAATATTCAAAGTAAGAAAGTTCTAAAAGCCAGTTAAGCATTTGCTTTAATCTGAAGGGTTTTTTGTATCAATACAGTCTTCTCCCTTTTTAAGTTTTTGTTTTATTTTGCTTTTTGCAAAACCTTACATAGAATATATAAAGCAGATTATTTCTCAATCTCACATATTCTTACTATTAAGGAATATACTGAGAAATGCCAGACAATAGGTTTTTCAGGAAGTCTCAGGCTAGTGTACGTCAGGGTAAGTTTACTTTAAGACTATGCCTTTGCTGAATGCAGAGGTCCAGATGAGAAATTTCTGAGTTGATACTGAATAAATTGGCCTAAGTATCACGAACAGCAGAGCTATAGCAGAGTGACGCTTCAGATGAGCTATTTCCCTTCTCAGCAGGGTCAGTTAACTGATGTGTAGAGTACAGCAACTAAACTACTCTGATACTTAAGCTGGCACATTTATAGCTACAGTGGTATCTTTCTCTACACTGCATTGCAGTGAGGAATGTAGACATACTTTAACTTGAAATATGATTAAAGGGGCTGTGATCTAGCTGAGAGTTGCCTGAAGAAGGGGAGGTTCCCTTCACTTCCCTAGTTGCACTGGTTAATGTTATACCAAGCATGCATAGTGACTGGCATAAGAACTACCCTGATTGCTTTTCAGTCAGCTATGAGTTTCCCTCTACTAGGAAAAATACACGCTGACCACATTTATCATCAAATGGTGGAGGGAACAAAAGTCTGGTTATTCATGTGCTTACTATACTACTCTGTGATTTGACATAGTATATTACCTAGTGTTTACTTTATGGGTGGTTTAGTTAATTTCCCTTTCTCAAGATAAATCCTAAGGGAAAGAGTAAGGGGGAAACTTTGCGTAGGTTTTATCAAGTTCATTCCTTTCTTCTGATACAGTTCACAATAAACCTAAAAAAAACCTTCCAACGCCATAGATCAGTAATCTGTGGAAAATGGGTTTACAGAATAATATACTTATTTATACTGACCACAATACTGTAACACATTCCAACCTTAGGGAGGTTTCCTCTCTTTTCTATGGCCTGAATGCTAAAGGGTCCTCATTTACGTGGAATTAGCTGACATTTCCTTTTGTACTCAAACCCCTATGATTTTTTTTTCCCATGAAAAGTAACAAATCTCAGTATGCAATCTGGTCTTTAATTTCATGGGTTTGTTTTCAACAGTCATATGTTGAAAAAAACAGCTATTTGTAAAAGATTAAGAATACACAGCATACACAGTCAAGACCATTTTGCCCCAAAATTTCAATTTAAGGTAATATAAGGCTGTCATATCTTGCCTCTACCTCTGGTTAATCTCTGCTTAGTCTGGTGTTCCATTAAATTGGAACTAAACTGTTTGTTTTAGTAACAACACAACTTTCACCTCTTCTTCTGTGGAAATGTCTAGAACCAGACATTTCAAGGATAGAATATAAAAATTTGCCATTATTAACATGGAAGGCCACAATTTAGAATGAGGGAGACTGGGAACATAAGATTTTTACTACAGTAGCTGAAAAATTCAGAGTAACACAATCTTTTATTGTTGTTGATATTGGTCCATATCATGCTGTTTACCTGAAACTCATGGTATGCAGATTTCTATGATTTATTGCTAATCATTATTGAAACTCATGCAGTGGCATGCTTTTATATTGTCCTTTATGATCTCTAATAAGATATGCTGCCTCTCTCCATGAGTTTACCATCTAAGGGATTGGGTTCTGCAAACATTTGTCACTAGTGAGGTTCTAGGGTCACTTCTATTTCCCTGTTGTTATACTTAAAGAATAGACATCTCAACAGAAAAGGACTCCAGTTAGCAGTTAAAAGAAAGAAAACCTCAATATTCAGGCTCAAAACCATCTGCTGATTGAAAGACATTGGTGAGGTACACAAACTGTCAGCAGATCCTGTTTTAGGAGGGAGATGAGCATATACTATCGGGAGAAGCATTTTTTTTCAGTCACTGAAGTTAGGAAGTTGAGACGTTAAAATGGAGCCATGGTCCAGGGATTAGGGAAACAAAAAATACAGTGAAAGGATATTTTGAAAACACAGCTGGGACTTCACTTGGACTGGTTTCAGCTATAAAGATTTTTAAGAAAAAGAGAAAGACAATATTTTTGTGTCTCTTTTGGTGAGAAAAAGGGAGACATCATTGAAAGATCAGCAAGCATAATACAAATCTATAAACTGGACAGGATACTAGGAACTGAGAAACACTGTGGATGCCTCAGAATTTAAAACTTGTATTTGATACTATTTGGTTCCTCAATTCAAAATCTTTTAAGGATTCAAAATTCCCCCATCTGGTATCTTTCCTAAATCCTGAGAGCAGATGTTCCACAATAATTGTTATGTTTTCTTTTATTCATGATAAAAAATGAGCCCAAGTTAAGAGAAAAAGATGAAAAATATGGCATATAATGAATACAGATGCTCTTTATTTCCTGATTTTTATAGAGCAGCTAAAAGCTCCCTTTCTTCAAAATGGAGTAATGACACTAGTTTCCCTTCTCAAATCCCTCCGCCCCCACTAAACACTGAAGATTAATTTAAAGAATTAACTATGACACTAAAACTTGCCTACAGAAAAAAGCTAAATGTTTTCTTTACAATAATGGAAGAGATTCATTAGGCTATTATTTTAATTCAGCGCAATGCTGGAATTTTTGAAGTTGACTGCTGAAGGACAAATGTTTTATTTGCAGTATTTTTACTTTTCTCAAGTTCCTATTTATGCAGAGAACTGCATGGGTAATGATTTTTCATATAGATATATTCAGAGCCAATAAATATTTTTTAGAAGGCTGGCTGTATAATGAGGAGGACTTTTTTTCTCTGTTTTGTAACATGATACCAAGTTTTGCCAGTTTGTCATTTTATAATATTTTGCTTGGAGGTGATTTATTATATTTCTTCCTCTCTTTTGATTTCAACATGAATATTTCTTAGGTTTAATATATATATAATATTTATACATTTTAATAATTATTTTAAGAGTTTTTTTGTTTGTTGTTATTGCTGAACTTTATTAGCTACAGTTAGTTCTGTTTTAGGCTGAATTCTGAGCATAATTCACCAACCACCTGAGAGTAATTAGATTCGTGAACATTTATTTTCTGAATACCATCATAAGTAGATTTCCATGGTGTTACTTCTGATTTGCACTGATATAAATGAAATTTGAAATCTCATTCATTTTCCCTGAACAATTCAGTGGAGAGAACAGAGAAATTTACTCTGCATATTGATCTGAAATTTGTTATATTCAATTCTTTCAATTTTCAAGTGCACTATCTTTCAAATATTTGGAAATGAGGATGAAAGAATATTTCTTTGAAGAAGTAGAAAGCCAGAATTCTTTATGGGTTCCTGTGACAGTTGATCCTCTAGTTGATTCCTGTATGAGCAGTCCTTTTGCAATGGCTGAATTCTGCTGAATGCTTTAGTTCTTAAAGAAAAGTATCCGTATTTTTTCTTCTATTTACTAGGTTGCTTTTATTGAGTAGAAAACTCTTCTGGAAAAGCTTGATGTTAAATTCCGACATTGTAGCTTTTAGAGCACCATCCAACATGAAAAAAAAAAGAATGTATGACAGTTGGGAGCACAGCTAAAAGAACTTATTTAGGATGGTCTCCGCAATCCACAATATGGTTTGCTTGCATATAAAAAGCACATTAAGTAAAACAGGATTGAAATATCCACTTTGGATTAAGTTTTACTCCATCAATGTTTAGAGCGTCATCAAGCTGCACTCTCTCTAAGTTTGCAGGTGTCAGCAAACTGAGGGACCAGTTGATACACTTGAGGGCAGGGCTGCCCTTCAGAGGGAGGACCTTGAGAGGTTGGAGGAACGGACTGACAGGGGCTCTACGAAATTCAAAGAGAGCAAATGTGAAGTGCTGCACCTGGGAAGGAAGAATCCCTTGCAGTGATGCAGGGAGAGGACTGACTGGCTGGGGAGCAGCTCTGCTGAAAAAGATCTAGGTGTCCTGGGGACAGCAAGCTGCACAGGAGCCAGCAGTGTGCCCTGGCATCCCGGGCTCTAACAGCAGCAGAACCAGTAGGTTAGGGAAAGTGATTATCCC